>NC_138194.1:24669598-25269598 GCF_964194105.1 Spermophilus citellus | reverse complement strand
AGGGAGACCCTACTAACAGGGGTGTACCAGTATTTTACATACTTGCACTGTATTTATTTAAAATGTTTTAAAGTAATTTCTGTTAGTATGTCATGTTGATGATCTACTTTTATGAATAGGAAACTGACATACAGATGATCTGAGCAAATTGCTCCAGGATTCACAAAATCCTGATCATTCTGAGACAAGGTGAACACTAGCATCTAGTTATCCCAACTCCTCAAAAGTGTGTCCTACCCAGACTATGATTTAGATGAGAAAAACAGAAACAGGAGAGTGATAGGCACTTAATAAATGAGCTATGTGTACTAACAAATAAATTCCACTTTCAACAATGAAGTTCATCAACAACTGGGGAATGTCAATCACCAGTAGTGCCAGGATGGGAGTTGGGGGGTGTCCCTTAGTGAAACCAGCAAGAGTCATATTTGACAATCACCACTTCATCCTGGGTTGGACCTAGTGGAAGTCCCCTGACTTTGGCCTCTCTGTCTATATTTCACAATGTTTCTTACAGGCATACTGTAAACATTGATAGAATGCCTTAAAAGTGTTTTGAGATCTTTAAGTATGAGCAATTATGTAAGTACAAGTGATATATTATTGTATTTTCAAGCAGAAAATATTAATATACTGGGCACCTTTTTACCTTTGAAATTGTCCACTGAATAGTGACTATGCCAAGTGAATAATTATTTTAGTGTTGTGATCCTTGATTGAATACTGTCAGACGGAAATTATGTTTTATTATTCTTGGTGTAATATTTGATGGAAGAACACTTTTAAAATGGAAAGTAATAAAATGGTAATGATTTTAACATAGTATATTACAGCACTTAGTGTAGTCTAATATAGGTTAGTAAGAACCATCTTTCTCATTAATTTATTCTATAGATTTTTTTTCAAATTGAAAATGTTATCATAAATTAAGGCACAGCATTTCAAAAAAAATGCTTTTTAATTATAAGTTTGTAAATACTCTATTTACAAAGGGTCTCCCCAAAAGATTAGCATAGAAAAGTATAGTTCTAGTACTCTGTTAAATATTTTCTAAGTATAAAAGGAGTTTTTAAACTGGTAAATGAAAATATACATACGGTGGTTTCACTTATTTTTTGGTTTCAGTTTATGGATGAATATCTTAACTGAAGTGGACAGTAATATAAGAAGATACTAAATCCTGAGCTCAGTTGTTATAAAAACACGCAGATGTAAGGATACCTAAGAAGTGTGATCATTGACTAGTGGAGAGTCACTAAGTCAGCAGTGATGACTTCTGAGAATGGAACATTCTGGAATGTTAAGGTCCTATGCCTGTGATGCTCCCAAAGGATTTATATCAACATCCTTGCTGTGTTCAACTCAGAGCAATGTCATGTTGATATTGAAAGTAAAGGCATACTCTTTAATATATGATGGTAGACTACCTTTAATAAAATTACCAGAAATTAAACTTGAAATGCAAATGTGCACTTTGGACACAATAATGCTGAAATAGATGCTTTTTAATAAAGCAGCTGATAAAATAAATCAGTTGGTAACAAGGAACAACCAAGGACACTAAACCAACAATGCACCCTTGAATAAGGGCTGGTCTAATATTTTACCCATATATTACTCAGGACAAGGCTGAAAACATTCTCTATTATAGCCACAGCTTTATTTTCTCAGTTTTGTTTGAAGTCTTGTTGGAAATATTAGGCAAATAATAGCTGTACCATTAATTTTTCAGTGAGTGTGAAATTTTTCCCCTGACTTTAGCATTTTAAAACTACTGAACAGCTATTTTTTCAGTGTACTATAATAAAATTTAAATAAATATAACAATCTTAGGAACCAATAATCTATAGTACATTCCGCAGAGCTGTCATTATATTAAGTTTCCCTTAAATTCATTAAAATGAAGACATATTTTTAAAAATATTCTAAATTCTAAATCTAGAAAATATCATGTTTTTTTTATTTCAGGTTTGTTTGTTCCAGTAACTTTATATTAATGCAAATTCCTAAATTAATACTAGGTGATCTTTTATTCAATTTTCGTATTGATTCCTATAGATTTCATTTGTTTGTTTTCCCACATTTTTAAACAACTTTTTGTACATGTGTAATCCTGATTAAAAGTTATTAAAAAATCAATATTTTCTATTCTGCTTCAGTCTTGTAGAACACATCCTTATGATAGAGATATTCAGCCTCATAACAGGCCTCCTCCCTATCCTAAATACATTCATATTATCCTTATTTCACTAGAGTTTTCTTTCATTGAGTGACCTGATTACTTCCATAGGAGGAGGTAAGAATTCCTTTTAGACAAATTCCCTTTTTAATTTTTGGGAAGGAATAAAAGGAGAATTTATCATATCTGGGTTTACATCTTGTTCTACATCTTTTGAAAAGAATGAAGATGTATATAATAAATCTCTTTGGCTACCTATCAATTTTATTTTCTGAGTAAAACATGCTAGAAAGGATTAAAAAATATGTAAAACTTGACAAAAGTGAGAAACTTATGTGTCTAGGTGAAGAAATATCACAAAATGTTCAGTTTCTGTCCTTTATAGAATACATGCTTATCCATGCAGATGCTAAGGAGGTTTACAAAAGAAAAGAAGGTCAGGTACCCCGCACATGCTGGTATTTCCAGCAACTCCAGAGACTGAGGCAGGAGAATCTCAAGTTCCAGGCCAGTTTAAGCAACTTAGTGAGACTGGTTCACAATTAAACAAAACAAAACAAAAAAACAAAACAGGACTGGTGAAATGGCTCAATACTAGAGCACCCCTGAGTTCTATCCCCACTACCCGCACCCCCCCCCACACACACACACATACACACAAAGAAGGAGTCAGCTGGGCAGCTGCATGAATTTTACACAAAAATACATTGATAAGCCTCCTTTGAGCCAATGGAGCCTCTAATATTTAAGTAATCTCCATGAAAAAGTTGAAATATCACCATCAAGTCATAGTTTTTGCTCTTTATCATAGAAACAAACTGTAACATTTCAATACGTTTCTTAATTTTCTCTAAAACAAATAATTACATTTTATCCCACAATTAATAATTTGTAATCAATATATTGTATGTAAGGTGGAAGTTGCTTTTCAAGTCTTAACGTGGATTTGTGTGATATATGCAATTAAGTAAGCACTTCTTTTTTATTATTATTTTTATGGAAACATAATATTTGTATATCTTTATGGGTGCAGTAAAATTCTATATATGTGGACAGTGCTTTGGTAATGATCAAATCAGGGTAATAAACACTTCCATTTCCTCAAACGTTAATCATTTCTCCGTGCAGGGAATTTTTGTTAAGTAAGCAATTCTTAAAATGTGTTTGTTGGTAACTAGAGATCCTAGAGTCGAGACATGAGTGATATGGTAAATTAGAGAAAATTAAATATTTTCACATGAAAGATTCATCGTAGAAATTAATGGTCACTTTTAACAGTTATAATTCTTGCCTGCATGCACAGGCGTCTGGATTCCAATGCTCTGGTTTGTGACTGTGATTTAAAGTGGCTGGGGGAACTTTTACAAGGCTATATCCAGAACGGCCAAACTCAGGCCGCTGCTACATGTGACCACCCCCGAGGACTCCATGGGCGCCCGGTTGCGTCAGTAACAGTGGAGGAATTTAATTGCGGTACGTAACTTTCTCTGAGTATTAAAAAAAAATTATATTTTCGTTGTCCTTATCCTGCAGAGGTTAGTAAATGATGTTACAATTGCAAGGGCACATTATCAAACATGTTTAGAAGGGATTTGGTTGAAAGGATTTCCAATTTCCTTTGCATCATCTACACTTTTATTTAAAGAAGTTGTGGTATTAGAAACTAAGGTTTGGGAGAGACCCTGGGGATCACTTAATTCCAGAGACAAAATACAGAGAAGTAGTGTCCAGCCTCAAACTCTCCATCGCACTTCCATATCACTTGGTGCTGAACATGAATAATTTCTGTTTCTTAACTATGTCAAATAATTGCTAATATTCATTGCTAAAAATATCCTTCGATAAATGCACATGAGACCCTGAATATGACTGAAGTGAAAATGAGAATCAGTTTTACTATCTCTCTGTAAATTTTTTAGTAATGTAAATCTTGTATTTAATAAGCATATTTTTATAGTCAGATAAACCTTAATAAAATAATCAGGCTTTATTTAAAGAACTGATTATTGTTGCTTAGTATATCATTTAATTTTCATTTAAAGCTTTGATATAACTATTTAAAAAGTTTCTATATTTCTGTATCCATCCCTACATATAGCTTTAAATGAAAATAAATTAATACATACAAACATAAATACTTATATGCGGGTGTGGGGGAGAAGAGGAGAGAGGGGAATTTAGCTTCTTGGAAATTCATGCAGATGACTTAGTAACAGAAGAAATTTGCTCTCTAATATCCTCTCACTGAAAAGCCATTTAAAAAGTGTCTCTAAACAGATAATTTGAAAAATCAAATTGATATAATTTAATTCTGTCAAATTGAGAAGAAAAATGACTTTGTCTTTGTGGCCAAGTAATTCTCACGTTGGTCACATCTTTACTACCATTTGTATTTCACATCACTGTTGTTTTGTGTGGATCACAAAGTGTCTTTACCCAGGTCTCAACTTTCATTTTTCTCTCTCTGTTCTGTTTTATTTGGAAAAATCATTTTTTAAAAAATTTATTTGCTTACATCATTCTTCTGCACATAATCCTTCTATAGCTGCCTACCTCAAAATAAAGCACAGCATCCTTCCAAGGTCACATTTCCGTTTTGCACCCCAGGTTGTCCTCTTCAACCTCCATCCGTTCTCCTCTTCCCTTACCGGGTGGTGTTGCTGCTATGACATGCATTTTTGAAAATCCTTAAACCTTTACTCCATGCAAAGATTGTCCACATGCTGCTTTTTTTTCTTACACTATTCTTTTTCTACATCTTCATCTTCTTATAGTCCTCTCCTAAGTATTAGTTACTTGGAAAGGCTCTACTCAATCTCCCTTCCACTCACCTACCTGGGCTTACAGGTAGGTACGTCAAATTCCTTCTCATAATCTGTAAAAGTGTCCCTTGTTCTGCAGTTTAGCATCCATCACAGTTGATTATCTGTACTTTTTGGTGTTTGATTAATTTTAATTGTTTCAATGAAAACATAAACATGCAGGTTCAAATGCCTTCTCTGCTTTGATCATGGTTACATCACTTGATGATGAATTATTCCTTAAAATAAATACTCAAATGTGTAAAGTCAAAAGGGTCAAGCCAAGTCGTAGATCAGATGGACTTAAACGAAGTAGGTAAGATTACTCAAGATCTGTGCAATGTAATAATAGGTATGATCATTAATGAGAAGAAATCTCAAATAATTCACTTACAAAAGGAAGAATTTTGTCATTTAGAAAGGTTTGAATCTCTAAACTTATGGTAAAATTCAAGTAAAGTCTTAAGTAAGACTATTTAAGATTACCATAAAAAGTGAATATTCCTTTTTTACACTGTTCTCTATAGTTTAAATTTAATAATATTGAATTCTTTTAAAAAATCGATCACTTCACTTTCTTATTGAAATGATTCAAATATTCCCATGTTTTTCCACTTAATTCTTATTACTTGAGAATGGTATCATTTATTTATATTGATAAGTAATTTTGCTTAGATTTGAGATCTAGATGCATAAATTCTTATAAATTATTTTAAACAGTCAGATAGCTAATGCCTTGGGATAGTGCTTACAAAATTGCAAACTCAGTTCAGGTACTTGGTTTGAAAAATTGATCCATAAAAATAAAACTTTTTCCATAAATGTGATTGTATTGAACTATACATAAATAGTTCAATATGTTTTACCTCTATAAAAATACAGGTAAATTTCCTTAAATTACTTTTATGTAGTAACTCTCAAACTTCTAAGGTTGAAATCAAATATATGTCCAATAAGTAAACTGGTATGTGTATTACTTGGTTACTTGGTTAATGCAGTTTGATCTGTAAAACTCTAATATAGAAAGAAAATTATTCACAGCATTTTCACAACAATAATTTAGAATACTATAATTAGATAACTTTTTAAAATACTAATAATTTTTTGTTGTTGTTGCAGAAAGTCCCCGAATTACTTTTGAGCCCCAAGATGTGGAGGTGACCTCAGGAAACACTGTCTACTTCACCTGTCGGGCTGAAGGAAACCCCAAACCTAAGATCACATGGACACATAACAAGTAAACGCTGAGTTCGGGCATGTGTTGTGATTCTGTGTTCAATTTCCAGTAATCTCTTACCTTACTTCAAATAATTTATTTGGAGAGGAAATTAGTAAAATTATAAGAATTTGTTAGAGATAACAGTATCTTTTAATTCTTATTTTTTGACTTGGTTAAGCTATCTGGGTGACTTTTCCTTAAAAATTTTATTTTTGTAGGCATCCAAAATTTTGGAATTGACTACAATAATTTTGTATTATTTCTAGAAGGAATTATTTGGATTAACAACCAACTATTTGTTTTAAATCAAAATATAACTTGATATTGTCTCATCTAAATTATTTTAGGTACAAAATATTTCATATTTGATGGTTCAAGTTTTCTATAGTATATCAGAATAGGTTTATGTAAGTGAATTAATAATAAAGGCTATGCAAGATTATTTAAAATACTAGTCATTGATTTAATTCTCATTAAAAGAATTATTTGATAAAACACAAAACTGGAAGTCCTAAAACCTATGAATAAAAAAATTATATAGCAATAACAAAATTGTTTAAAGTTAAAATAAAAATGCTGTAAGGAATATTTAGCTAACATAAACACATAAATGAACTTTATTCCTGATAAAATTGCATTAAATAATATCATTAATTATGTTATTGATAACTAGCAAGGTTTTTGTGTATGTCTTCTGTCATGAGTAAAATAAACTCTGAATTTTTATGTATTTCTCTTTGAAATATGCTGAGAGATATTATAAATAGTGTGTATAGTTTTAATTTCTAATTTGAGTGAGAATCTCAGATCAAGTTGCTAAAATGTGTTTTTTAACCCTTGAAGAAACTAACAAGAGTAGGTTAAAAATAACTTGCATGGATGATAATTGCTGATACTATTAAACTGAGAATGTAGCCCAGAAGGAAGACTCAATTGATAAAAGACTTCAGTTTATTTCCATTTTGAAATTGTTCAAGGGCACTTGAGAAAGAGAAATTGCTGCTGTTATATCTTAAAACTGCTTGCTCTGACTTTTTTCTTAGTTTAAATTTAGAAATATATGTTCAAAGTTATAAAGCTACTGAGGAGTATTTTGAAAGGAATAAGTCAAAAAGTTATATTGCCTAATAAAATTCATAAAGTTTTCAAATAAAGTGACTAAAGAAGCCAAGGGATTCAAAAGGAAAGAAATATATCTAAGAAGAAGGAATGAAATGATGGGGAGATAAAGAATAGGTGGAAATTCCTGTTAAAATTTTAACCAATTTATACAGAAAAGTTAAAGACAAAAGGGAAGAGTTTATGACAAGACTATTTTTAATTAACAAGTCTCATCTTACTATTTGTTAGCTATTTTTAAGTAAAATAATATTCATCCTGAATATGGATAAAGTAGAGCATAGCAAATAATTTGAAACTGGGCTGGGGCTGTAACTCCGTGGTACAGCACTTGCCTTGCACACATGAGGCATTGGGTTCCATCCTCAGCACCATGTATAAATAAATAAATAAATGATATGCATGTATGAAAATATCACAATGAATCCTATTAATATGTACAACTAATAGACTAATAAAAATAAGTTAAAATAAAAATAAATAAATAAAAATATTTTAAAAAATAATTTGAAGCAGACATTTGTTTAATGTGAAGCAGGCTTAAAAAATTACTACAAACTTCATAGAAGCTACTTTTGGATCATTTCTTATGACTATCCTTTTCTTCTCTTTTGGAAATAACAGCAGGAGACTTAAGAGCTTTTAAAGAAGAAGGTTAAGAACTGATTAGACACTGCCATATGTAGAATTAGAGTACTAGAAGGTAGACTTGTGGATGTAAACTAGATTTCAGAAGGGTTTGTTGCCTTCTGAGACATGGACCCCATTCAAGTATTGAGTGTGCATCCAGTAGGAATTCAAAAATGAGAGATTAGACAGATGAGCCAGAGGCAATGGGAGAAGGGGCAATACCTGCAAATTTTCTAGAAGTGAAAAACATAATGAAATTTCAGACTGAGAATTGTATAAATTTTCAAGTAGAATTTATAAAAAAATTTCTACATGATAAATTATGATCAAAACATTGAAAATCAGATAATTTTTTTATCCAAGGTAATTTGCAAATTACTTTAAAATATTGAGCAGTTACACTTGCACCAATCTTTACATCAGACCTAAGGCAATGAAATATACTGAGGGTTATTAAGGAGGAGAATTAATTTCCTTCAGCTTTATATCAAACTAAGTTATCTAGTAAGGTAAAATGAAAACATTTTTAGGCAATGAATAAAGCTGTAATCAGGGATATCTACTGAAAGAATTAAAGATAGATGTGTTTCAGAAAGTGGAAAGTTGAAATTAGGAAGATATGATATGCAAGAAGCAAAGATTAACAGAGTATTTTGAATTTGGAATCTCTTGCCTGCACATTGTACCACTGAGCTACATCTCCAGACCAAAAAAGCAGTTTTTCAACTTATTGATGAATATGAAAGTTTAAACTGAGATTGTTAAATAAAGCACTGAACAAATTTAAAATAAGGAATGAGTAAAATGTTAAATGATATTAATTGAAGACTGTAAGGAGAAAATATGTAATTAATTAACTTTGCATGCCTCATTTTTGGGATGAAGACTCACATCTACTTTAAGATTTTTTTTTTAAGTCAAGAATGCCAGTTAAAACCTAAGATGAAATACCAACAAATAGAAAGGTTCTTCCATAGTAGAGGGTGAAAGAAGGTACTTAAAGAAAACTGTATCAGTTTAATACAAGAGAAAGAGGGACAGTATTACAAAGACAGGGAAAAGTCTGGGGAAAGGGAAAACATAAAATAACTCATTGAAAATATTTTTAAAGAATTAGTGAAAACAATAAATAGATTATTAAAGGACATTGTAAAGTTGGATTAAAAAACCCAACTATATGCTACTTATAATAGATATAACACTGAGCAGCATAAGGCCGAAAAACAAGTATGTTAATCAATATTTAGGGGGTATAGCAATATTAATAAAACCAAGATAAGCTTTAAGGCAGTAGTTTAAAATATTGAGCAGTTACACTTGCATCAATTATGTATCATTAGATCAGATAAAATACGTAATTCAACTGAATGTAAGTTCCATGACCTTTTTATACCTAATAAAGTAACTACCAAAAATAAAACCTGATCGAGAGAAGCACAGGGATAAATGGGCACACTCTCAACTGTGGTGAGAAATTATAATATTACTTTTTGAAAATATTAAGACCAAAAATTAGAATTTGAAGGAATATGTAAACATAGTTAATAACACTGATGATGATGATATGATAATGAGGGTGTATGATGAAAAGCTAAACTGTGCTACATTTCAACCAACTATGGAATATTTACCAACATCAACCACATATGAGAACGCAAAATATCAAATCATAGCAAAAAATCAATTTCATAATGATCTTGACTTGGTTGATTTTCGATTGCTAATAACACAATACCAGAGTCCAGGTAAGTTATTTAAAAAGAGATTTAATTTGGCTCATGGTTCAAGGTTGAGAGGCCACACCTAATGACAGTCTTCTTGCTGGCAGAGTTCTGACACAGTGCAGGGTATCACATGGTGAGAGACAGGGAAAACAGGAGAGCCTGAGCCAAACCAGTTCTCAGAATAGACACACTAGAGATTTTGTCTCAGATCCACTCCTAAATTAATCCATTAACCAACCCTTAATCACATGAATGGATTATTGTATTCATGAGTGTGGAGCCCTCATCACCTCTTAAAGGTCTCACTTGGTCCAACCTCTTAATGTTGCATAGTGAGGATTACATTTTAACAGTTTTGGAGAGCACAAACTATATTCAAACCAAAGCAGATACATTTATCAAGGTAATTTTGGAAAATTTTCAGGCTTCCCAGTAGAAAAGTAAAATGATTGCCAGCACCCAGCAATAGCTCTCCATACAAAGTTTTTAAATAATTGCTTAAGTGAGCAATTATTTCTCCTTCAAAGAGGATGGGAAGCACTCTAGGAACTGGAGAAAGATGAGTGCTGGTACAAAACAAATATAGATTAGGTTCAGGAAGAAGGGTAGACCTTCTTGTATAATATTTTTTTTTTTTCTTTTTGGTGCTGGGAATCAAACCCAGGGCCTTGTGCATGCAAGGCAAGCACTCTAACAACTGAGCTCTATCCCCAGCCCCTAGAGTAAAGATTTTTATCTCAAGGAGAATTAGAACAAAAGACTGAAAAATAACCAGAAAGTTAATGACTTTTGCTTTCAGTTGACAAATTTTGAGAGTCACTTGAAGATGTAGAACAAGACAGTGATATGATGAAAGAGGTCTTTAAACCAGCTATTTTTTTTTTCCTTACTGAGATTCCAGACCATGGAAATTCCAAGCCATTCTAAAGAAATGTAAATTCTGTCATGTATATGATGATGACATTTCCAGCAGATTACATGCAAACATTGCAACTGTATCCTTACTTGTGGTTGATGATACCTTTGTATGTGGTAGATATTTTTAATTGGTATGATGATAAAATACCCATTTTTATATTTCTGGCACATGGAACTAGTTACACATGTTCTTAGAAAGCACTTAATAAATGAACTACTTTAATAAAGGTTATGGTTAATTATTAGAGGTAATTTATTGCTGCTAAGAATTAACTTTAACAAAAGTTATTGCTACTTCATATTTAAGTCAAATGTGTTTATTTACACATTTTTAAGGAAAAAAAATCGAAGTATATTTTACTTATATAAACCTTTGTGGTTTTTCGCATCATTGTATTTTGTTTTACATACAGTTGCTATACAGCTTGCATAAAACTGACAAAGTGAAAGGAATATATTGAACCATGAAGGCTTATTTTGATTTTTTCAAGCAACATCATGATTCATGAGCAAACAAGTTTTATGAGTATAATGAAGACAACATGAACAAATAGGGAAGTAACCAGGAAAAGAAATGATGCATCTTAAATTTATGGATGTGACGTGCTGCTGCCCATTTTATATCATTTTTTATCATAGTGAATCTTGGTGAATTCATTGCCTAGACATACTCTAGATATCATGAACACATCCTGTAGTCTTTGGTATTTTGTGGTACAGAGGTTTATAAAAAAAATTTCAGAAAACTAGATATCTTTTGAGAAATGCAATTTCATCCATTCTTGGCATACTCCTAATTTGATTCAATGTTAGATAATCTTAGAATTACATTCAAAATAATTAAGTTTAATGATATGTGATCCTTTGGAGTTTTCACATTTAAAAACTGTACTTTCTGATGTTTATACCACATTATCAATATTGAGAAGCTTTGGCAGCTTATAGTTACAAGAAAATCCAGTACCAGAATTTACTTTCTTTGCTTGTGCCTTACATTGCAAAGTCATTCAAAAGCATTGTTTTTTTTTTTCCAAAACTCTTGAAAAAAGTTCTCACTGACTTTTTTTTTTCCACATTGGGCTTTTCTCACTGGATACTTGAACACATTGCCTGTCAACTCTCTTCCATTACAACCTAAATAATAAATGTGAAATATGGTCATTGTCTGCTTCTTTTATCTTTATGCCAAAAATTATTGAATAAGGATTATTTCTTAGTCTTTTTATCGTGCTTTATTCTTTTTGCATATGCAAGAATTCCTTGAGTGTTTGCACAGTTTAAAATTGGTGAACAAATATTTACCTGGCCCTCGCTGGTTTTGTAAAGCTAACAAATTAAAGGGAAAGCAATAGAGATTCTTCAAATGGACATTTTCCTTCAGGAAGGGTGTTTCTAGTAGGTGATATACAGTAGATGCTTAATAAATGCTTATTGAGTGATAAATGATGGAGGTGGTAGATCTTATTTTTTCTTTCTTCATTTTTTTTTTTTTTTACAACTAATACATTGTTAGTACTAAGCATACTTGCATATACTTTCTCATACATGATCATTAAATATTTTTAAAGAAAAAATAAACTTGACCAGAAAAAGTTTTCTGTAAAAATTTCTGACATGTTTAGGTGTCAGTATCTTTATATTTATTGATTAAAAAAATCCCCAAATCCTTGCTAACCCCCTGCCCCCTCCCTTTTCCTCCCACCCCTCTGCCCTATCTAGAGTTCTTCTATTCCTCCCATGCTCCCCCTCCCACTCCACTATGAATCAGCCTCTTTGGAGGGGGCAGGGGATTAGCAAGGATGGTGGAATGTGATAGACATCATTATCCAAAGTACATGTATGAAGACACAAATTGGTGTCAACATACTTTATATACAACCAGAGATATGAAAAATTATGCTATATATGTGTAATAAGAATTGTAATGCATTCTGCTGTCATTTTTTTAAGTCAATAAAATAAAAAAAAAGAAAACATCATGCTAAGTAAAAGAAGTCAAAAACAAAGGACCACAAATTGTATGATTACATTCACATGAAATATCCAGACACACAAAAGGTAGATTAGTAGTTGTCTAGTGTTGAAGGGAGAGGCAAATTATGAAAAAATGCCTAAGGGGTACAAAATTTCCTTTCAGGGTAATGAAAATGCTCTGAAATTATGGTATATGGTTGCACAACTCTCTTAAGATACTAAAATTCACTGAACTGTAAATTTTAAATGGCATGGGAATTGTATAGAATGTGAATTATATCTCAATAAAGCTGTTTAAAAAAATGTTTTTTAAACCCTAAATCATTCCCTTGCTTTGATTATTAGTGCAATGTGATGTTACATGTCTGAACCTACTTGTACTCAATGGATCATCCATTTAATTGATAAATGAATAATAGGCATTTTCCTAGTATATAAAAAATGATCCCTTTTAATTCATTAGGCCTAATAACTAAGAACTGGTAAGTACCATGTGCTTAGTTAATGCTTAGTCATATAATTATACTGGGCTTTGAGCCATGTTGATTTGAATACAGACATTTCTTTTACAATTTACAAAATATGGAAGGAAAGCTGATAACTCACTGGGAAGATGTGAAAAGCTTACATATCACCATCTGATGATGATCCTTCTTCTTCTTCTTCTTTTTTTTTAATAGAAATTTAGAGGTATTAAACTGTGCTGAAGTAATCTTCATACAGGAGAGATTGTAGCAGTGTCTAAATTCACCCTGCTCAGGAAGGGAGGGCATTTAAATTTTCTTTCCTTCTATTATGGATTATTAACTCACAGTCTGTAGTCAGTGTATTATCTCAAGATGAAAAGGAGAAAATGGAATTTAAAATAAAATTATTTGAATTATCAAGGTTGTAAAAATAAATCAGCTAATCAGAATTCATGAAACATGTTCTATATTCCATCTTATTAGGAGTTTGATAGAGTTAAATATGAATGGAATTAAGTAATAAATATATATAATATATTTCTAGCAATTCATTGGATCTTGAGGATGACACCCGTCTTAACATGTTTGATGATGGGACACTCATGATCCGGAACACCAGAGAGTCAGACCAAGGCATCTATCAGTGTATGGCCAGGAACTCTGCTGGGGAAGCCAAGACACAGAACGCCATGCTCAGATACCACAGTCTTCCGGGTAAAATTGTATTTTCTGGTTGAACTTCATACAAATGCGTTAGGTATCTATGGTTATTTGCACTGAAAAATGACCTTATATTACTTCTTTAAAGTAGGTAATGCTGCAAAGTGAAACAATTGTCATTGATTTTTTTTGTACTTTTTTTAGAGAAACTTGATCTCTTTTTCCTTGAAGTTTGTTCTATTTTATTTATTTACTTTTAATTATATAAACAATTATTATTATTATTATTTTAAATATTTTTTAGTTATAGGTGGACACAATATCTTTATTTCATTTTTTATGTGGTGCCAAGGATCAAACCCAGTGCTTCACGAATGCTCTCCCTCTGAGCCACAATCCCAGCCCCTATTACTATCATTTTTGATGGTGCTGGTGATTAAACCTAGGGCTTTATGCATTCCAGGTATGTGCTCTACCACTGATCTGCACCTGTAGCCCTCAGAGTTTTTTTTTTAAGTTACTTCCTTAGTTCTGTTATTTTCCAGTGAATCACAGAGTGATTCCAAGATTTTCCAATTAGCCTTTCAATTACCGATCTAGCTCTCCAACATCTTGAGGCAGATTGAACGAATTGCTCCCAGGCAGGAAAATCATCCTCTTTAAAAACTCATTGTCCTTTATCCATCACGGATTCATTACAAATGTTTGTTGAATGCCCACTGAGCTATTGTTGAAGATTTCACACCCCTTCAACTACCCAGAAGCTTTGCTCTGCCATAATTTCAATGGCATATATAAATCAGACACAGTGACTAAGACAGATTTTTATCAGTATCATTTTGTGATGGTAGAAACGCATCATCTTTCCCCTTTCTGAGCCTGTAGTCTATTAGGCAATAGCCATAATTCAACCAAGTTTTATGATGTGTCAGGAGAGGGATGGAAGCATAAAGGACAGTTCTCTACCAGTAAACATTTAAAGCCCAGCACTGGCGAAGGGATTTCTGATTTGCAGCATTGACTAATACCTAAGGTATAAATAATCTTTCCATGGCCAATTTCTAGTTACCAACATGGCATGACTGAAGGTGGAGTTGGGAGGAGATGTGCAGTAGGCATCATGAGGCAGTGTTTCCACCACAGAAACATTCATAGACACAAATCACCTTAGAACCACAGAGAATAGGAAAATAGAGTCAAATAAGTAGAAATAATGAATGCCAGAATTTGTGAACTTCGGTGTTAATGACACTTATTTAATCGTATGTTTACATAATTTAACTTTTAATAATGGGCTAGGCTTAACAACCAGCTTGCAGAATATTCAAAATTTAACAGCTGCTTCTCAAGAGCTAGCTCTGGTATACCCCCTGAGATTTTAGTCAGGAAAAGGAGCAGTATATGAAGAATTTGAGATCACTGGGGGTTATTGATAGTATCAACAGAGACAGCAAACAGGAGCAAACAGGATGAAGGGAGAGAGGGGGTCCCTTGGAGCAGGCTTGGAGAGTCACGTTCATTTGAGATGTCCCCAGCAGCAAGGACATCTAAGTAGATAGCGAGGACAAGTAAAATAAAGTTAGATAAGTAGAGTTGAAACATTATTTTGGAAGAAAGTATGATGTAAGGGGAGACAGAGCAAGATGCATCCAAGAGGTGGAAATCCTTAATATTTCTGGAGTAGAGCCCAAATCACTGATTTGGGGAGGTGTAAGGCAGGTTAGATCATTCAGGTTGATCACGACTATATAGTAAGAGTGGTCAAAATTAGATTTTTCTTCTAGTAAAATATTTCTGATAGCAGTCTGGAGAAAACACAGGATGATGTGGTGTAATGAGAAAGTAGGTTGGCTGCAGCCATGAAGCAGGACATTGTTGGTAGAGACACAGATCAGATCATGACAGAGCAAATGGAGAAAATTCACTGAATGTGCCTGGGGGGAGGGGAGGTGTGTGGAAACACAGTTGAGTTGGAAATTGATCAACTATGGGGATTCCTTTCATGGTTTCTAAATAACTTCTAATTGACAGCTCTGGTAGCTCATTCCAAACAACCATCTCTTTCCTTCTTTGACTTTGGGGACATCACTTCCTCTTGATCCTTTCCTGACATTTTCATTCTTCTTTCTCCTTAAATGTCATGTTCCTCATAGCCCTCCCCTTCCCTCTCTTCCTCAAGTTTGGGCTGGTCACATTGCTTCTTCCTTCATTTGAGATCTCTTTCAATTTTAAAAGAATTCTTCAGCGTTCAACTTTAATAATTAAAAATAAAACTTATAAATCTATTGTTGCTATTTTTTCCTGAGATTTGAAACACTATCATTCCTGCTCACCTTCACATGTAATCTTTACATCCCACAAGCAGATTTGCCTGCATAAACCTCTTCCTTTCTGTTTGTTCTCTCTCTCGGGATATTTAATGTCCTTCAACAACCTCAGAGCTATCCTCTTTTGCTGTCTTTTTTTCTTTAGGTGTCTTAAAGTATATATTGAATAGGGGTCAGATCAGAGCTTCCTTCCCATGTCCACTATCATAGACTTGCTTAAAAAATATTTCTTTTTTAAAATATTTTTATTAGTTCATCAGGGTTATACATAAAAGTGGGGTTTATTTTGACATGATCCTATGTGCATGGAGTATCACTGGTTCCATTTCAGTGCCTGGTTCTTCCTATTGGAATGATGACAATAGTTTTCCCTATACAGTGCTTCTCAACCGTCAGCCTGTTCTATGGCACTTTGCACCCAACTCTGATAAAATAATTTCATCATTATACTGTAGTTGATTTATTTTGTCCTCTGTCCTCTGACTATAACATACAAGGAAAGGAATGTATCTTGTGCATCTTTATATTTTACTAACACCTAAAATTTTACTGATATATTTAAGACATTCATATTGCCAAAAATTGAATTAAATCTTGGTTATTAAATTAGATTGATTCAGCTTATTCCTATTCTCCAGGGTATGTTCATCTCAGAAGTCGATGAGCCCCTGAAACTGAAACTTTATCATTAGGCGTTTTTAACAACTTAGTCTTTATTTTATGCTTGAGATTCCCATAAAAGATGTAATTCTTAAGCATTAATAAGAGTGGAATACCTATAATGAAGTCTAGATTCTCTGGTTTCTTGATAAATCTATTTGAAATACACTTAGCTTGAAAGTAAACCAAAACTTGACATGGCTTAAACATACAGTGCGAGTGTGTGTGTGTGTGTGTGTGTGTGTAGGTGCATTGTTTGCCAAGAGTAGTGTAGAGGTAATCTGTACAGAGAGGCCCCAGTACTCTAGCAAACCAATGATCTTTTTTTCTACTGTTCAATCCTTTGTACATAGACCTCTTTTCCTCCCTTATAATTGCCACTTCTTAGTTACATGGCAACTTCCCATAATCCAAACTCATGCCTGAATTCCAGGTAACAGGAGGTAGAGCGATGACTACCTAGTCTTAGCCCTTTTATTTGGGAAGGAAACTCTCTTTCCAGTGACAAGTACCTGGATCTTGCTGGGAGAACTGTATTTAAAAGCATGTGAGTGTTTTTAAATTGGAACACTTGGACATTTAGCCCCTAAAGAATAGGTATTCAGTGAGCACATTGCAGCATCTACAATACAAGAGGTTGTTTTTAAAAATATGTATTTATGTAAAATCAACATTTAATTTATTTTAGATTTAATTCTTTGATAACTGTGAGAAAAGGAATTTTGAAGGCAATAGTGATACCGCCAGTTACCAGTGACTAGTTCTGCTCCCTCCCATGTTGAAGTGTAACATTAGAGAAGCACGCTGAGGCAAGCATATAAAGCACAGTTTATTTAAAAAGGGGTAACATAGACTTCTCCCTAGGAGGGAGAAGGGGGCCATAGCTGGTATCCTGGTATCCCAAGTAGCAAGGCAGTCTGCCTTTTTTATAGGTCTGAGGCTTCTTTTGTTTCGTTCTCCTGCTTTCTTTCCCTTATCTCTTTCCTTCCTGCTTACCCCACTAGGCCCAGAAGATGCTCAGTGGGATGGCCAAAACGTGAGAAGCAGATGGACCAGAGGCGGAGGGGGTTGGCAGAGGTGTTGGATGGAGCAGCCCAGGACACATTAATTAACAACTTTAATTCTCCCTGTTGGAGGGAGGGTCAATTCCTGGGACAGGTTACCTTAGAAACAGGTTGGAGCTGTGGCAAGTTATCTTGCTAAGAGAGAGGAGGAGCTCTGAAGGCATTTTAGTCCCTCAGGGGACAGTCTCCAATTTCCTGGACTCACTCAAATTGGCCTCCTTAATCTGACCTGACTCAATTTACCTATCTATACTGATTGCCTGTCTGATTCTGGCTTCAATGATAGTTTTAAACCACAATGCAAAAATAAGAAATAAATAAACCTTCCTAATTGTTACTGCTTATATTTTATTTTGTTTTCCTCTTATCCTTAGCCAAACCTAGCTTTGTAATCCAGCCCCAGGACACGGAGGTTTTAATTGGCACCAGCACAACTTTGGAATGCATGGCCACAGGCCACCCACACCCCCATATAACTTGGACCAGGGACAATGGAGAGGCACTGGATGGATCCAGGCACATAGAAACCTCCAGTGGACTCCACTTGAAGAGCATCACCCTGATGGATCATGGTGGATTCACCTGTCATGCCAACAATAGCCAAGGCTCTGTTCACGCCTCGGCCAACATCATTGTGCAAGGTATGGGAGCAGAAGGTCCTTCTTGAAATGGTCCTTCTGTCACATATGGAAAATTGTTTTTCAACTTGAAAAGTAATATCATGTATGTCAGCAGAGAGATTTTTTTATTTGCCTTTTATTTTCTTGACATAATAGAATCTTCAAAACGAATCTGCTTCATGTTAAAAGTTGGGCACTTTTTCAACTTAAGTCTTTATCCAAAGGCCAGAATCAGGCATTAGTAATAAAAGAGATGAAGTCATTAATCTGGCAGCAAACTGTCAAAAGATATTTGTGTTTCAGAATATTTTACAGATAAAGGGAAGACACTCCAGCTACGAAAGTGAAAGGCTATGCCCCAGGTTCACAGTCATTTACCAAGCTGTCTACTCAACATAGCCTGAGAATATGCTCAGGGCTCTAGCAGGTAGCAACCACAGTGACAGTGCCATTCTGAACCCCAAGAATAAGTTACGTGTGGGTGATTATGTTGTAAAAAAGAAATGCTTTTCGGTTGTTTTTCTGTTCTTAATCTGGAGCTGCCCCTTCCTTTCCATTTTTGTTGTTGTGGTTGTGTGTGTGAGTGTGTGTGTGTGTGTGTGTGTTTGCACATGTGCAATCCTCCTGTTGGTTTAGAGGTTTCATAAACAGAAGAATTCATGTTATTAAAGAGATGCCACAAGTCCTATTCTGTCCTACCCAAAACAGTTTTCTATTATATCATAAGAGTCTAAAAATTTACAACATTCCATTTTAAGGATCTCGGGGAGTATGCATATTTTAATTGAGTTAGGAGGTTTTATTAATTTCAGATTTGCATAAGATGTTACCTATCAAAACACCAGATCTGGAGAAACGCAGAGCAAAGATAGTCTAGAATATGGACTGTCTAGTGCAGTTCTAGTGCAGTTCTAGAATTGAGGGAACTTCAGGATGGTGAATCCTGGCTGCATTGAGACTAGTATTTGTCTTCTAAAGGTGCAGAACTTCACCCAGCCTGGGTTTCCTACATTCAGTGAAAGTTTTCTGAATTAAATCAACTCCTTCAGTAGAAATAGATCAATCATTTCTTGTTTCTGTTGACATGTCTAAAGAAAAAATTGTGTTGTCCTATAGAAATGCTAATATTATGAAAACACCTTTCTTGTTCTAGAAATAAATTATAGAAATGAAATTTTTCTCCTTGTAGTCTTTGGCAACTTCATGTGAGGTGGGTGGGGGGAATTACTTTTAAAGGACCCAAACATTATTTTTATATTTGTTTCAATGCATTGGGATTGAAAAATGCTTTCAAAGAAATAGTGCTTGGTTTCTGTTTTGGATCCATGATTTTAAGTTTTAAGTCTTAGTTTTTTAGAAACCCAATGCCTAGTCAAACATTTGCATTTTAACAAGTCTCTTTTATTTCACACTATGTTAGTCTTTGCTTCCCAGCTTCTTGCAAGTGGTTCCTATTCTTTCTGTTTGATCATCTGCATCAATTGATATTTAACTAAACTCTGACAACATTTACAGTCCTGCTCATTTTGGATACCACAAAACGCTAATCATTTCTTCTTACTGGTCAGTTTGCACTGAGATTGCCAACCCCTTGTCCTTTGTCACTTGCAACTGTGTTCTTGTGCCACTTGCGGGTCTGTGTGTCAAGATTTTCAATTAGTCTTAAGATGGTCCATTAATCATTTTATACATTTATGAAAGAGGCTTCTTTATTTGCCTAGTGCATAAATATTTTAGATGTTACCCTTTTGAGGTTATTTTAATGGGTATTCTATCAGTTTTCTCTAGTTCTTTTAATGTTCAGTTATGCTGAATCACAGATATCACAGTTACCCATCAGTAAACACTTCATTCCCTCAACTGGCTGGAACAAATGACAAATAAACTTAAAAAAAAAAAAAAAAAAGATCCAGAAAGCTTCATTTAAAAGGCATGAATCACAACATGGGGGCTTAGGTGAAAAGATCTATTGTCCTTAACAGTGTAAACAGAAATGCTTTTTACATGGCAGGGGTTGTAATAAAAATAGAAAGGTCCTCCATCACCACATGTACTGGTTTAGCATTGGCAGTGGGATTCATTGGGCAATAGTTTTAAAAATAAAAGCTCAGAAAGGTCAACCTTAATTCCTCCAGCCTTCACTGCCTGCCTTGGTAATAATGTTCAGGGTTTTTTGAATGTCTTTCCCACCAGATTGAAATTTCTTCTTTGATCTAGGAGGTTGGTCATTTAGTATAAGGGACAAATGTAAATTGCTTGTTTACTTAAATTTTGCCTGTTGTTTGCTAGCATGCAGAATCTTAGGACTTATTTTTATTTTTATTCATTTATTTTTGGTACCTGGGATTGAACCCCAAGGTACTTTGCCACTGAGATACATGCCCAGCCCTTTTTATTTGTACCTTGAGACAGAGTCTCACTAAATTGTTGAGGCTGGTCTTGAACTTGTGATCCTCCGGCCTCAGCCTCCTGATTTGCTGGGACTACAGGTATGCACCATCATGCCTGAGGGTATTATTATTATTATTATTATTATTATTATTATTATTATTACAATTTTGATGATAGTGTAGTGGCACCACCCTGCCCCCATGGAAAATCTTAATTAAGCTTCTCCAGAGGACCCCCCCCCCCCAATAACTGTTCTTAGACTATCAACAAGAATTTCTGCAGCAGAGTTTTCAGGCTGGAGGTGTACTACAGAGGCAGGATGTGATAAGAAAGACTAATCTAAGGCCTCCACAGAGGCCTTTGTATTTCAATAGACAATAGTCAGGTCCTTTGGAGCTAGCAGGCTGGAGGAAGGGGAGGAGAACTCTCCAGGTCCTGGGTGCTGATTCTTGCAGAGAGTGTCCTTGATTGTGAATCTACTTCTGGATTCCACTGTTCTGGAAAAAACTGCTTTTGTGTGGGCTGCTGCAGATTGTGAGCCTCTGAGCCCCGCCCCTACATGTTGGGTATAAAGTTCTGAAACTTTCTAAACTCAGGGTTAAGAGGTGTGATTTGATGGAGGTGGAAAAACCCCCTTTTTGAACCTGGCTGCGTGCAGCCTTTTTAAACATGATTCCTGCTATTCCTCCGGGTCCAGCCTTGTCTGTCCCACTATAAGAGCACATGAAGTAATACAATATTTTTTGCCCAGACCTGGCTAACTAAATTTTAATTATTACTAAACAACTGAAATCAAATTTCCCAACTTAGAACACTGGGTAGATTTTTTATTTTTTTATTTTTTGTCTTAACTACGACCTACTTTTATTACATACTTCTTTTACTGTGTCATGAATTCAAGTTTTAATGTAGAAATATTTTTGTTCTTTTTAAGCCATTCCTGGTAATTTCAGGAGTTAGTGTAATGTTCTGGAAAGAACATCAGTCTGGGGGTTGAGCGACCTAGATTCTCACAGTCTCTGCCACTTACTGTTTCTGACTGAGAGAAATTCAATTCAAACTTCTCCAGTCTGAATTTCTTCATCTGTGGAATGAGGAGCTTGACACTGCTGGTCTGTAGGCTGTTTTCTAGAAGTCAATTACAAATAGCTTTCAGGCATTCCTGAGGGTCTTCATGCTTATGTGCAATTAATCTTATAATATGGTATTCAGTCTAGCACCTTAATTAGAATTTATGAGGACCTTTAAAAAAATCTTTATTATCTGCACATAGTATGAAACTTGCAACAAATATGCTTTGTCAAATGGTATTTACTTCATCATGTTTGTTGTATTTGCTGATGGCAGGCAGGAACAAGGGGTAGTGGGATTGTGCCTGTCATCTGGGAAAGAGTTTTTGAAATTGTCACCTCTCAGATATTATTGAGGGTTATGGGTCTTTCTTAAATAGCCACACAGATTTCTTTTTCATAGTAACATATTGTGAACAGAATCCCTTTCTACAAATGGTGTATTTAGCTATTAGCTATTCATTATTTATATAAAAGCAACTATAAACATTTTGAATATTTGGGACTATAAATTTTGACGTAAATGGCACTTTTTCAAAAGCATAATTTTATGTGTTTGCAGGAGCATCTCTCCATAGAACATATTTTTTCTTCTGAAGTAAATACAGCAATTTGATTTGAATTTTATTCTGTACGTGAACATTTGGAGAGAACCATTTTGTTAATAATGCAAATATGAACTGTAGCTTTAAATATGTCTATTTCAGCTAGTAAAAGATAAGCAGGACGATCTAGTGATATGAAGCAGCTTCCATAAGACTCAGAAATGGTCCTGTTACCGCTGGTTATCGGTGACAGTTCTGCTCCCTCACATGTTGAAGTTGGAACATTAGAGAAGCAGCCGAGGCAAGCAGATACAGCAGGGTTTATTTAAAAAGGGGTAACAGACTTATCCCAGGAGGGAGAAGAGGGCCATAGCTGGTATCCTGGTATTCAAGAAGCAAGGTGTTCTGCCCTATTTATATGTCCTAGGCTTCCTTTATTCCCCTGCCCTCTTCCCCTTTCTCCATACAGTGTTTGTGACTAGGCCCAGGAGTGCTCAGTGGGATGGCCAAATGGTGGGAAACAGGTGGGCTGAAGGGGGAAGGGCAGGAAGGAGCAGCCCAGGACACATTGATTAACAACTTTAATAACTCCCTGTAGGAGGGAGGGGCAATTCCTGGGACTGGTTACCTTGCCAACAGGTTGGAGCCAGGGCAGGTTCTTCATAAGGGTGGAGGAAGGGTCTCTGAAGGAATTAACATTTGAATCCTTCAGGGCACAGTCTCCAACTTGCTGGACTCACTCAAAATTGGCCTCCTTGAGCTGACCTGACTTGATTTACCTATCTGAACTGACTGCCTGTCTAATTCTGGCTTCAGTCCATATTGGTTATTTCTGTTTTTTTATTTTTTATTTTTTTCTGGTTTCCTTGCAAGCAGGCACAAACATATGCATACACTTCTATGTTTTCAGTATCCTTGCTAATAAATCATTGGGAATATCATGAAAGGAGTTCCCAGAGAAGGGGGTCCTCGACTCAGGATATGTGGGATCCTTGGCATTTGTGACAGAAATAAATTTCAGCATGCACCAGTCAGCTGAGACACAGACAGTTTTATTAAGAAAGCAGATACATTTTTAAGAGTTCGCTATCTCACAGGAGAGACATCACTTGGGGCAGAGTAAGAAACACATTACGTGAGAATGCTGGCCATCTTGAGAGTGAGTTTTGGGGATAAAGCAAAGAATATGCTTCAAGGGAGAATGAAGGCTATCTCCAGAGGAAGAAAGACCCACCCATTTGTGTGTGGCATTTATATTTATAAAAGGGCAGTTGGTAGGGGCTGAACTAGAGTCAGGACAGAATGTAACACAATTTTGCACAGTTTTCTCTTTGCTTGCACTTTTGTGCATTGTTACTTTTGCAGGAAAGCACAAGAACCAAGGGTACAGGCAAAGGAAACGGTCCTGGTTGCTTAAGAATGCTTATTTTGCATTTTAAAGGTTCTTGGGTGTTTACTGTTTTCCAGGTGTTGGGCTCCTGGGGACTTCTCTTTTGAAACCCAGTCTCTCTTTTTCTCTATCCTCAAGTTGCTATCTCAAAACTAATTCTAATTACAAAACATATTTCAATTTTTAAACATATTTTCTTTCTTCTCGTGTTGTTATTAAAATGTTCCAAAATGATTTGTGATTTTAGTGGCCTCTTTTGTCTTCAGCTCCACCACAATTTATAAGAAGCCCCAAGGACCAGGTGGTGTTGGAGGAGCATGCTGTAGAACTTCTTTGTGAAGCTGAAGGCCGCCCACCACCAGTTATTCTCTGGACCAAAGCAGGTATTAGCACTTCCATAAATGATTGTGGGAAGAAATGAGTACCTTCTTTTTTCGGAAAGTACAAAAAATAGTTTAAATATCACAAGTACATTGTGGACATCTAAACAGCACACTTTAAGTACAACACCATCTTAAATTTTCTGATGTTTTAAGTTTTGGTATTTGAATGTATGGCCTTCCTGAGATCATACTTTTACTCTGGGACATAGATTCTAGACTTTAAAAATAAAATTATTGGAAAGTTTAGTGTTTGTTTTTTTTTAAATACCAAAAGCTAGCCTGCAAAATGTTAGAGATTTCTTTTGAATTAATCTTCAACTTGAATCCAAAAATTCTTTTAGTACAAAATGAAATCAGAAATGAAACAAAATGCTAAATGGAGCTCCAACTTATTAGACTTAAACGAAACTTTCAGAATAGAGCTGCTGTTCTTGAAGTGTGAGTAGCCTGGGTACAGGGCGTGGCAAGCAGGGTCCAGCCTCCCATCCAGAGGGACCAGGCACTCTTAGGGAACCTGAGAACATTGTACAACAAGATGCACAGTGGGCTGGATGAGAGATTGAGGAAGACTTTCTGGGCTTGGAAATCTTAGCTTCTACATTAGTTAAAGTGCTAAGTTAAATTCAAAATATGTCTATGCATTTTGAAATTTTTGGATTAAAATTTCTGTTCTGTTCTTGCTCTGGAACTTGGAGAAGTAGACAACAGGTGGACTTTGGAGCCCTAAAGCCTAGATTCATCTCTACTCCCTCATTTACTAGTTGCATGAATTTAGAAAGTAAATTAGCCATTGTTTACTAGCATACTCTCAACTATGTGCTGGGGGTGATGAAATGTACTACATCATCAGACGGTTGTAAGAATTGATCTGAATATGCTTAAAATTTTAGCTATTTGGAACAAGTAGCTGCCAACCTGTGTGCACACTCAATAAAGTTAGCTATTGCTTTTTCTAACTGTAACAAGACATCAGTAAGCTATAAGTTTTTACTGAAATAGTTGAGAATGACAACCCTATTTAATTGCTAGTGACCATGAGGAATAAAGTGTTGAGAAGGATCCAGAAGCTCAGTGTAAGCTCAAAGGTAAGAAGTACAGTGGTGGCTTGGGGTGTGGCTCTGAGGGTTATCAGCAGGAGTGTCACAAAAATACCACATTTGGTATGCTGCCTAAGCACTTTAAATATTCGTTTCCCATAATCCTTTTATATTCTCAATATTGTATACATTTGACGAACCAATGTTAGAGAGGTATTTGAAAATTGTATTAGTAATCAGATTGGTTCTGAAATTTCCATTCTAATTGTGGTTAAAACTGAGGAGGCAAGCAGGTAGGTGAGGGGATTCATAAAGAGGCCAAGCTATTTTCCTGGTGGGAGATGATAAATCCTTGCAATACAGTGATACTGCCTGCGGGTTATCGGTGACGAGTTCTCTTCCCCGACATGTTGAAGTTTGAACATTAGAGAAGCAGCTGAGGCAAGCATATAAAGCAGGGTTTATTTAAAAAGGGGTAACATAGACTTCTCCCAGGATGGAGAAGGGGGCCATAGCTGGTATCCTGGTATCCCCAGAAGCAAGGTGTTCTGCCCTATTTATATGTCCTAGGCTTCCTTTATTCGCCTGCCCTCTTCCCCTCATCTTTCTCCCTACAGTGTCTGTGACTAGGCCCAGGAGTGCTCCGTGGGATGGCCAAAAGGTGGGAAACAGGTGGGCTGAAGGGGGAAGGGCAGGAAGGAGCAGCCCAGGACACATTAATTAACAACTTTAATAACTCCCTGTAGAAGGGAAGGACATTCCTGGGACTAGTTACCTTGGCAACAGGTTGGAGCCAGGGCAGGTTCTTCATAAGGGTGGAGGAAGGGCCTCTGAAGGAATTAACATTTGAATCCCTCAGGGGACAGTCTCCAGCTTGCTGGACTCACTCAAAATTGGCCTCCTTGATCCAACCTGACTCAATTTACCTATTTATACTGACTGCCTGTCTTAATTCTGACTTCAACTGTGGCGGAGGTTGGGGGAGGTCAGGACAAGGCTCATGCCATATTTTGGGGAAGGTGATACAGAAAGGAGCCATCCTAGTTCACACCCCAAGGATTTCCTGAAAGAAGGATCTCAGCCTTTATTAGGACAGTCATTCAGTTCTGGCCTTTCGATCCTTGAGTCATACAAAGGCAATACAGAGTACTTTCTTTTCCTCTTTTGCAGGAAGACGGCTCCCTGTAGAAGGCCGACATACAGTTCTTTCCTTTGGCACTCTGAGAATTGACCGTGTAGCACAGCACGATGAAGGTCAATATGAATGCCAAGCAGTCAGTCCACTGGGGGTGAAAAAGGTGTCTGTCCACCTGACCGTAAAGCCCAAAGGTAATAAGTGCCAAGATGCATTTTCACATCCTAAAGAGATTCTCTCTTCCTATGTTTTCAAAACATCCAGCAGAGACCCCATTACTTAAACAATTTTTTTTTAGGATCTAAGAAATCGATAATTTCATACTTTTCTTCTTCTGTATAACTTCTCTTTCTACATTAAAATTTTATTTTAATTAATAGTAATTGCAATCATGTTTTCTTTAAAAGTCATTTCATGGGGCTGAGGTTGTTGGCTCATATATATATATAGACTAATTTACATTTTCTGCACTCTTTGCATCTTGATATAATTTCCTAAGTTTCTCTACAAGTCCTGCATAATTTGTTTTGATGTAGTAGTTCTAAATTCAGAGGTAACACATATTTAGATAAGAATATATGATAAGTAAAAACAAAGTTTAGCCCTATATAGCAATGTAAGCATAAGAAGAAACATGAATAATGCCAAACTGTTCACAATAAACATGAACACATGAGTACATCAAGTTACTACTATATATTGATGTATTGTCTATTATTAATTATCTTACCCCTCTATTTTAGACATTAAATGCTTTTTTTTTTTTTTTTTTTTGGTACTAGGATTGAACCCAGAGGTACTTAGCCACTGAACCACATCTCCAGCCCACTTTTTTTTTTTTTTTTCTGAGACAGTCTCATTAAGTTGCTTAGGACCTCCCTAAGTTGCTGAGACTGACTTTGAACTTGTGATCCTCCTGCCCTCACTTCCTGAGCTGCTGGTATTATAGGAGTACAACACCACACCCAGCTTACATGCTCATTTTTAAATGAAGTTGAGATTCCAGAGGAGAAGTTAGCATTGGCATCCCAGTGTGCAAATAGCAACTCAAATGAGTGGGAGGCTTTGAAACACAATTATGGAAAGATGAAGGGATATGAAATGCCTCTGGCAAACCCATTTCTGTCTAAGAGTAAATATCGAAAACTGCTCTGAAGAATATTCCAAACTGTTTTTGAACTAATTTTCAACTAAAGCCCATCCACCAGAAGTTTTTAGACCAATGTTTGAAAAACATGGAAGTGATATTAAATGAACAAATATTAATCAAATAAGATATAATATGCAGATGCATATTGATTGATATATTGATATTGATATCGATTTACAATGATTGATCTTCCTTTTGCCCCATTTTCACATTTTTCAGTTGTCCATCTCCTATCAGTCCTTCACGTCTCAATATGGAGGCCACTGCCCTTCCCTAAGGAGGTTTCTTCCACTCTCTAAGGTGTCCCTGTTGAATTGAGCATTAGAGTATACCATTTAGTCTAACCAAATACTGCTAGAATATGCCATCTAATTTAATCTAATTAGAGTATATCATTGGACACATGTAGAAGTATTTGATAAATCCATCAAATATCCATAGCCCAGAAAATATTATGAGCAATATTCATGAATGTGGAAGTAAACAAACAAGTGTTTTAAAGAATAGATGTATAAGTGTTGTAGCAGATTTTGTGAAGATTATGAATAGCAAGGCCCAAGTGGAAGGAAGTCGTTTGAACAGTTGGTTGTTTAGACCTAGAATAGGTCTTGATTTCATGCTACATAACTATTGAGTCTTGATCAGATCCATGTTTTAGAATATAACTCAACCCAAAGTGAACAGGATAGGTTCTAGTGAAGAAACACTAGAAACTAGTAAGAAACTAGTCACTTGACCTGAACTGGGATCACAACAACTGGGAAGAATGAGTGAATTCAAGAAAAATTATGACAGATGGAACCATTTTATCTATGAGATTATAAAGAGCATTTTTTTCTTCTTTCCTTCTTTTTTAAAAATATTTTTTTACTTGTAGATGGACCTTTATTTATTTATTTATTATTTATTTATTTATTTTTAAGTGGTACTGAGGATCAAACCCAGTGCCTCACTCATGCTAGGGAAGCGCTCTATCACTGAGCCACAACCCTGGCTCTTTTGCCTTCTTTTCGAATCCTTGAAGCAATTTAAATATATTGTACTGTGATGAAGGAGCCAATAAAGATGGGGTCCCAAAACAAAAGCATCAGGAGACGCCATTTAGAGAAAGTGGTGGAGGTGACTCCGTAAAGACTTGATATTTGAGCAGAGACTTGGGTGAAGTAAGATTTAACATGTTTGCTAAGGGATGAATAGAGTTTAGTCCAAAGATTGTATGAGGAAACACATCACAGATGGAAGCAAAAAAGATTGACATCTTTGAGAAGAGAAAGAATATCATATGTTTCAAAGTGCTGGGAAAAGAGCAGTGTTTCTGTAATTGAGTGAGCAAAAGAGAGAGTGTCTCTGGATGAGTCTGGGGCTGTGGGTGAAAGAAGGATTGGTTATGCAAGAAAATATTAAGATTTGGCATTTTGACCAAAGAGATGTAGATGCCACTGATGCCTTAGAGACAGGGGCAGACATGAGGCACTCAAAGTCTGCTAGTTTCTGTTCATAGAATTTGGGGCAAAACCAAGCATTTATTTTTAAGACATGCTTGGTAAAAATCTATTTTCCAGTGAAGATATTGAATTATCAGTGGCGAATAGAAATCTGTATTTCAAAATAGAGGCCTTGGCTAGGATGTAGGTGTGGGAGTCACTGCAATTGGGTAATGTTTAAAAAATTGGCAGAGAATAAGGAGAGACTGGTAATTTCCTGCCTTGAGAGCTGAATAAAGGAGGAAATGTCAAATCCTGCACAAGAGGGAGAAGTGGTCATAGAAGTGTGAAGAAGTCAAGTCATGACATATAAGCCCTGCGAAATGTTCAGGAAAGCTCTGTGGACGGCTCATCACGGGAATGAGAGTGCAAGCGGATACAAATGGGCAAAATCCTTTTGTGAGGTGCAAGTTATCCGAGCAGTTAGCAAGAACCCAGGCTGCATAAATTATAGTTAATTAGAATGGGGCTTCTGGCCTTCAAAGGAATAGAATCTGAAAAGTTCTGTTATCAAATTTAGAAAAAAAATATTTCCTACATTAAAAAATGTGATTTATTATATTGCATAACTAGGCTGGCAGAAAGTAAGTTGAAGTTATTTCAACCAAAAAGCAATTTAAAAAAAAAAAAGAAAGTTGGCTGATCCAAAATCAGAATGTTGAGAAGTATATGTGCACAAAAGGAAAGGTGACACAAATAGGCCATTGCCTGTCATGACTGCAGCACAGACAGGGAGATTTGGAGGAGTGGCAAGGTGGTGAATGCAAATGGTCATGGCCTTCTGAACGAGGCAGGGGAGCTAGTGTGGAGGACAGAGGGCTCACAGAGAAGCTAACACAGACCCATATGGAGAAAAGCATTATGTTTAAGACTTGAATTTGCCTAAGATGGGGTACATCAAATCAACAAAGGGTACGACACACCCAAGAGAATAAACAATGCAAACATAAGAATGAGTAATGAATAATTTTATCAATAAATAGATAAGCTTAAGGATTTTAGGAATTAAAATAAAAAGATCTGTTATAAGGACATCTGAAACATTTAAGAAAATAAAATTTATCATAAAAATGAGGAGTCAACAAACATGAAAGAGTAAGATAACACAAGTTTTCTCAATAAAAGATAACATCATGAAAAAAATTTTAAATATATGTCAAATAGCAAATTAGGCATGCTTAAGGGGAAAAAATCAGTGAACTAGATTGAAAGTGTAAGATATATAAACAAACTGAAAACACATAGAGGACAGAAATGGATGTTCTCGGTCTCAAGATAGAAGAAAGGGAAGGTAGACGATGTTGGAGAGCTTTTAGCTAACATAACTAGAACCAAGGAAACATAAATCCAGGCTAGGATGAAGCAGTATAGATTAAGCAGAATAAATGACATATTGCTAAATATAAATAATTTACATTGCTGTCAGCAGCAATAGGTGTCAGACGATGTTGGAACCAAGTCTTCCAAGTGTTTCAAGAAAAGTAACTGGAAATTTAGTATTGTAAAAGTATCAAATCTTCCAACAATAGGAATAAAGGACGTTATGAGAAAAAAGTTCTGAATAATCTCAACACAAAATATCAATGGAACCCACAGACATTACTAGGTTAATGGAGGATTGATTATCATCAGATGCAGAGAAAAGTTTGATTAAATTTGCCATCTCTTCATTGTTTAGAAAAAATATATTAGCAATATAAAAGTGAACAAGTAAAACCCTTTTTATAAAAAAAAGAGAACATAGGATAGGATGCTTTTCAAGGTGAAATGATAAAAATATTCCCTTTAAACTTAGAAAGTAGACTGTATTTGTCTAATGTTATAAGGGAATATCTTAGCCTGTACAAAAGGGCAAGAAATAACAGCAAATCTTAGAAATTTAGAAGGAATACAAACATTTTATTACTTATATGTAATATAATTTTTTCTTATACACAATCCAAAAGTAGCTACAGATATACTATAAAATAGGGGTTAAGTAAGATTATTAAATCTAATGTCAAGTAAAAACTGTTTTCTATTCTATGTGCCAGTGACAAGCAGGATGCTTAATTTTATTATAAAAATGATACTTCTTAAAATATCAAGAAAGTGTAAGTTAGTTAAAAATAAATCTAACAAAAGATGTACAAGAACCATGTGGAAAAAAATGTCATTACAAGAAATTGAAGAAGATAGACTTATTATTGCAAAAAATGTTAATTTTTCTAATATTGATTTATAGCTCAATGCAATTCCAGATAAAATCCTAAAAGAGTTCTTGGTGGGAGATGAAGGGATGATTCTAAAATGCAGATGAAAAGAGAAAGATCCAAGAATAACTAAGATGATTATACATCTATCAGAAATTACATATTTTACTACTGACCTAGAGATGACTTGATCAATTGAGCAGTAGTCAATTCAGTTGATGGCAGTAGTGGTGTTGTGCATGACTATAGAATCTAGGTATCCTCAGTGAATTGTTCTGAGCAACTGGTTGTCCACAGGGAAAACAAAAGTATGTCCTTACTCCACCTTATATCCCCAAATCAATTCCAGATTAAAAAATGACTCTAAAATCTAAAACAGATATTTAACTCTTTTTGAATAACAAATATAATTTATCTGCAAAACAAATTACAACCCTCTTAGCCTAAAAGAAAAGATTAATGTTCAAACCTTTGATTCATAAGTCACAAAGAGAAGATTTTGGCAACATATTTAACTAACAAGTGTTCTTTGATATCTGTAATATACAAAGAACTCCCTAAATCAGTAAGAAAATAAATAAAGAAAAAAAATTTAAAAATGAGAAAAGATAGTACAATTTAGGAAAAAAATGTTAATTTTCTATACTTTCAGGGGAATAATGTAGATGTGTAAGGTGAAATTCTTTTTAATTTTAAAGGGAACATTTCATCTTGAAAAATGCCCTTTCTTACAGTTTTTGTGTTTTGGGGGAGGGGTATTGGGGAATGAATCCAAGGGTGCTTAACTACTGAGCCACATCCCCAGCCCCTTTTTGTATTTTATTTAGAGACAGGGTTACACTGAGTTATTTAGGGCCTTGCTAAATTGCTGAAACTGACTTTGATCTTGAAATCCTCCTGTCTCAGCCTCCTGAGCCTCTGGGATTACACACCTAGCTATTTCCTACAGTTTTTTTTTTTTTTTTTTTTTTTTACCGAAAAGACTTAGAAGTCTATATGAAGTCAAATGAGGAAATGAAAGGGCAGTAGAGAAAAGAGTTCTGCTCTAGGGTTTGGAATTAGATATTTCCAAGATATTGTAAGCAGTGGCACAGTCCATGATAATGAGAAGCTGTGTGACAGGAGGTCAAAGTGGCTGGAGATAAAGGAAGTCAAATAATGAGGCTAGGATGTGGGGTTTAGATGCGAGAGGTTCCTGGCTGAATCAGTTTCCCTGGGATCCTTAAGCAATGTGCACTCTTTGTTGAATATTATTTCCACGTATGTTCATGTCATTGATTAATTTTATCTAAGGTTTTAATTTTTAGATAATTATAGAATGACATTCAGTTGTAAGAAAAAACACAAAAGTCCCATTTGTCCTTTTCTAGCAGTGACATCTTTCAAAACAATATCACAACCAGGATATTGACATCAGTATATCAAGATACAGTTTCTCTCCCTGCAAGAATCACCTATATTGTTCTTCTCAAAACCACACCCCTCTCCCTCCCATTTTCTTGCCCTCTCACATTTCTCACCTCCCAAAACCCTGACAAGTACCAGTGTGTTCTCTATTTCTATAATTTTGTTGTTTCAAGAATTTTATGTGCAAGCAGCAGCAACTTCGGAGGCTGAAATGGGAGGATTACAAGTTGAAAGCCAGCCTCAGCAGCTTAGGGAAGCCCTAAGCAATTTAATGAGTCTCTGTCTCAAAATAAAAAAAAATAAAAGGAGGTAGGGAAGTGGCTTAGTGGTTAACTACACCTGTGTTCAATTCCTGGTACCAAAAAGAAAAAAAAAAGAATTTTATATAAACAAAATCATAGAGTACATAATCTTTTTGGATTGGCTCTTTACTTAGCATAATTATCTAGAGGTTCACTCAGAAAGCATATATATCAGTATTTTGTCCTTTGTGTTGTTCTGTAGTAGAACTCCAAGGCATGGATCATTTGCTATTTGTTTTATCATTCACTTGTTGAAGGACATCTGGGTTGTTTCCAGCTTTGGGCTATCATAAGTAAAAGTGCTGTAAAGATCCATGTACAGGTTTTTATGTGAATTTAAGTTTTTATTACTCAGGGATAGGTGCCTAAGAGAGCAATTGCTGTATTAGTTGGTAGTTGGCATGTTTACATTTTTAAAAATAAATTCAAAATCCTTTTCAGAATGGCTATACTATTTTATAACCTCACCCGTGGTATGTAATCTAATTTCTTTACATCCTTGCCAACGACTTCTGTTCCTGTTTTATATATATATTTTTTTGTTTTAGTCATTTTGATAGGTATGCAATAATACCTCAATGTGGCTTTAATTTGCATTTCCACAATGTCTAATGATGTTAAAAACCTTTTCACTCATTGATTTGTTATCTGTATATCCTCTTTGGTACAATGATATGTCTTTGGCCCATTTTCTGTTTGAACTGTTTGATTTTTTTTCCCCTAACAATTGTTTTTTTAGGTCCCTTCATATATTTTATATACTAACCCTTTGTTGTATATGTGTTTTGCAAAATATTTCTTCTCCTTCCCTAAGTTGACTTTTAGTTTTCAACCTGGTCTTTTACTAATAAAAATTTTAATTTTCATGAAGTGTAGTTTTCTTTGATGGATCTCACTTTTTATACAGAGTCAAAACTTTGGCCTATTATAAAAGTTTTCTCCTGTGTTTTCTTTTTTAACTTTCATAGTTAAAACGATTTATGTTTTATTGTTAATTGTGAGTTAATTTTGTATGAGACTGTATAGTGAGTCAAGATTCATTTTTCTGCCTGTGATTATTCAATTGCTCCTGCACATTTGTTGAAAGGCTTTCATTGAATTGCTCTCGAACCTCTGTCAGAATGAACTGGGCATGCTTGTGTGGATCTTGCTCTGCTTCATTAATGTGTGGGTCTGTGTCCATCTTCTCAGTACCACACACTTTAATTACTATAGCTTGTTGGTCTGTTTTTAAATCCAGTAGAGTGATTCTTCTCACTTTATTCTTCTTTGACAAAATTATTTAGTTTCCTTTGCACTGCTAAATAAATTTTAGAGTAATCGTGTCTGTATCTATAAAAAATTCTCTTGCTTGGATTTTAATGGAAATTGCATATCAATTTGTGAAGAAATGGCATCTTTACTGTCTTGAGACTTCCAACTCATGAATACATTGTTTAGATTTTCTTTCATTTCTTATATCATCCTCCTGTGGTCTTCAACACATGATTGTTCTGCTTGATTGAAACCTGAGTATCATATTTTCTTTTTTTGGTTTCCTTTTGCTGTACTGGGGATTAAATATATGGGTGCTCTACCACTCGCCTACATCCTCAGCCTTTTTTATATTTTTTTTTAACTGTGAGACAGGATCTTCCTAAATTGCTAAGACTGACCTGTAACTTGTGATCCTTCTGTCTCAGTCTCTTGAGTCTAAGGGATTACAGGTCTGTGCCACCCCCACCTGGCGCATACCATGTTTTTGAGCAATTCTGAATGATACTGTTTTTAAAAATTTTTGTGTTTGTGTGTTCATTGATTGAGTCCACAAATATGATTCATTGATTTTCCATTTATGTTGTATTCTGTGATCTTGCCAAACTCACTCTAGAATACTTTTGATATTTCTTTTTTTTTTAAAGAGAGAGACAGAGAGAGAGATAGAGAGAGAGAATTTTAATATTTATTTTTTAGTTTTCAGCAGACACAACATCTTTGTTTGTATGTGGTGCTGAGGATCGAACCCGGGCCGCACGCATGCCAGGCGAGCGCGCTACCGTTTGAGACACATCCCCAGCCCACTTTTGATATTTCTTAGAATTTTTTTTTACATGGATAAAGGTGTCATCTGAAACAGAGTTTTATTTCTTCTTATCCTATTCCTTTGCTTTCCTTGTCCTTTACTTGCTATAATGCACTAGACTTTTCAGTTCTAAGTTGGATCAGAGTGGAGAAAGCACATGCCCCTGCCTTATTCCCCATCTGAAGGGAAGGTATCCCCTCACTACTTACTGCAGGATTATTTTTTCAAGCTGTGTAGGTTCTCCTGTATTTCTGTTTTTCTGAAATCTTTTTCTTATTCTTTTTTTTTGCTACCAGGAATTGAACCCAGGGGTATTTAACCACTGAGCCACATCCCCAGCCCTTTGTATTTTTTCTTTTGAGACAGGGTCTTGCCAAATGGCTCAGGGGCTCACTGAGTCGCTGAGGCTGGCTTTGAACTGGCAATTCTCCTGCCTCAGCCTCCAGAGCTGCTGGGATTATAGGCATGCATCACTGTAGCTGGCTCTGAGAGCTTTTTCTAAACCATGAGTGAGTTGAATATAGTCAAACATATTTTGTGTATTGATTGATATCATGTGGTTTTTATTCGTTAGCTGTTAAAATGGCAAGTTATATAGGTATATCGACTGATTTCAAGTATTGAATCAGCATTGCGTCGCAGGATTAAACCTTAATTGGCCATGGTGTATAAACCCTTTAATATTGATGAATTCTATTTACCAATACTTTGTTGATGATTTATGTGTACATGTTCATGAGAGGTATTGGTTGTAGTTTTTTGTTTGCGGCTGTTTTTTGTTTGTTGTTTGGTACTGTCTCTATCTGATTTGGATGTTAGGGTCTGCCTCCTACAGTGAGTCAAAAAGTATTGCCTTCCTTTCTATTTTATGCAAGGAATCATATAGAGTCGTCATATTATATTTTAAAATCATCTAGTAGAATTCTCTAGCAAAATGATTTTAATTCTTTCCTTGAGATTCCTTTTTTGAGGGAAGGTTTTTCCCCATATTTTTACTGGTGCATTATAGTTGTCAATAATGGTGGGATTTATTGTTATATATTCATACATGTACACAACATAACAATAAAATTTGGCCAAAATCATCCCCCCTATTTCTCTATTTCTTCCCTCTTCTGGTCCCTTTCCTTTACTCTACTGATCTTCCTTCAATTTTCATGAGATTCCTCCACCCCCACTCACCTTTCTTTTCCTTTTTCCTCTCTAGTTCCATATATGAGAGAAAATATATGACCCTTGACTTTCTGAGTTTGGCTTATTTTGTTTAATATAGTGTTCTGAAGTTCCATCCACTTTCCTGCAAGTGACATAATTTCATTTTTCTTTATGGCTGAATAAGACTCTATTGTGTACTATACTACATTTTGTTTATCCATTTATCCATTTTTGATGGACAGCAGTTTGGCTATTATGAATTGTGCTGTTATAAACATGGAGATCTCTCTCTCTCTCTCTCTCTCTCTCTCTCTCTATATATATATATATATATATATATATACACACACACACACACACACACACACATATGTAAATTTGATGTTAAAATTTGATGTTAACTGTGTAGCTTGCTTTTAGGTTTACCAAAAGATATTGAGAAAGAATAATGAAAACCCTTGCACCCACTCCTCAGCTGAATAAATAAAATATTGCGAATGTGGTTAACACTTGTGTGTGGGGTGTGTGTGTGTGTGTGAGTGTGTATATATATATATATATATATAGTCTTTAATATTTTAGGATTAATACCAAGGCGTGCTATATGGTGGTTCCATGCCTAGTTGTTTGAGGAAACTCCATACTGATTTCCATAATGTTTGTACTGATTTACCATGCCACCAACAGGGTAAAGTGTCCCTTTTTCTCCACATCCTCTTCAGCATTTATCATTGCTTGCATTCTTGATGATTGCCATTTCTGACTGGAGTGAGATGAAATCTCAGCGTAATTTTGATTTGCATTTTTTTGGGGAGGAGGAGTTTTTAAAGATTGTAAATCCAATTTCCTTGCTCATTGTGGGAGCTATTTTAATCATCTAGTTCCTATTAATTGAGTTGAGACGGTCTGTGCTTTCCGAGGGAAAAATAATTCTACTTTAAAAAGGCATCCTTTTACATTAGCCAGAAACAAAATTTGATGTTAACTGTTGGGCTGGGGATGTGGCTCAAGCGGTAACATGCTCACCTGGCATGCGCGGGGCGCTGGGTTCGATCCTCAGCACCACATAAAAATAAAAGATGATGTTTCCACCGAAAACTAAAAAATAAATATTAAAAAAAAGCTCTCTCTCTCTTTAAAAAAAATTTGATCTTAATTGGGTAACTTGCTTTTAGGTTTACCAAAAGATATTGATAAAGAATAATGAAAACCCTTGCATCCACTCCTCAGCTGAAGAAATAAAGTATTGCAAATGTGGCTAACACTTGTGTGCTTTCCTCTTCTTTTATTCCTGCTCTGTCCTCTGTCCTAATTATCACCAGCCTGGGTTTGGTGTTTATTATTCCCCTAGATGACCAAGTAAATTGACTTTTTAAAACGTGGACAACCAATTTAGCATTTATATTTATACTGTTTGATGGGGTTGGCACATATTGACTAAAATGATACCGACAGGATGTTATCTTGGCTCATTCCTACAGCTCTCCCAGTGTTTACTCGACTTCCTCAGGATGCAAGGGTAGATGTTGGGAAGAATATAAACATTTCATGTCATGTTCAAGGAGAACCGCAGCCTATAATTACTTGGAGTAAGGTAAGATCTCAACTAAAACTTCTGTCATATTAAAAACATCGACAGGTGTATTGACCCACTGAAACCCAGACGATGATTCTCATACAGATTTATTACTGTTGTGATTTTTGCTAGCAGGCGATACTTTTCATGCTGCAGTACGTTTATTTCTTGATTCTTCTTTTTTTAAGTGACTGAATCTGATTTTGGCTCAGGGTTTTGATAAAAATTTTGTCCTTCCTCATTTGCTTGGTGATAAAAACTTCATAAGCGTAACTAAGTTCCTTGAAGAAAAAATTGTTTTGCCACATATAAATTAAGCATTGTTGTGGCTATCGAGAAACCATTGTAAATTAATAACTCTGAAATGCATTAAAACTAGATTGTTAGCTGAAAACAAGAAAGGAATAAAAAGTCCTGATATTAAAGGGACATGTCAAAAAAAAAGCACTTCTAAAGGTTGAAAACTTGAATGGCTTTAAAGAAATAATAGATCTTTATTTATATATCTTATTTCTTTTGGTTCTTTGAGCTATAGTCTTGCAACATAATTGCTTCTTCCATTTTAGGTTTTTCATCACAATGAAATGATTTGTCTCAGATTTCAATGTTCTTAAAAAATCAATGAAGGTGTACACACTTGAATGACAGCTTTTATGGAAAAGTGTGACAAAATGTGAAATTTGTGAAAGATCACAGAACTGTGTTTACTAAAACCACTTAGTTTATTTTTGTTTGTATCAAATGGCAACAAAGCCACCTATTTTTGCTGGCTCTCTTCTTTTGTACTATAGCTGAGCACCGGGTGAGGTTCTCTATGAAGAGTAAGTTTGGTGCCTCCAATTGAGCTTGTGTCCTCTCACATAGTCTTGAGTATTTTTTTGTGAGACAGAAATCTCACTATGTTCCCTGGCCTAGCCTTAAGCAACACCTACCTCTGCCTTAGCCTCCTGGTAGCTGGCATGTGCCACCATGCCAGTGTAAACTCTTTTTTGATTTAATACTGTCTATCCAAATGTTTTAATACTAACACAAGAACTGTGGAAAATATATATTTTTTTGTCAGTATAAAGCCTTATCTGACATTCTACTAAATGCTTCATTATCTAATTATACCAGCAAAATGTCTCAAAGTCCACCTTTTGGAAGGTAGGTTCTAATCACATATCAATGGGGTGCTACTTTATGCCAGACAATTTACATATACTATCCCATTTCATCTTCATAACAATCTTCCTCAGTTCAAAAGTTTGGAAAGGGTATGAGTTAGGATACCTTTCAAATAAGTAGATAAGGGATTTATTGGAAAGCTATCTGATTGCTCATACTCTAAGCAAAAAGCACAGAGCTGGGAGTTCTGGTACTAAGTGAGAAGAAGGGAGGGGAAAAGAGTGAATTTGGAAAGAAGATGCAATGGTGGTCCAGCCAAAAGAAGGGAAGGGGAAAGACTACCGGGGCCCCGCACCTAGGCCATCTGGTCTCCTCAGATGTGCCCCGTGTATGATCTCTTTCCAGCTGCCCTTCCATCAAGTAGGTCTTGTCCTCTCTTCTACTTCCTATCACTGCCTAGCCTGGGTTACCATCTGCCTGTCATCTTGGACTTGTTTCCTAGCATTGTCCCAAGACAGCTGCACAAATCTGAAAACGTATAAGACATTCTCAGACTCTAACCTTTATGGTTACTCTCTGGCCCGTTGGCCATTACTGGAGTATGAATTCTTTTGAAAAATAAAATCTCTCTTGTCTTTAGTTTCATGAGAGTCTTTTGGAGAGGGGCAAGATAATGGTATCTCTACTGCAATCTCTGAAAGCCAATATCTTTTTCTTTTTAAAATTAACATCATAATGATGATGGACACTTAAAAATAAAATTCTTTATTTTATTTTTTGGGTACTCAATCACTGAGCCACATCTCCAGCCTATTTTGTATTTTATTTAGAGACAAGGTCTCACTGAGTTGCTTAGCACATTGATTTTGCTGAGGCTGGCTTTGAACTCATGATCCTCCTGCCTCAGCCTCCTGAGCTGTTGGGATTATAGGAGTGTGCTACCGCACCTGGCAATAAATTCTTAATAATTAGTAGAGAATGCACTTTAATAGTAGTTTATATAAAATTAGTTACTTGTATCTTCTTAAAGTATATTTTTTTAACTGGGAAATACAGTTATCTATATACCAGTGCAGCTATACAAAATGTGTATAGAGAAGTCAAAAATGAGGAAACATTTTGATGTTTTCAGGTGGTGGATTTGTGAGCATTTTTCTCCTTAAAATCATGTTCTTATTTTTATTGTCAGAATTGTCTTTTAGAAGTAAGCAGGTTGTTAATACTTTGTATATATCCATCTATTGAGTGATGGTTTTAAGATAATCACATGCTAAATAATACATGACTGAACTTATGAGTGTCATATTTATTTTAATTAGAAGACAAACAGCACTTTTGGGAATCTCTTTCTTCTCTTTGTTCTATTTATTTGATACCCCCTATAGGGCTTGATACATGGCAGGCACTCAGTAAATATTTGTTGAACAAATGGAGACTACATCAAATGAAGTGTCAATATTTACTTTTTAAGGACCCACGCTTTCTCCTAATGACAACCCTTTTTTACTCGGTAGGCAGGTGTACAGATTACTGAGAGTGGTAAATTCCATATTGACAGTGGAGGCACACTGACCATCTACGACGCAGGCCAGGCTGACCAAGGAAGATACGAATGCTTGGCTCGGAATTCATTTGGCCTTGTTGGGGCAAACATGTTTCTTACAGTCACTGGTAGGTATTTAGAGATCCCATTTACAACAACTAAATAAATATGTTTGCACAGCTTCTTGTAATCCTGGTTCATCTTATTACTCATGTTCCTTTTTGCATTCTTTCTACCCAAATGTGTTAAAAATCAAATCAAAGCTATCCTATTATTTTAAAGTTTAAACTCTGTTAGTGAATATGAAACAAAAACCATTATGCCAAAGGAGCATAACCAGCAAGGATTTGCCAATGTGTCTCACGTTATCTTGGAAGTTGGCAATTATAGAATGTAAGATGTGCTCATTGCCAAAATGTGGAGCTAAAGATTGAAGCATAACACGGAATTTAATGTGTCTGTTACTCTGGCCTAGTATATCCTAGATTAAAATAAAAAGTTAACCAAACGGCTAAGTAAGCTTTGCTACCATCATATGCCTGGAAGCATTTATTACTGGCCCAAACAAGTAGTATTGCTTTCTGCATTTTATCATCATCCTGGTTAACTGGGCTTGCTATAACCTTTTGCTGGTTGATTTTATATCATGTTTTTAAAAAAATTGCTTGCTATAGCTTTATAAAAAAAATAAAATACCCCCCTTTCATTGGTTCAGTTCAAATTGGAAGAGAGAGAGAATACTTGTAGGCTAATTTGAGTGCAGGGAACTGGAGGCTCAGATGTGGTTATTGCAAATGGAAACAAACTGTGATGAAGGGGTTTGGAATGTTCTCTGCAAAGAGGAAGCAATCCAGAGAAACAAGGCATGTCTTCTTCTTCTTTTTTTTTTTTTAAGGCATGTCTTCTTGTAGTAGTTGACATCCAAGTTTTTTTCTTTCTCTCTTTTTCTTTGAAAGTGAGTTTAGGAACTTTTCCTGTACTGAAAAATAGTGGTTAAAATAAAAACTTCAGTTATAAGTTGCTACAGTGCTATTTTGGGCTTTTGTCAATCATTCAATTTCCTTATAAATGGGCCAATTTCATAAATATGGTTTTACATTTATTTTCCTCTTTTTTCCTAGCCCTTATGGGTGTATAAGAGAGATTGGGTAACTCTTTCATTCTAAATATAAGCCTGATTAAAAAGAGATTATCAAATCCTATCCTTAAATATGTTTCTATTTTTCTATTAAATCAGTAGTCTCATCCTTCCACTAAAATATTCTTTTGACATATTAAATTTCTGAGCATTTCATCTGTCTGAATACTGTATGCAAAACATATATTTTCATTAGTGACACATTAGTTTTCATGCATTTATTATATTGTATGGTAAAAATGTACTAACTGTAGAATATTATTTTGAAAATTGTAAAAAATGTAATTTAGTAACCAAAAACCGTTTAGTCTAACAGAGTAAGAAATTCTTTATTGTTAATAATTTCTGAATGCTACAAAATCTTAGTCTCACTCTGATGTTATTCTCTATGGGTTCATGTTTTTCCTGATTTAAAATCTTTGGTAGTTGTATTTCTTCTTATAAATTTATGGAGTTTTCTTTCTGCTCTTCAACTATTTACGAGACCCGAAAAAAGGGTGTCCTTGAGGTATTTTGGAAAAGAGCCATCATAGCATTTAAAGTAACATTGCTATCGTCACAGATGTTAGAGATCTATCCATTAAACAAACAAACATTTTTCTGTATCTGTCTCTGTTTTGCTTCATCACACATACAAAAGACTCTAATTGCAGTGAAAAAGCATTTTAGAATCTCTAAAATAAGAATTGCAGTTAATTGACAGAAATTTAACTAAGCATCATTTAACATATTTATAGTTACATATGCATATTTCATATAACTATCATTTAATATATAATATATATTTTAATTTATATAACAATATATTATATATAATGATATATGATTTATGTAAAATGATGGTTAGTTATAACATCATTTAATATGTACACATACTTTATATATGTACATGTGTATGTGTGTTTCAGTCAGTTTTTCACACTGTGATCAAAAGAAATAGCAAGAACAATTTTTAGGGAAGGAATAGTTTATCTGGGGCTCATGATTTCAGAGGTCTCAGTCCATAGATGGTTGGCTCCTTTGCTCTGGGCCCAAGGTGTGGCAGAACATCATGGTAGAAGAGTGTGGTAGAGGAAAGTAGCTTAGGACATGGTCACCAAGGACAAATATACACCCTGAAAGCACATCCCAAAGATCCAGCTCCTCTAGCCACACCTCCCTGCTTATGGCTACCACCCAGCTAATCCCTATCAGGGGATTAATACATTGATCAAGTTAAAACTCTTATAACCCAATCCCTTCACCTTTAAACTTTCTTGCATTTTCTCACACATAAGCTTTTAGGGAACACCAAATATCTAAACCGTACACATACACATACACACACACACACACACACACAAATTATTCAGATTAAAATGTGTTAATTAACCTATCAGATTTTAAAACAGCAATAAATAACATTCATCAATATTCTGTTCTACTGTGCAAAAAAATAAAAAAAATAAATAAAAACCCAGAAAATCAGGTTATAGGATTATAATAACACAATACAAAAGAAGTTATTCAACCAATATATATGTGTATATTTTGCTCTGGGGACATATATATCAATGTTAGGGGAAATTACTTTAGGTCTGCATTTCATAACACATAAATTTCATGATAGTATTTTTTTTTATATATAAAGGGAAGGAATGATAAAATAATATAAATTTGAATTTTAAAAAATTTAAGACAAGGAGTATGTGTTTGCTTATAAAATCCAAATTAGGCTGGGTGTGATGACACATACCTGTAATATCAGTGTCTTTGGAGGCTGAGGCAGGAGGATCACAAGTTCAAAGCTAGTCTCAGCAACTTAGCAAGGCCTTGATCAACTTAGAGTGTCCCTGTCTCTAAATAAAAACATTAAAAAGGGCTGGGAATGTGGCTCAGTATTTAAGAGCACTTGGGTTCAATCCCTTGTACAAAAAACAAAACAAATAAACCCCCAATTATCAAAAGAAGGGAAACATATAATATAAAATATACTGATAAAGCATTTTATGGCTTAGACCCTCTCATTTACTAGGTCTTTGTAATGAAAAGGAAAAATGCATGCATTGCAGATCTGTCCAGTCTGGCTTCCCCTACTTAACAGTTATGAAATGCTGGAACTCTGCTGTGTAAAAAGTGATACAGAGTATCACATGTTTTGAGTTTCTATTCAGCATTGGGGAAAATAGCCATAAGAAGTAATCCCAAATGATAAAAAGTACACAATAACATTCTAGATATTATTTATAAAATGTGAATGTTACAGACTGATGTCCACAGCCAGGTATTTATTAATTGTTTTATGATACTGGAGCTTGAACCCAGGGCCTTATGCTTGCTAAACAAGCACTCTACGCTGAGCTATACCCCCATCCCTTTTAACATTTATTTTATTTTTTATTTTGAGATAGCATCCCACTAAGTTGCTGAGGCTGTTATTGATTCTGAGCCTCTTGTAGTTGAGTTACAGGTGTATGCTACCAAGACCATAGTAGGGCATTTATGATAGCAAACAAACAAAAAACAGAGAGGGAAAGTTTCCATGGTTGCAATTTTTTTCAGGAAATTCATTTTTCCCCTTAAGATTTAATAGTTTTTTTTAAAAAAATATTTATTATTTGTGTATTATGTATGTATTATTAGTTTTAGGTGGATATATTAGTTTGTTTTTATGTAGTGCTGAGGATCAAACCCAGTGCCTCATTCATGCTAGGTGAGCACTCTACCACTGAGCCATCACCCCAGCCCCAAGATTTAATAGTTTTTTAAAAAATAATTTAAACAGATTTGGGTAGCCTGTAAGGCTAATACGGTATTTTCTAGAACCTTTTTGTTTAGGGTGTCCTCAGATACTTATACTGGCAAATATTATTTGTGTCGGCACACTTCTTTTTCTTTGCCTAGATAATATTTGGCATCTGAGTGCTACTCATTTTATTTTAGACACAAAGGAAAAAAAATGTCTTCTGTTCAAGAGCAATTTACTTTAACATCTCCTTTCTAAATCGGCATAATGACATACTCAGTCAAACTGACAGCAAAGACATTTATATTGAACATTGAAAGTGTGAGATGGTGGGAGTAAGTTATCAGACTTTCCCGATCTCAGGCACTCTGGATAACTTCTTCACCCAAAACTGGGATTCATTTTCTTATTTTTTAAAAAAGGCAGAATTGTCACCTCTCGAGTCTTTTTTGATTCATTATTTCTGTTTCTCAAGTAGACCAAAATGTACAATAGTAATAAGGAGGTAGTTTACAATATATCTACACGATAGAATTCTTACTACTGAGACTTTGAACTCATCTAATAAATGTTAGTTAAAATATTTATTAGTGAAAAATGCAAAGGTGGAACTGAGTTTATTAAATGAAAATTTTGGAGCACAAATAAATAACATGCAAACTGTTCTAAATTATATAAAAATAAATTTAAACTTAAGCAATGCTGTCATATCTGAAATTTGGGGTTTCATACCTTATTTGTCTATGGCACATTTTCTATTGATGGACCCACAGTTTCTCCCTCTTCTTTCATCCCTCATTTTCTTCACATCTCTTAATTATCAATTTTAGTCACCATTAGTGTGAGCAGTAAGACTGAGGAGCTCCTCCTGATTTCTTCTCCTTTCTGTCCTTTACCCCAACTACCATGTCTTCCACTTTTTCCTCCCAATGTTTGTATCTTCTTTCTTTTTTTTAAATTTTTCAGTGGGGATTGAACCCAGGGCCGTGCATGCTAGGTAAATTCTTTACCATGAGCTACTTCCCCAACTCTACTTCTCTTCTTTGCATGGCTTCTTCCTCAATAGCTCTTCCTCTCACCTTTTCTTTTCTTTCCTTTTTTTTCTTTTCTTTTCTTTTCTCTTCTCTTCTCTTCTCTTCTTTCTCTTCTCTTCTCTTCTTCTCTCTCTCTCTCTCTCTCTCTCTCTCTCTCTCTCTCTCTCTTTCATTTTTTGTATTGAAGTTGAACCCAGGAGTGCTTAACTACTGAACCCCAGTCTCAGCCCAGTTTATTTTTGATTTAGAGACAGGGTCTCTCTAAGTTGCTTAGGGCCTTGCTAAGTTGCTGAGGCTGGCTTTGAACTTGTGATCCTCCTGCCTCAGGTTTCCTAGCCACTGGGATTACAGGCATGTGACACCACTCCTGGCCATTCTATCACCATTTCTAATTTAGACTTTTGTTTTAACTCTCTAATTGGTCTTCCTACCTATGATATTTTCTACTGCAATTAAATTCTTAATTCAGTCACTTATTGTTGAACTAAATTGAATGAGGATTTAAGGTTACCTTAGTTGACTTTAAGTCTGTGGGGCCCTTTCTATCAAGTTAATTACATGAGCTTTATGGAACTCATAAAGATATTACCAATAAAATAACATTTATCATTTATTGGGCATTTTATCATGTGTTCTAATGCTATTTACTAATTAACTTATTTGATTTTTGTGGATTATTGTTATTTTTTAAAACTCTGAATGACTAATTCACTGACCATTTCACACTTGAATCCCAACTTTTGTCATTATGTAGAGAAATTCTCTTTTTATAAGCCACTGAAGGTGTTGCATAGTAAAGAGTGGACTTAAAGGTATCAGAAATACTAGCTATATGCACTCAAGCATGTTAATGAATTGAAATTGAGAATTGAATCATTTAAAATTACTATTTTACTCTACTTGTTAACTTACTTGTTAGTTCACATATTAATTAAGAGGTGCACGACAATCTTGTTTTCCTGTCCAAACTTTTACAATGGATGAGGAAATATTTCTGTGAACACTATCATCTGGTTAGTATCCATATGCATACATTTTATAAAACCTTTAACCAAAATCATTTTCTATATATTTTATATAGAAAGCCTATAAAGAAAGCACATTTATATCCTCAGGTTAGCCACATGTTTCTCAAAATTTTAACATTAAATTTCAACAGCAGTAAGTTGCATTTCCAGATTTTCAGTGTTGTAGTGTTTGGACAGTTTTGGTTTTTTTTTTTTTTTTTTAGAAATTATAAGGAAAACTGACAATTAAAATAAAAGTCATAATCCAAACACAAAAACCTTAAAAAACTGTAGATGGTACCTTTCCTTTTCCAGGGGAGATCTCCAAGGTGGTGAACCTGTCTGCATGTTTAATGATGCAATGACAGGCAGTGCAGTTAGGGCTCCTGAAAGAGAATGATTTTGCTCAGACAGTCGATTCACATTAATATCATTTAACGTGCTGTGCAAGTACCTCTCTGATTTCCTGGGACAGCCCTCACAGTTTTGGGGTTATTCTTTTAGGGGAAGGAAGATCAAGTGTGATAAGGTGTATTTTAGTTAAGATAGTTGCATTATCTGGCTAGTTTTCTCCCCAGGGGAAAAAGAAAATATAAAAAGTACTTACGAACCTCACTGGCAATTGTGAAAGAAACATGGCCTTTATTGAGAGCTAGGCATTTTGGAGTGAGATTGACTGAGTTTGACTGCAGAAGCTGTCCCTCTTTTGGGTTCAGTCCCCAAATCACCCAGAATCAGGCTTTTGGTATGTGGATACAAGAGCAGTGAGTGACTGTGCAGCCAGCTCCCCTTTCCTGAAAGGACTCAGTTTTACCATTTGATTTTACCATCCGTGGGGATGATGGAGTCTCAGAGGTACATGGATAAGATCAAAAGTTAGATGCTCATTTTAACAACTTCAAGCATGTATTTATTTCATACATCTACCAAGGTCTTTTCCTCATATGCATTAAGCCTGAGATTTAACAAAGAATTAACAATCAGTTATGGAGATATATGTTATAGTTTACATTAGCTTACATTAAGCATTCTTTTTGGCACTCATTGGTGGCTACATCCAGTGAATTCAAAGTGAACCGTGATATTTCATGAGATATTCCCTATCATATACCCACTACATTCTTCTTGCCCACATTTCTGTAGCTGTAAAATATATTTTCCTAAATTCCTTCCATGCAAAGTTGCAATGAACGTTCTCATAACGACCCTTATAGATTTGAATTATAATTTCTCTGGACATATGTTTGGGCCTGGAATTGGTGTAGGAAAGGATGTATGTACATATACGTTTTACTAATTACAAACAAAAAAAGTCTCTAAATAAAATCTCTAAAATAGAGGTGTCTGTTCTACAGAATCACCAGTATCCTGAGGATTTCTATGTACACACTCCTGTCAAAATGCAGTGCTAACAAGTTCTAAAATTTTTTCTAGTGTAAGAATAAAATATTAATTAATTGACACTTTAAAGTTAATTTTTATGTTTACATATAGTATATCCTTAACTTTTGGGGCTTCCCTCTTTTATAACCTGCTTGTATGTACTTTTTTTTCTTAGTGTACTATAAGATTTCCTTGTATGAAATGGAATATTAATTCTGTGTTAGATTTAGACTTTACAAATATTATCAACCACTGTGTCCTTTGTTTTTTAGTTTTATTTGTTCATGTTTTTTTTCTAAAATAAATATTTGATTTCATATCATTGAGCTAACCAGTTCTTGTCTTTCTCTCTCTTTTTTTTTTTTTTTTTCCATTTGTCTTTACCTCATACATTGTTGGTCCAGGGTTAATTTCTTATTTTTTTTTTCAGACTTAGAAAAGACAATGGTGACTATCTAGATTCTCAATATTGTGGTAATCCCAAAATGTCAGAATTGGACTGACAGTATAGCCATCTGCTCAGAGCCACTGCACATAATCTAGTTCACCAAGAATGGCTTTCAGCAGAATGCTTGATTTGATTGTCCTCCTTTATAATATCTCTGTGCCATTGGCATTTTTTTTTCTTAAACTAGTTTTGTGTTAGTGGTCTTCTTAAGACAACTAAATCAATCTAGTGTGTATACATAGTCAAAATACAAGACTTTTCTTACATGCAGAAGTAGAATGCTTATAGACCCATTCCTTTCAAAATATATGAGCCTAAATATGTATAATACACACATGTATAGAGAGATAGACACATGCAATACTTTTATATTATAGTACAAACTTTAGTTTAGGCTTATATTAGTTTCTGTATTATACATTCCTTTTGATAATATGTAGAATATATACCTTTCTATTACTATTTTAAACTTTTCATCTCTTATTTTCCCTCGATGATATCATTGTCAAACTCAAGTTTTGAAGTATCTTTACTTTGGTTGTCAATATTTAACAGTGTTAAAAAGTTGCTTTAATTGTATCATATAAATTTTTATTTTACTTTCAATATTTCAAAAATAAACTAAATATTATGGATTTGCTAGATTATTTCTCTTATATGAGTTAGATATTTATTCATAATCATTTTCATTTAGTACTTATTCCTTTAAGATAAGCCTCTAAAACCACCATTGACAGAAGATTCAATATGTTCAACTCTAAGTGAACAACTTCCTTTGTGGTATTCAGCTTTGCAGAATTCTCACATGTTGGAGAGCTGTAGAAACAGCAAGGATTATTTTTACTGAAGAGTTCAGTGCTTGCTTTAAGAAACCTCTATGGGGATTTGATGCTATGTACTTTGTTTCAATGTTTAACATTAAAGCCAGGTGGTTGAAGAGATAGCTGTTTCAGACCTTCCCTAAGATGACAAATTGCTAGTAAGTGTGGATCCCATTTGAATTGATGTTGTAAAAAAAAGAAAATATTTCACACAGCTTTACTGTATTTTGGAATGCTTTAATTTCCTGAATAACATTGTTATTGTTAGTGGAGACTTTTCTTCAAGGATAATCACCTACTTCTCTGCAATGAACATTATCCTATAGATATTATATACCGTTTTTATTGGCTTAAAAGTTTTCATTTCAAAAATGTAATGCCATTTATAGCATATCATTCCTAACTTCAAGGTCTGTTTGATCTTTTTAATCATGGAATTGATTTTCAAAGCAATACAGGTTAAACAAGCTGGCGATGACTTTGTTGAATCATCTATTCTTGACGCGGTACAGAGGGTTGACAGTGCAATTAACTCCACACGAAGACATTTGTTTTCACAGTAAGAATTAATATTATTTTGATTGCAAAAATTGTTTTCATTTCTGTTCTGCCTGGTTTTTATAATTTCCGTATACTATAACAGGTAGGATGTGTAAGATTGCCAGAATGCTTTTAGTTCTTGTGTACGTGCCACCCTCTGTTCTAGCCATCAATTTTTGATTCAGACTCCAAGAGACGGAAATTTTTCCCATGGAGTAAAAATGGCATTAATTTATGCCACAGATCCATTTCTAACAGTCTGACAAAAGATGTCAAGACAAAAAAAATCTGGTATGTCTGCATTCACCAGATAATACCAGACCACTACTCCTATGGCCTGTGAATTGAGAGTGATTTTCAAGATGAACACACTCGGTCAGATGCTGGTACCCCACAGGTAAAAACTTGGTTAAGGAAATTGGCATTTTGCTTCATTTTAATTGAAGTGGAAAGTGTTTAGATTTCTGAAACTTTTCAATCCCATAAATTACTTTGTGTTGGCAACACTGAAATATGGTTAATACATTAACATTTTTTAAGAAAAAAACATGAGTATTGTTTTCATAATCATAGTATACGTACAGTATTTTTAGTTGTTGATCAAAAAGGGACAGTTTAAAATCCCTTAATCAGGTACTACTCAAACTCCTTGCATATCCACAAACAATATAGCTTATGGTCATGGACTCCTGTTTGAAAGCCATCCTGACCATTTATATTTCTATTATTGTTCCTCATCTGTTACTTTGTGTCTGGGTAATCTTGGGCAAGTGACCTGACATCTTTGTATCTCACGTTTTTTGCCTGTAAAATCGGGAAGTCCATAGGATCTGCTGTAAGAGTGTGCTTGCTTATGTGCTTCAGTAAGAGCACTGAAAAAATACAGATAAAATGCTTCAACATTACCTGGAACACACAGAGTGCTTTATTAAAGTGAGTTATTAGTATCATTACTATTATTCTATGATCTCAAGTTGTTATGATTCAAGACAACAGAGGATGACATGTGCCTTGGTTGACCAAATCTCTAAAACAGTTTGCTTCGTAATCTTAGGGACTTTAATTGTATTTTTAACTTATTTCATTTCTTCAAATGTGCATAAACCACTATTGAATGCTGTTCAGCAGGCTTGGTACCTGGGATACAAAGATGAATAGGGCATTGCGTGGGTGAGCTTTCTGTCTTTATGAGAGACTACCGAAATAAAAGGAGAAAAGGTTTATTTTGGCTTATGGTTTCAGAGGTTTCATTCCATGGTTGCTTGACCCTGTCATTTTAGGCCTGGGGAAAAGCTGAGTATCACTGGTGGGTGTACATAGTAAAGAAAATCTGCTTACCTCATGATGGCTGGGAAGTGAAAGAGAAAGAGAAAAGGGTCCAGTACACCCAGTACACCCTTCAAGGTCATACCTCAATGACCTAACTTCCTCCCATTAGGCACCACTTTCTAAAATGTCTACCACCTTCCAATAGTGTCATTAGGCAGGGATCAAGCCTTCAACACGTGAGGGTTTCAGCGACATGTAAGATCTGAATCTTAACAGGCACCATTTCATCCCTAACCCAGTTCTTTCTTTAGTAGGGAAGACAATATGTCAGCAATTTAAGTACATCTTGCTGAGTACATAACAAACATCTGAAGGGATACAGAAGTAATAGAGAAGATGGAGTGATAGCTTCTCAGAGCCATCAGGGAGACTGTACCAATAGAGTGATGCCTGAGCAGGATTCTAAAGGCAAGGGGGAACTTTCAGACAGTTACATTTGGGGAAGGAGAAGACAGCAATTACCAAGATCCAAATACTGAGAACATGGTTCACTGTTTCAAAAGGTTTACTGAGTACCCTGGAACTCACACATGGACTTCTTAATGTTTATCACTACTACCACAGATGTTGCTTTTTATCAAGAGAGATTGTTTAAATCATTAATTTATTTAAAATATTGAGTTCAGCACTGTAACCGATACTTAGGATTCAGTGGTTAAAAAAGAAAAATAACCTACAGCTAGCCTGCAAAGTTCATATTCTAGTGGTGGATATTTTATTCTTCTTTAACTTTTGGCAAAAATCTTCTTAAGTGCCCAGCCTATGGGAGCATCACAGAGTCTACAGTTTTGCCTTCTAAAGAGACATGTGTTTTGTCACTTGCAGAAAACCTCACACTCCCAGTGATCTGCTGGCTCAGTTTCGTTACCCAAGTGACCCATTTACTGTGGAGACAGCAAGAGCAGGGGAAATTTTTGAGCACACACTGCAGCTGATCCGGGACCGTGTGAAGCAGGGGCTGACGGTTGATCTGGAAGGCAGAGGTCAGTGTGGAGCCCTTCTGTTCTAAGCATGCTCTCCACAGTACAGCACAACTGGACATCACTTCGGCAATGAATGTGAACTTTCCTCTCCAGAACATCCTATGACTTCAAAATTAATTTACTTACCACTTTAAGTAAATGCAGATTTTTCCTCATGGGAACTGTAATTCAAAAGTAAGGATGATAAATACATATGCAAACTTGTCTCTACGTTTGCCAATTATTTATATTGGACAAATATAGGGGAACCATTTGGTGTGAACTTTTCAAATACAAATGATATTACATTTTATTTAGAGAAATATTTTAGTTCCTTTCACTTATCATGGTGATTACCTAAATCATTCTGTAAATTTATCTGAAATTGCTTCTGTCATCTGTAACTTTGATATCACACCCCCCTTTTTTCTATTTTAAAGTTCTCTTGTATTTCTTTACAAAACAGACACCTACTTTGTAAATGTCAAATGTGGTAGTATAAAATGCTTTCAGATTTTCTAAGTGTTTCTCTTTAAAATGAAACAAATGAACATGATACTTGGCTGTGCACTATTTGCATTGAGTGTAGCAGCAACTCATATAGTACTATCCGTTCTCTACTTTCTTCAGTAGGGCAAAAGGTCCATTTGTGTTCATGCCTCAACCCCTGGGTCTTCTGAGCAATCACTGCAAAGTACAATTGCCTGTGCTTAGTCTTCCATGTTTGTCTTGGGTTTTCAAAACTTCCCTAACCAACATGTCTAGTGAAATCTTCATATCAGGGCTTTAGTTAAATATATGATTACTTGAGTTTGAATCAAACCAGGTATCAGTTAGCTCTGTCCCTGTCTTCAAAAAAGCCAATTCTAGCTGTTTCCGCAGCCACAAATAAAGGTGAGTCCCACAGTTATTTAGCCATCTTAGAGTTTGTCTATTCAATTATCTCTAGTAGAAGAAGAAATCACATTAGGAATAATATACTCTAAATTTGTAGCTAGAAGATTAGAAACAATAAAATAATTTTGTTTTGTTTTGTTTTGTTTTTTGTATGTGTGTGTGGATTGAGCCCAGGACCTTGTGCATGGGAGACACACACTGCCAACTGAGCTAGATTGCCAGCCCCAAGATTCATTTTGTTGATTCTAATAGTCAGCCATTGTTCATAAGATAGACATTACTGAAGTAATTCTATTTTCTGGAATTATCTTTGTTGTGTACCTATTTCCCAATACTTTGTCCTATGGTGTTTAGTTGTGACCTGACAAGTAGGAAAGACTTCTACACACCCCGGGGTGGGGGGGTTCCAACTGCACCAAGTTCTCTGCTCCCTTTTCCTGGGCTACTCTCATTGAGGTCACTGCTTGGGTTTCAGAATTCCGCTACAATGATCTGGTTTCCCCGCGCTACCTTGGCCTCATCGCCAATCTGTCCGGTTGCACGGCCCACAGACGTCTGCCTAACTGCTCTGACCTGTGCTTTCATCAGAAGTACCGGACCCATGACGGAACCTGCAACAACCTGCAGCACCCGACGTGGGGCGCGTCCCTGACAGCCTTGGTGCGTGTCCTGCAGCCTGCCTATGAGAATGGCTTCAATTCGCCCCGTGGGGCTGGCCGCCACAATGGAGCCGGCCGCTCTCCACTCCCACTGCCAAGGCTGGTTTCCACCGTGATGGCTGGCACAGCGGCGGTCACTCCAGACCACAGGTACACCCACATGCTAATGCAGTGGGGACAGTTTTTGGACCACGACTTGGATCATACAGTGCCGGCACTGAGCACCGCCCGCTTTTCCGATGGGCAGCCTTGCAGCTCCGCCTGCACTAATGACCCTCCTTGCTTCCCTATTGCCATTCCGCCAGAGGATCCCAGGGGCGCCCAAGCACCCTGCATGTTCTTTACACGCTCCAGCCCCGTGTGTGGCAGCGGCACGACCTCTTTGATGATGAATTCAGTCTATGCACGAGAGCAGATCAACCAGCTCACAGCCTACATTGATGCTTCCAATGTTTACGGGAGCTCAGAGCGGGAATCCCAGGTTCTCAGAGACCTCTCTGCACCCAAGGGACTGCTGAGGACGGGCTTGACTTGGTCCTCTTCTGGGAAGCACTTACTGCCCTTTTCTTCAGGCCCACCCACCGAATGCACTAGAGGTGAACGAGGCAGCCACCGTAGCCCCTGTTTCCTGGCAGGGGACCACAGGGCTAATGAGCAGCTGGCTCTGACGGCTATGCACACCTTGTGGTTCCGGGAACACAACAGGGTGGCCACAGAGCTATCGGCCCTGAACCCCCACTGGGATGGAGACACCCTTTATCAGGAAGCCAGGAAGATTGTGGGTGCGGAACTGCAGCACATCACCTACAGCCACTGGCTGCCCAAGATTCTTGGGGACCCTGGCATGAAGATGCTGGGGGAGTACCAGGGGTATGATCCCAACGTGAATGCTGGGATCATTAACTCTTTTGCCACTGCAGCCTTTAGATTTGGCCACACATTAATCAATCCTATTCTTTACCGATTGAATGATACCTTCGGTGAAATTCCCGAAGGCCACCTCCCACTCCACAAAGCTTTCTTTTCGCCATCCAGAATAATCGAGGAAGGTGGGATAGATCCACTCCTTCGGGGGCTATTTGGAGTAGCCACTAAATTGCGGGTGCCCTCGCAACTTCTCAACCTTGAATTGACAGAGAAGTTGTTCTCCACCGCCCATTCTGTGGCCCTGGATTTGGCTGCCACCAACATTCAAAGGGGCCGGGATCATGGTATCCCTCCCTATGTTGACTACAGAGTTTTCTGTAATTTGACTTCTGTTGAGAACTTTGAGGATCTTCAGAATGAAATTAAAGATTTGGAGATAATACAAAAATTGAAAAAGTAAGTACACAAATGTTGCCTGGATTTTAAAAGTTTGGGGAGAGGTAGAAGAGTTGAAGGGCATTTTGTGCAGGTGGAATTGGGTTTCCCGGGGATGTCATTGCCAAACCATTAGTTAATTGTGGCAGAAATGTAATATTAAAGATAGGATTCTCCAGAGACTGAGATACTCTTTTTTGTTTCTTCATGTATCCACTGCCTTTGTAAATGCAAATATTGCTGCCTCTCATTAACTAGAGAGTACATCTTAATTATGAGAGGGGAGGAGGGCAAGTCTACAGTTCATTCATGTTCTGTAGTAATCCAAGCAAGACAATTTGGTTGATAAAAGGCCATAGAATTTGATGTCAATTGGCCCATTATATAGACCATCATAGCAAAGTAGAAAAAAATGAAAGCAAATTATTATTATTATTTTTTTGTCAAAATCAAATCATTCTAAGCTTATCATTACAATATAATTTGGGTCTTTTTTTACTGTATCCTTTGTGCCTTTTGGAAAAGTAAATTCTTTTTATACATGATTCAAATTTTCTTTGAAGTTCCAAGTTTTAAATATTCCAGAAAATAGCTTCAGCTGTTCCTCAAACACCCCATCTTTTTGTCCCTTAAAATATGGTAAATAAATAAATGTTTCATCAAGAATACTTGTTGATAGGCTAAATAGAGACTAATATTTACTAGTAGGTTAGGATATATTAATGTGAAGTCTTTCAGATATTTTGAAAATTGTGTTATGTAGCCAATTATCAATATCAGGACCATTTTGCATGATTAGGGAATTAGATATGTTAATGTCACTAGAGCTTGTACATATGTGGAATCTCAAACTGAAAATGTGTCACATATTTAAAGCACATCCAAGTATCATTCAGGTTGAATTTGCAAGTTTCTAATTAGAAAGGACATTGATTTTGGATTCACAGAGACCTGGTTTAAATCTCTGTTCTGCTACTTGTTAGTCTCAAGGGCTTGTGGAAAGCATTTAAACAGTTTTTCAATCTCAGGATAAAATGAGAAAACAGTGGCTCCTTCTTATATTTGTTTAAGTATTAAATTATATAAAATACTGCAAATACCTAGTCCAGTTTCATCAAAGGCAATCAGTAAATGATAGCGGTAGACATTTTATTCTAACAGTATCATGTCAGCTGTCAGAATCATTATTGCAGTGCACATAAGCTGAGATCCAGGCCTGTGCTTGGTGCTGGCAAGAGATGAAGGTACCAGCATCCTTGCAGGGGATTGCCTGACAGCATGCTGCAGATGCCGCCTGTTGTGATCAGCAGGCAAGGGCTTGATAGGGGTGGGAAATGAATGCTACGGGAACATAGAGCTGATAAATGGAAGGTATGGGAAAGGTTCACAGCAAGCTACTCATGCCATTTGATCTGGTCTTGGAATTTTTCTGAGCCTCAGATGGTAGATGAAGTGGGAAGAGTGGGCAATCTCTGGAAGGGGAGCTCAGAACTGGAAGGTGTGGTGTTGTGTGGCAGGAAAAGAGAATGGGAAGGAACAGGGGATTGGTTTTGTTGTTTCTGGTACAGGGGATGGAAACTGGAGCCTCACACATGGTAGACATGCCCCGGGCCACTGAGTTGCATCCCTAACCCATAGAAGAAATGTTGTTTTTCCTTTTTTTTTTTTTTTTGTACTGGGATTAAACCCAAGGCCTCTCTGTCACTGAGCTACCTCCCCATCCCATTGGGGATACTTTGTTTTTTCTTAGGACTGTAGATTAAATTCGGTGGTGCTTTACCACTGACCTACATCCCCAGCCTCCTCCCCAGCCCACCCCCCCCTTCTTTTTTTGAGACAGGGTCTTGCCAAATTGCCAAGGTTGACCTCCAATTTGCGATCTCCTGCCTCAACCTTGGAGTAGCTGGGATAACAGGCATGTGCCACTGCAGCTAGCACAGCTCCTTTCTGTTAGTTCCTTTGGGATCTTGGCCCTGCAACCCATTTGAACCTAAGCAGCCAGACATTATCCTTGCCTTAGGGAATGTATGAGACAGGTGAACTCTGTGCCAGCTGAAGCATGGCACCACTTATCAGCATGAATGGGCTTCTCCAGCTCAGGAGGGGTAGCCATTCTGCCTTCCCATAGGCTGCCTGTGGCCCCTGTCTTTCCCCTTTATTTTAGTCAGCCCTTTCATCCCTGTGACAAAAAAGACCTGATGAGAACAATTAGAGGAGGGAAAGTTCATTTGGGGGTTCATGATTTCAGAGATGTTAGTCTACAGATGGCCAACTCTGTTGCTCTAGGCCCAAGGTGAGACAGGACATCATGGCAGAAGGGTGTGGTGGAGGAAAGCAGCTAAGGCCTTAGTGACAGGAAGCAGAGAGAGAGTCCCCTTACCAAGGTCAAAGTATAAACCCAAAGCACATGCCCATTGACACTACCCCCAACCCCGTTTAGCTATACCCAACCTGCCTACAGTTAACACCCAGTTAATCCCTATCAGAGGATTAATGCACTGATTAGGTTAAAACTCTCATAACGTAATCGCTTCACCGCTAAATTTTCTTACATTGTCTCACACATAAGCTTTTGGGGGGACATCTAGTATCTAAACCATAAAACCCTTTGATTCATAGCATATTTGTAAAATGCCCATTTTAGACTCGTTTTACTGTGAGCACAAAACAATTACATTGGAATTGTTTTTAATAGCCCGATCTTCCAGCTCTGGGATTGTAACTTCTTAGGAGCTGACTGTGCTGGTGAAGAGGGTCTGGCTTTCAGTATCCCAATTTACATAGTTATTTCTTTATTCTCTCCTGTTACTTTTTTTTCCTTTTGTATTAATTGACAAATGTACTTTTAGGAGTTTGTTTTGAAATGACTTTGGTCAGTTTGGGAAGTAGGTAGAACATTTGTGAATTGGCAAAATAAATACTGACATGTGGCATTAAAAGCTTTGTATTCTGTAGGAGTGATTTTAATTGCACATATCTGCAAGCACATGTTGCTTGTGTATGCAAGACAAAAAAGTGTTGTTGTTGTTTTTTTTTATTGTTGATACTTTGCACATGGATTTGCTGCCAAGAGTTCTAACCTGTTTTGGCATAACTATGCCCACATTGAATCTTTCAGGATTACAAGGTTGTTCTAATAGGTGAAAAAGAATTTCCTATGTAGGCAATGGTATGAAGATGGATTCCTTTTATATGTTTATTTAATTAACCAGCACACGTCAGTTGTACAATGGGCAATTTATTTGCAGCAATTTTTTACTTTATTTCTTCTAAAACATTGAATGTAGTTTTCACAGAATTTAAGTTATCTACTTTTTTAAACAAATACTTTACTACTTTACATATTATTTAATTAAATGACATAATTGAAGTTCCAGATATAGTTGTGATGAGCAAGTTTGTAAACTCTGTGGAGTACGAACTGACAGTTCAAGAGGAGGAGACTGGTGCTTTGGGAGGTGTCAGTCCTTAGTTATCAGGAGGGGACTGCACTGGTCAAGGAGAATTTTCATGAAAGGTGTTGTTTAAAATAGCTAGACACAGGTGGTTTACTGTAGAATTCTGTGATAATTGAAAATTATTAAGATAAGGAGCTGGGGTTGTGGCTCAGTGATAGAGCATTTGCCTCGCATGTGTGAGGCACCGGGTTCAATTTTCAGCACCACATATAAATAAATGAATAAAATAAAGGTCCATCAACATCTAAAAAATATATTTTAAAAAATTATTAGGATAAGCTGAAGGGTAATAGATGATACTATAAATTTCAGAGAAATCTGATAGAGTAATCTGTGGTAATAGCAAGATTTCTTAATATGTCCAAAGACCTGGGCTCTTTCTGTTCAAATTAATTTGCATGATATTGGATGAATTAAATGGATTTTCTTGTTTCTTCCTTCCTAAACTGAGGATGTTTCACTAAAAAATCCCTAAGGTCCTTATAAATCTAAGCATTCTAAGGTAATTATGTAATTATTTAGGTAATTATGTAACAGTGGTCCACTTTATGCTTTGAATATAACCCTTCCTGCTCTGCCACCGCAACTTATTTTTATTTTTTATTTTTTTAATATTTAGTTTTTAGTATTTGAGGACAAGGACTGAGCTTTTGGCAACAATTACTTGCAGAGTGATGGATTAAAATGATATTTAAAAAGATACTCTTTCAATAATAAATTGTAATCCACAACTAATAATATCTGAATGTTCCAGGAACACTTCCCTGACCTTAAAGGTCTACAGAGCTAATGGTTTCCTTTTACTTCACTTAATTTTAAAGCCTTCTGTAAATTTGTCACCCAGAAGTAAAATCTATTTTTTCTTGTCACCTTCTATCCGGACCTTCACATTGGATCTCTTTGATATTTTTAAAGTCAGAGCCACACATGGAAGTCTGTGCTAAATCTTTTCTCAAATGACCATCTGGGTCTGGCCAGAGCAGCATGTCATCTGTCACCGGAATGTCACATGGGAATGGCTTTGTGATCATCCTTCAGTGAGGCTGGCCGTGTTCTGGGGGTTCACCTGAAAGAGCTCACGGCTCAGGACAGGGGACTCACCGACCTCAGAAGGATTTCTTCCATAAGATGCCATGTGTCTTAGTTCATTTTGGCTGCTATAACAAAATTATATGAGACTGAATAATTTTATAAAAGCATGTTGCTGAAAGCTCAGTCCTTGTCCCCGATGCCAATCCAATGAGGACATAATTTTGAGGAAAAAAGGAAAAAGAATGTTTATTGCTTTTCTAGCAAAGGAGAAACACAGGGGACTCCTGTCCCAAAGCCTGTGATTCTGCCCATCCGCAGGAGCAGGAGGTTTTTAAAGAAGGTGACTCAAAGGCTACATTCCACCTGTTCTCTGTTGGAGTTGTAGTTCACTTGTTAATTTGGGAGAGAGTCATTTCTGAGACCTTCTGGTACCATCCCCAAAGTCTGGATTACTTTGTTCCAGTGGTGGGTGTGTACTCAAGACAGATAACTCTGCCTTGGATAGGGAAGAAAGGTAATCCTGTTTCCCCTGAGATTAGGGAAGGGGAGAGATTAGGGAGGAGTAGGGGGAGATAAAGATTAAGAAACATGTCTATTTCAAAAATAAGTTGCCTTGGCAGAGCAGCAAGGGTTATATTCAAAGCATAAAGTGGACCGATGTTATAAGCAGATCTTTAAACTGGGCATGTTGGCACAGCCCTGTAATCTCAGCAGCTTGGGAGACTGAGGCAGGAATACTTCCAGTCTGAGACCAACCTGGGTGAGACCTTGTCTCAAAAAAAGAGAAGAAAAAAAAAATCAGGTCTTTATTTTTTCTTTCGTGGCACTGGAAGCTGGGAGTCCAAGACCAAGGTTCTGGCATTTTGAGTGTCTAGTGAGGGGTCTCTGCTTCCAAGACAAACCTGAATAGTATGCCCCATGGAGCAGAAGGGATGGAAAGACATAAGGGGAAAACACTGAGTGGAGACTCTTTTTTTTTTTTTTTTTAAAGAGAGAGAGAGAGAGAGAGAGAGAGAGAGAGAGAGAGAGAGAGAGAACTTTTTAAAAAATATCTATCCTTTAGTCTTTCGGCAGACAAAACATCTTTGTTGGTATGTGGTGCTGAGGATCGAACCCGGGCCACACACATGCCAGGCGAGCGCGCCACCACTTGAGCCACATCCCCAGCCCTGAGTGGAGACTCTTATCATGCATTGATCCCAGTGATCACCTCCTAAAGGGCTCACTTCCAAATATCAATACACTGGGGACTAAGTTTCAACATATGAATGGGGGTGGGGTGGGCGGAGAGCTCCTTCTTTCCACAGCAGCAGGAGAAACTCAGTCCTCAAGGGAAGTGGCAGTTCTCTGAGAAAGCCCCCACTAGCTGTAAGAATGATGACAGAGGTCATTTGTGATGTAAGAAATGAAGGGTGGAGGGCAGGCCCAGAGCCTGTATGATCAACTAGGAAGGAAAAAGCTGTGGGATTTGTACCCAGGAGACAAATCCTAGAATCAGTATGTGACTCAAGATGTCGAGACGTATTAGGGAAGTGACAACTGTGTCTTTAAAGAAGATGACAACAGAGGAATCATAAGAGGCAGGTGAGAACAGTGTGGGATCCCTTGAGTTTATTCTCCTCAGTTCACCTTTCCTGGGTCCAAAGACCCTAGCAGTTTATTAAAAGTGCAAGCCTTTTAGCTCCTTCAGTACCAAAAGCTCAAGGAATATATATATATATATTTTTTTTGGTCAGGAGTTCATTTTATTAAGAGACTGTGTGAAAAGGAATTATTATCTTTTTATAGGATTATTCTTGCTCTCAAGAATCATACTGTTTCTTTTTATTTTTTTTTCAAAGCATATAATGAGCAGGATGTGAAGATTAATTATCCACTGAGTGGTGAACATAAATTTTGAAACAGAGGCTATGTTTAAAGCTCCTTTCAAATCCTCCTTTGAAAAATATGTATGATTTTTTTTTGAAGATGTGTACTTTTGGTTTTGAATAAGCACAAGTTTATCTGTCACCTTTTATCATAAGAATGTGTGGCTGCCTCATCTTTTAAGAAAAATGGTCCACCATTTACCAGATCAGTAGTTTATATTTAGCACATATATCTATCTTATAACTGCTTCATTTTATAACATTAAAAACAAAAACAAGCAGACAAAAAAAAATCCTTAGTTTCTTCACGCTTTCCATCTAAGGTTTCCAAAAGGTTAAAGTCTGCGAGAATATCTTTGTCACAATTTAGGCCACTCCCCTCTGTCTTCCTGTGATCTTCCCTGTGGGTGAGCTCTTCCTTTCTTAGGATTCCTGACTCTGTTCTCCTCCTAAGAGTTTCCTCACTTTCATATTCATACTTGTCTTCGGGTGCCACATCCATCAACATCATCCCTTCGCCTTTATTGAATATTTGGTATGCACAGATATACCATAGGTTGCTGTCAAATGGTGATTTTCAACCATTTCATTTGAGAGCTGAATTCTACAAGTCTGACACAAGATGTGAAACATCCTTTATAAAAATAAAGAATAAGTAAATAAAAATTTAAAAAAAACAACAATACAAACACACCAACCATTCTGTTTATACTGTCAAAGGACTCACAAGTACCTGGATTCACCATAAACACTAATCTTCCATTAATTCAATATCGTGTTGATCTGATGCCCCTACATTTCCTGAACATCTCAGGCGTAGGAAGTGGCCTGAGACAGGGGCCATGCCACATACCACCTAATAGATGCTCCCTTTAGCCAAACAAGCAAATCCTACATTTGAAATTAACATTGTTCCCAGTCAAGGAACCATCATTGTCCTCTCTCCTTTTTGGAGTGAATGGTTTTGCTCTAAGTTACAGAAGGATACTGGACTGGATAAAGATAGCTGGGCTTCACAAAGACCCATCTCTCTGCTCTTCTTGTCTCTGTATCTTTCTGTTAAGGCCTTCCTTTTTAATTTTTTATTCTTGATTTTAGACACAGGGCTCTGAGATCTTTTTTTTTTTTTCTCACAGCTCCAAGTTCACATCCTTCATGTCATAGCTAGCACAAGAATTTTTATCCTATTTTTTCATATATTTTTATAATATTATAAGTGTACCATACTTGTTGCCCGTTTTTCATTACTGTGACAAAAGTACCTGACAAGAACTTAGGGGAAGAAAAATTCATTGGGGTTCATGGTTTTAGAGGATTCAGTCTATGATTAGCTGGCTTCGAGGCAGAAACATCATGGTGGAAGCCAGTAGTAGAGGAAAGTTGCTTTGTTCATGGGATCTGGGAAGGAAGAAGGCAGGAGAAAAAACAGAGAGTTAGGGGCAGGAGAGAAGATATACCCTTGTAGGTCATGCCACCACTGACCTACTTCTTCCAACTATGTCCCACCTCCCAATAGTGCCATTAGCCTATCAGTGGATTGAGGTCAGTGCCCTCACAAGCCAATCATTGCCTAAAAATTCCACCTCTGAACCTTGCTGCCTTGGGGGACATACTTTATATACCTGAACTTTGGAAGAACATTCCAGATCCAAGCCATAGCATATTCAATTGTACCAGATCATATTATTTAAATCTAAGTGTCACTTTTAAAGTATTTCCACTCTTGGTCATCATCATTCTATCCTACTTCTGCCTTTCTAGAGAACATACTAATTGAGTGACAGGGTTCCAAGAGTGTGTTCTCCTTGATTGCAGACACTTGACAATTTTATTTTTAAATCCCCAGAGCTCAGCCCAGGGCCTAGTGCAAATCAGCAGCTCACTGGATGATAGATATTTCATTAGGGAAGTGTGACCAAGCTATGTGAGGATCATTTTAGTCCCCTAAGGTCCTTGATTTAAAAACTATTCTCAGTTCCAAACCCCTGACCAGATAAAGTTTTCTTATATGAAAACAGTTTTTAGACTTATTCATACCAATTTAATTTTCATCAAATATTTATTGACCTCAATTAACTATAATATATTCTAACTTTGTATACAGAAGTGAAAAGTTACAACAGAGAAAACCACATATGTTTGATTATTGCATTTCTTTATCCCCATTCAAAAACAATAAAAAGAACACACACATGTGGAGATACACACATACACCCTCCCACACACACACACTTATACACTCCAATCAAAATTCCTTCAGTTAACTCTGTAGCCCTGCAACTCAGAAGATACAATGTTATGCTTGAGTTTGGGATTCCCAAAAGACCACCAGAGACCAAGATGGATGTAAGCAGCAAAGAGGCGTTTATTGTGAGCAAGCTTGGTCCTCTGTGTGCGCACACAGTAATTGGTGACGCTGAGAAGCCACAAGCCAGGGTTTGCAGCAGTTTTATACACTCTTTGGGGAAGGCAGGGACTTTACATATATCATAGCATTTCTCAGCAAATCCTCACACACCTCGGGAAAATCAAACAACAACTCTTAACATTGATTATCACATTCACTGGCGGGTAGGGGTGATTGGTTAGTACAAAAGGGGGATTCGTTTGAACTGATTGGTTTAAGCCAGGAGGGGAATACATGCTGAGCTACATGGTTTCCCGACATATTATCAACCACCATAAACTACTGGGGGGGTCATCTGGCATCCCAGGTATTTTCCCTGTCTCTTGCTAATTGGTGGTTGCTAGGGGGTCCTCACCTAGCCTAACGAGTCAGGGACACCTGGCGCTGCAGATCTCTCCTGTTATTTGTAGATAAACAACTCAGCAGGGTGGGTATGTGCCTAGGAGTGCTCTGTGGGTCTTTCCAAGGACAAGGGTCACATCCCCTTCCCTGGACAGGCTTTGCTCTGAGGTAGAGGGTGGTTTCTCAAAAATAGAGTCACATCAGTTTCTCAACACATGACTCAGCAAGTGAAGTAACAGGATCAACTAAAAATCAGGTTGTTAGTTATCTTTAAAAGTTCAGTTCTTAGAAGGTACCCTGTCATATTCATTCAGCAAAACCAGAATAGAAATAATTGCTTCAACACTTTAAAGCATGACATTTAATTTAACATTAAATATAGATTTTATAGTGGTTTTAGTATATAGAATGTATAATAAAGTTTAATATACCTTATGAATATATATATATATATATATATATATATAACCATTAAACACAACTAATTTTTATATGTGCTTTATAATTATACACAGTAGAGGGATTTATTTTGACATATTTTGTATATGCATATAACATAATTTGGTCAGTTTTATTCTCCAGTACCTCATAGGTATATTCTTAACTTTGAGAATCTTCCTTTTCCACACCCCAGCTGTGCCTTTGAAAAAAAAATATGGATGCTATACTGTGTTGTTGTTATAATAACTGAAGATGTCATCACCAATATGTCATCAGAATTTAATACAGAAGTTAAAATACTATAACTCAGTTGTTCATGGTGACGCTGGGACAAAAGGACAGTCAGTGTAGACAATGAGGGATTGCATCAGGAAGATGGGGGGCTGATTCAAAGGAAATAAAATGATGAGACCTCCAGAGCACTTCCCCCTGCTCTAACCTGTTGCCAAGGTCACCTGCCTCCAGGGAAATGTTCCTTCCAACAAGGAGTTGTTAATGAGTTCCCCTTGGGCAGCTCTCTTGTAGCTTTTCTGGGTAGCTTCTCTCCAGGCTTTTGGTCACTGGTCACTTAGGCAGGATAACAGGAGGAAGGGGCAGGACACCTCCACTCCCTTGGGCACCAACTTTGGAGCCCCTCTCTCTCTCTGTTCTATTATTAAACTTTTTGCGCTTGCCTCGGCATTTCTCAGGTGTTCATTCTTCAACACTGGGAGGATGAGACTCAGATCCTGATTCTCAACACTGGTATCAATGATTGTATACAGTATGGAATCATAGCAAATGCTTTATAGGTAACCTTATGTTGAACAAAATAAATGCTTAATTTCAGTGTTACAGTCTGTTTGTGGACAAAAAAGGACACTTCTAGTTGCAACTTAATGGCACTTTGTCTTTAAAGCACCCAAATCTGACCAAAATTAAAATTTTAACCAATGTTTTGTGGAAAAAAATAACATGCAATACAATACTTACATTTTAAATGAGTAATTTGGTTACTTTGAGCAATTTTTGTACCTCTGTGGTTAGTTATTACTACAGTAAAGGAAAGAATATTTTCATCTCTCCAGAAACTTACTGCATGGTCTTTGTGTTTCCGGAAGCTCAGTCCCCGATGCCAATCCAATAACAAGGGCATGATTTTGAGAAAAAAGGAAAAAGAAGTTTTATTGCTTTGCTAGCAAAGGAGAAACACCGAGTATTCCTGTCCCAGGGACTGGATTCTATTCATTAGGGAGAGCAGGGGACTTTTAAAGAGGTGATTCAAAGGCGAAAACCCACATGTTCTCTGTCTAGAGTTGTAAATAGCTTGTTAATTTGGGAGATGTCATTTCTTAGATCTTCTGGTGCCATTCTCAAAGTTGCAATTACTTGGATCCTGTCTGTGGTGGGTGTGTGCACAAGGACAGATAATTCTGCCTAGGATGCGGAAGAAAGAGGAAGAGATTAGAGAGGGGCAGAAGAAGAGAAAGAAACATGTCCATTTTAAAAGTCAGTCACAGTGACAGAGCAGCGAGGGTTTGCAGTCATTCTTCCAGCCTCAGCAACCATAGGTAGGATTTCTGTCACTTTTTTTTTTTTTGATTATGAGTAGACAAACATTTGTTTATTCATTTACCTGAGGAGGCCATTTAGGCTGTTGCCAGTTTTTATATATTTCTTGAAGGAAAAGTGAGGAATGAGAGATGGGAAAGCAAGAAATGAAAGACAAGACCAGGCCAAGATACACATGAGAATTTATTTGTCAGAACTGACAAATGAAGGTCATCTCTCTATAGGAGAGAGAGGCAAAACAGGCTTGAGTTCTGGGAGTTCTTTGGGGGAAGCTCAGGAGTCAGAGCTGGGTGGGTCATAATTCAGGCCGTTAAGGGTTGGGTTGGTACCTTTCTCAGAAATGCCCTTGGGTGGATAAGCGAAACTTTTCCCTTAAAATGGCCATCCAGATGCTAAGCAAGGACCTTATATTTCTAAATAACTCTGCCACCAATATTCATATGCAAGTCTTTTTGAGGATCTATGTTTCCATCTCCTTTGCATAAAAACATAGCAGTGTAATTTCTAGGTCACTTGGTAACTCTGTTAATCTTTATAAGAAACTGCCAGATTGTTATCTGAAGTGGTTGTGATAGTATCCACTTCTGTTGTCAATGTAGAAGAATTTATTTTTGCTTCATCTTTTCTTCTGTCTGTTCTTCAGGCTGGAAAGTCACTAGTGATCTTTTTTTTTTTTTTTTTTTTTTAAGTTCTTCTGTCATCTTCCATCGCCTCTTACATACATCAAGTGAAATTTTCATTTCAGTTATTGTACAAGTAGTTCTAGAATTTACATTCTTATGGCTCCTGATTCTTTTTTGAAATTTACTTAAATGGTAGCTCAACAAGAATGTATCTCCTTTAATTCTTTGAAATGCATTTACAGTAGCTGCTTTAATGTTCTTTTGTGATTGAAAGGGTAAAGTTTCTAAGCTGGAAAGCTTGAATTAAAATGTAAAAGATTAGGTATTATTAAATTCCTCTGTTACACCCAGATTCCTGAGATAGTTAAGACAATGCCCTACTGGCCATTCAGCCTAGGGCCCTGTGCAGTTTGTCACGTAAGCATACAGGGCCCGAACCAATCAGTTTGAATGTGTACCCAGTTTAGAAGTGACCAATCACCCCTGCCCAGCCTGTTCCCGCCAATGAATGGACTAATCACGTATCAGAGTTGTTGTTCAATTTTCCCGCGCCTCATGATGATTTGTTCTGATGTATGCAAAGCCCCCCACCCTCTCCAAAAAGTGTACTTAAGCTCTGCTTGACCTCTGCTCTGGGCTCTGGGCTGCTCTCCCTTCTTGAGTGAGCACGGAGCCCCAGCACGCTGGAACGGATCCCTAATAAATCCCCCTTGCCATTGCATGGAGCTAGTCTCGTGTGGTCTCTCCTTCTCCGACGTTTTTCGGGACCCTTACATGATAAGTTCAACTCCACAGACATCATTGTTGGGGTCGATTACTATTACTGTTGACCACTTATTTTCCTAAGTATAGATCCTTTTTTTGGTGGTTGTTTCTTTTCCTGTCTGGTGATTTCTAAACATGTTATCAATGACTGTGACTCCACCTTGCATTTGCATAGGCTTTTTGCTTCCTTTGGGTGGAGATGCAGAAAGCTTAAGGTGTTCCCTAAACTCTGCTGACACTGTAACCAAAAGCTCCATCCTCCTCCTTGACACCAATCCAATAACGAAGACAAGATCTTGAGGAACAGGAAAATATTTTATTGCTTTGCTAGTAAAGGAAAAACAATGGACATGATATGCCCGAGTTCGGGACCCCCAAAAGATCATCAGAGACCAAGATTGATATAAGCAGCAAAGAGGTGTTTATTGTGAGCTAGCTTGGGAACAAGTTGGGTAGGGGTGATTGGTTAGTACAAGAGGGGGATTCGTTTGAACTGATAGGTTTAAGCCATGAGGGGAGTACGTGCTGAACTAGGTGGTTTCCCAACATGTTATCAACCACCATAAACTACTGGGAGGGTCATCTGGCATCCCAGGTATTTTCCCCATCTCATGCTGATTGGTGGCTGCTAGGGGGTTGCTATGGGTCCTCACCTAGCCTGACTGAGTCAGGGACACCTGGTGCTGCAGATCTCTCCTGTTATTTACAGACAAACAACTCAGCAAGGTGGCTGGCTATCTGCCTAGAAGTGCTCTGTGGGTTTTTTCAAGGACAAGGGTCACGCCCCCTTCCTTGGACAGGCTTTGCTCTGAGGTAGAGGCTGGTTTCTCAAAAATGGAGTCACGTCAGTTTCTCAATTGCTTTGCTAGCAAAGGAGAAACAATGGACACCTGTCCAGAGCCTGTGATTCTGCCCATCATGGGGAACAGGGTGTTTTTAAGAGTTCATTGAGTAAAAAGAAGATCAGGGAGAAGTTTAGGGGAAAAATCAGGGAAAAGAAGATCAGGGAGGAGAACGATTGGGAAAAGTTTGGGAAAAAGAAAAAACAAGTAAATTTAAAAGCGACAAGGGATACAGTCAAAGCATCAAGTGAACCTTTTTTACAACACCATGTGGCTCAACTTCCAAACTCTGATTTGTATATAGACCTTGAATGGGCTTGGTTTTTAGGCTCTGTTTCCTAACCAAAAGCAATGGGTTCTTCCTTTGATGAATCAAAGCTGATGAACACAACCAGGAGGTAAGAGTGCAGAGAGGTTTATTACTTGCAGCAAGTAAGGAACATAATGGCAATCATTCTAATGCAGTGTCTCCACAGCAAACAAAGCAAAGGGCTTTTATTGAGGAAACTCATGTATATTCATGCAGGACAGATTCACTGTCATAAGTAGAGGCAGATACACTCTTGAGTATGCTCAGTCCAACATCATGCCTTGGAATCATCACCTGTTCTAAAAATGGTGTGAAGAATCACCTGTGAGTAGAGAATTTAGTATTAGAATGAACAAAGTTCACTTCTAGGTCACTTAAAAGGGTAGAACAGGATGGCTCTGCAAGTTTAGCTGCCTAAAGTTCACCTCTAGATCACCTTGTAAATCTCTCTGGCTGCTTTGTTTGAAACAAAAAGCAACTTTATTTTCCTGTGATTCACTTTTCTCCTGAAAATAAAAGGGAGATCAGTAGAGTAGAAGTGGGGGGCAATAAGAGAGGGAGGAGGGGAGGGAACTGGGCAGAACTGGGGAATGAAGTTGACCAAATTTTGCTATGTGCGTGCATGAGTATATCACAGTGCATTCCAATTTTACATATAACTATAATGCACCAATTAAAAATAAATAAATAAGGAAGACCAGTAGAGTAGTGAATGGGGATTAGTGGGAAGGAGGAGGGAACGGGAAGAGGAAGTACCGGGGATTGAAATGGAGCAAACTGTTATATGCGTATATGAGTATGACAAAATGAACCTCACTTTTATGTATAACCAGGTGATGATGATGATAATAATAATAATAATAATAATAATAATAATAATAATAATACAACTTTAGAGGTGAGCTTGTATTTAAAGAGGCCATAGCTTTTTTCCCCTGTGAGTTGAGAACATTGTACCTCATCGTATTGGCTGAGTGGAATAGTTTGAGTAGGTTTTATCCTTGTAAGGATAGAACTTACTCCAAGATTTGGTGTGTTGCTCTCTGACTGGCTCTCTGAGGTGTTAAAGTGGTCTTCCAGTTGTGATTCACCTCCCTATAACAATTGATCTCTAGGAGCCTTAGTTAATCCTTCCTGCTCTTGTGCCTACCTGGCCAGCCCTTCCCAAGGATGATGAGGCTCACCCACTGCAGGCCCTGTCTCCTGTTCTCAGCTCTTCAGCTGCCCTGAACTCCAACAAGGGTCATTTCCCCTTACCCAGGCTCCTCCATCTTACTTCATCCCATCCAGTGGGAGGACTAGTCTCCTTCCAGTTTCACCATAGAAAGAAACAGAAGCTAATATTTATTCTCAATTAAATCTGTTTTTTTTTTCCCCCTATGATTTTAGCATGTGTGGCATTGTTTAAATAAAAGCTTCTCCAGTAATTCAACCTATATTTTAGGCTTCTCCGTACTTACACCTGGAAGTCTGCAGCAGCTTTCTCTGTAGCCTTCTGCAATACCTCCCTTCTTCCATACAGAATTAGATTTATGCAAAGCGAAAAGGAGATATGTCATTTCTCTACTTAAAAACATTTGAAGATCTTTTTCTAGTTAGATCACGAAAAATCCTGTGCTTAGGAAAAAATCCCTTTGGGTTCTGGTCCTAATGGGAATGTTCAGCCATATTTCTTGTTCTTTCCAATCCAAACTCACTCTTCCTTTGCTTTAAGGGTGCTGAGGTTCCCTTTTTCTGAGAATCCATTCTTCCTGGCTTTTATGCCTTTGCAAAAGCTCTGGCTGAAAATCATTTCTCTCCTTTTGCTACTTGGCACATGCCTATTCCATCTTCCAAATCTGGGATATTTTTTTTTTTTCCTCAGTAATCTTGTAGCATTTTGTACTTATTTGGATGAAAATATAGGCAATTTTGTCTGTTTCTATGCTTAAGCTCATGAATAAACTGAGCATTCTGAACAGAAATAGCATGTCTTCTTAAACTGTCTCTCATGCATGTCTAGTAATGCCTGGTTGATAATAGATATTTGCTAAACAGGTAGAAGGATTAATGCACGGATTTCTTAAGTTTTTTGTTTTATTTGATTTTTGAGATATTTTAATTTCTGTGGCCTCAGATTAGGACTTTAAAATATTAAATAATTTGTATTTTTTATCGCTCAAAACAGGAAATAAACAACTACAAAAATCTTCAAAAGTATAATTTGGTTGAGAATGGAATGATAATACAAACATGGAACTGATTTGAAACCCATTTCTAGTTGAAAAACTAAAATCAGATTTTTTGGCAAGGCTTATTGCTTATTGTTTCATATTTCAGAGAATCTTGCTGTTCAGGAGCAGCCCTCAGTAGATAATCACTGCAGGCAGCACTAAACCAAAATATGTTGTTGGCCCCGTTCTTTCTTTAACATTTACTATTTTTAACAAATTTGATTAATTAAATTTGTTGAATTGGCTAATTAGAATTTCCATTTCCTTGTGCTTATAGAATTTAGGCTCCTCTCTTCCAATTCTTCATAGAATCAATAATAAGTTTTTGTGGACTTCTGCCATTCCATTGGACTATGGAATACTGGAACTTATTCTTCTTGTCTAACTGGTTACCATTATCCAAGTTCCCTTTACCTTCTCTCCTCTCCCTCTTCTCCGTCTCTAGTAATCATTCTCCTACATACAGATCCACTTTTTTTTTTAGCATCCACATATTGATAAAAGACCTAAGATCATATCTAAGATAATATAATGGAAGATTGTGTCATGTTCTTGGGGCTTGTGTCTTTGCAGGAGAGGATTTCAAGCAAGACAGGAGACTTAGTAAAAGTATAGCAAAGTTTATTAGAAGAGAAAGAACAAGGTGGAAAAGTACCCTTCCGAGAGTTAGCAGACCTTCTCAAAGAGGAGAGCAACAACTCACTTGTGTCACTTTTATTGGGGCCGGAGGGAGATTGTTAGAAGGTCCCATCCAAGTGTCACCTCTCAGTTCTGAATGGACAGACTACAGTAAGCTGTAGGGCAACTCATTTTACAGAATTTGTGGTTGGTGGTTTCATTTTAATCATTCCACTTTCCTTGGCCTATAAATCTCCGGTCTGTATTGTTTGTGCAGGGTCTTATTTAAGGTGTCTTATCCATTAGGCCCTTTTGAGCAAATATATCCTTGCCCTTTGGTTCTTATCACCTGATTTTATCTATCTTCCTTCTGTTGTAAGAGGAATAGTTTATAAGGCTCAGATCAGGCAAGGGTCCAGAAATAGCTATCTCATCAGAACTTGCAGTAGCACCGAGGCAGGACTTGATTCACAAATTTGTTCTGTACCAAGTATTTTCAGAAACTCCTCACCCACTGCTCATGTCTAATTGCTAAGTAACAATGTAAGTATCAGACCCCATAATATCAGGGCCCATACTTGACAGATATGTAAAGATCACCATGGAGCGGTACGGTAGAGTCATGCATCAACAGGTCTAAGAATGAAGTGTGACAAACTGTGATCAAGTCCTTATTTTCCTTCTATGAGGAGAAAAATAGAAAATCTCATCCTAGCTTTTGTGGGGAAACTAGTCCTATGAGTTCTATATTATATTCGAATATCTTCACTAATGTATAAATGGTTTACTGATCAATTTTTTAGTCCAGATTCAAGTTTCCATTCGTAGAGAGTCTCTCACGTTATTGTCGGGGAGGGGGAGGGGGGGACATGTGGAGACACAGACAGCTCTGCTTTCTGGTTGGGAAGGTCTCTGGGGACAGTGGTTCATCTGAGTCCCTGTGAGGAACCACCCAGAATCACACATGCAGTGCCTCCACAGTGTTGCCAGTGGGTGTCTCACGCGGACATGTTCTGAAAGAGAAAAACCTGCAGCTTTGCCATCTTGATCACAAATCATACATGAATAACTCCTGCAGTCAAATTCTCCCTGTCAGTCTCTCCTTTTTTCTCTGAGCTGTAGGTGGTCTTGCTGAAACAGATTTCCCTGCCAGTGGCCCTGTTTATTGCCAATCTATAGAACACATTTATTTCTCTGCCAAGTGGAGCTGAGATCCATTAGTGTCAGTACCTGTAGCAAGAGAGGCCCAGGTAGCCATAAATTAGCTACAATCTTCAATAATCTTCCCTTAGAAAACCCAAAAAAGGAGCAGTGGGTAGCTGTGGAATTGTCTTGTGACAGTTCCATTACCTGGTGGCATTATGCAGTGGATTAAAGGGTGGCAGGTTAACTGCCCTGAAAGTAAATTGAAGTTAAGTGTGGGTCTCATTAGGAAGTAATAGATTTTTTTTAAGTTTCGCAAAGATCTTTTTTTTTTTTCCCTCTGCTAAAATGAAGAGAGAGAGAGGAGAGGAAAGAAAGCAAGACAGAACAACAGCCACTTACTGCCTGTTTCCAATGCTTCTGTCCTTATTCTGATGTCTTCTACTGTTCATTTCTCTTCAGATACTGTGTGGCATCGATATTAACACTTTTAATTATATTAATTATATTAACACTTTTAATTCTTCAGCATCTTCTTTTCCACAATTTCCCCCCTTTTTAAAAATATTAGATGCATACTTTAAAAATTTTGCTCCTTTCTTTAGTTTCAAAATTTTAATCCCCTTTTTTGGATGTACTTATTTTATAGTGTACCTATTTTGTTGTGTTTCCTCATCCAGTGGCTTTTCTGCTCATACCAAAGGCCTTGATATGTCAATTCCAGAGATTACTAAGCTACTGTCCACTGTTGTAAACCAAGATTTGGAGGGAGGGGGCAGCCTAGATGAAGTACATGCTGTTCCTGTATGTGGATGATCTCTAGTGTGACTTACTAGGGTAACTTTACAGAATTTGCATAGCATAGGGAGAATGTTCATTGATAGTCCTTTGCTCAGCATCTGGAGCAGAGTCTTCACAGTCAGGGAGGACCTAAAGCTCCGATGACACGTCATTTAGAAGCACAGACTGTGCAAATGCATTATATGCTCTTTTTAGGGGCTGGGAGGAGCTCTGCAGTTTAGGGATCTAAAGAGTTCTTGTCGTTTGCTTCATAGTAAATTTGTCCATGGGTAAATGGAGGTACCCATCAAGGATACTTTTTCCTTGTCTGAACACATATTTGTAACATGTGAGGCAGTTAGTCAACTTGTTGTTTTTGATAACTAAATGCCAAAGGGAGATTCACTTATATATATATATAAAGAGGTTTATTTAGGTCACAGTTTCAGAGGCTCAAAGTCCTGGTGCTGGCCCCTGTTTAGTTCTGGTGGGGATTCTCTTGACTAATCCCATAGATGGCAGTGGCAGGTATGTATGTAACAGGAGGGATCCCATCTCAAACAGGAAATCAGAGAGGGAAACTCAGGCTTTTATGACAACTCACTCAGCTTTGGGCTTTTGTAACAACTTGTTCTCCTAAGAACTGACTCCAAGGGACCAGAATTCTCTTCCCAAGGTGGTGTCCCCAGGGACCTCAGAACTTTCCACTAGACCTTTCCTCCTGAATTTTCCATCAGCTTCCACATCATGACACTGGAGACCTAGCTCCCAACACATGAACCTTTGGAGAAACACACTTAAGTCACATCCAAGCCATAGAATGACCACAATATCTGTTTGTGTGGGAAAATCCCTGTTTACACCTGAGGTTCCTTCAAAGTGAATCAATACACGCTCAAGTGGGAGAAGCAGGATTGCTTCCTTGGCTCCTTGACAAGGACTTTCAGGCCTGTGTGATGACAGGTCTAGGGTCATGTAGTTCAGGGTACTTTAGAGAGTAAAGGACAGCACTGTGACTGCTAAAAGCTACAGTGAAGGCCCTTCAAGTTGGGTGTCACTCAAGCACAAGGTCTGAGTGTGGGTCAGTCACACTTACAGTTTTATTGTTATATAGCCAGACACATTTATTTACATATTGTCTGTGGCCACTTACTTCTTGCCATACAGTGTTGAATTATTGCAACAAACACTGTATGCCTTGAGAAGCCAAAACCATTTGCTATTTGTCCTTTATGAACAGGCTGCTGATGTCTTCTCTCACAGAATAAAAGCACAACTGAAGAATGATATTCTTTGATGAATTTTTCTAATTTATCTTGTCTAGGGAATGATATTGTTCATCTTTGGGGTTATCATTTTCTCACCTCAAAATGAGACACTCACATCAAAACTATCTGAATGGATGTTGTTTTTCTTATTAACCTCTTCGATTTTACAGATGGGATAGATTTAACCTAAGATTAATAATACTTCTTTATATTTGGTTGATGTTCATTGCACAAAAAGAAATGTTCTGGGATGTGCATTTTCTCTCATTAAGACAATTTAACAACAAGTTTAACACATGAGCTTTTGTGTGCTGCAAAATGAATAAAATAGTTTTCCATATGCCATGCACATTAACACCTTTTAGTCCATTGTGAAGTGGGTGTTAACTTTCCCAAGGATACACAGTTTGCAAGTGGAGAATGCAAATTTTAACCTGAGTCTCATAGATGATTCCAAAGTTTGTGCATTTAGCCACCGTAATTGCTTCCTATGACTGCTGTAACAAGTTACCATAAAGTAGATGCCTTAAACCAATATGGATTTATTATCTTATAGTTCTAGATGTCAGAAGTCTGAAGCACTTCTCACTGGGCTAACATCAGGCCTGCATCCTCTTCCAAAGCCTTCAAGGTAGCATTCATTTCCTTGACTTTTCAACTTCTAGAGGCTGCCAACACTCCTTGGCTAAAGGCCACCTCCTTCTTACTCTTCTCCCCCATTTTTCTACTTTTAGGAACTCTTGTGAATATATTAGGCCCATCCAGATAACCTACAACAATACTTTCATCATAAAATGCTTTACCTACTCACATCTACAGTGTTTCTTTTGTCATTCAAGGTAACATACAAGTTCCAGGGCTAGGCAGTGGACATCTTTGGAGCGTGGGGTGGTGCTGAGGGCCATTGCCAAGTAGGAATGACGCATCAAAATTTCCTTGCCAGCGTACCCCATGTTGCTTAGAGGACATTCGCTGTGACATTGCATGTATGCTTTAGTAAGGTGACCTTGCTCAAGGACCAGGGCGGATCCGGGTTTAGAGCTGATCAGGTTTTAGGGAGTATCCCATCCTTGGGTTTAGGGAAGTTCCAGGTTTAAGGTGTACCCTGCGGGGGAATAGGGCGTATCCTGCTGCCTCCCCTTGAGTTCTCGTGAGATTCAGAAAGTATTAGAAAAGAAAGCCTCGTGGTGTAGGTGAATTGGGCGGCGGCAGAACTGGGATTTCCCCAGAACGTGTGTAGAGGCCGGTGTGAGTTCGGGAATATGCTGTTTGAATCTACAAGGTGTGTGGTGGCTCGTGATTCTGTGCCCAGCCAAAACTGCGGCAGGGTGGGGTTCCCAGCTACCATGCAAAACTCACCATTGACAATGTCTGGTTTTGATTTTATATTGTTGCAGTTATACCACAAAAGAAGATTGGAGAAACAATCTTAGCACACAGAATACTGGCATGAGAGCTCTGGTATCAAACCATGGATTTCACATGCACCGTGTAACCTTTTGTTATCTTTTCTAGTCTCATATTTCTCATACCTAAAGTTAGAATAATTATATAAATATCTCATCTGTTTGCGGAGAAGATGAATTTTTGTTGATGTTATTGTTGCAATACTGGGGATGGAAATGAGGGGCACCCATCTCTGTGTAGGTCACAATTCACTCATTTTCCTTTCACAGCATCATGACATTTGCAGGAAAAGTGTATTTCCAGAATGGAAACACAGAGGACGGCCTTTAAATTACACAAAATTCATAGTAAGTTAGGTGTAGCTAAATATTTTCTTTTACTCATGAAATGTCACTGGTGTACTCTCTAATTTTCTCTGTATATTAAAATTGTTGAGGAGCTTTGACATTAGTTTTTTTATGATTATAAATACAATTTCTCCTAACTTCACAATAGAAAGAACTCTGTTGCCACTGCTGAAACTCTGTGCCTTGTACCATCTAATTAGGTCAGCTTGTCATCTCATTAAACAAAAAGAAATCCTAACAGAACTTGAATCCATCTTTTTTTTTTTTTTGCTTTTTGCCTGGAATTGAGGAAAGCAGTTGTGATTATATGTTTAAGTACATGAAAAAAAGCAATAATAACTATTGTGCAAAATTTGTGGAATATATGAAAAGCTTTTTAAAGTATTTGTAAAGCACAATAAAGATATCTGTGAAATAATATTAATACTTGTCACTCATAATAAATATGAAGAAAGTGGAGAATATTTAAAGATGCACTGAAAATACTGGGTTCATAGGAATTGACTGACCCATATCCTCATGTTCATTTTAACAATGGATGATACTTTATAACCATTTTTAACTAGAATAGAACTCCCTTCCTCCTCCTCCTCCTCCTTCTCCTCCTCTTTCTTTTTGACATGGCTTCTACGTCAATGAAATCATTAGCTTCTTTACTATTTTTAATTACCCAAAGTGATATTTGAAAATGGGATTAAAATATATAAACATAATGCACAATATATTATATTCAAACTTTGTTTTTCCTGCCTGTTCTATTATTGGAATAAGGGACATAAAAGCAGCTTTAAAAAGAGAATGATGTGCTTTTGAAAGCATTTGACTAATAGCCTCCTTCCAGTGACAGTTTGACACCAAGAGAATTTCTTGGCAAGTAATCAATTTCGTAGAGTGAAGCCTCCTCTTTTTTTTTTTTCCTAAAAATACTTACCAGCTATTGAATAAAAACTAAAAATATAAAGAATTATTTTAAACAGAAACAAGCTCAAAAGGAAGGGCAGTTCTTACATGTCAGAAAGGATAAGGAGACTAAAAGTCAAGTAGGAATCAGGAGGAAGGTGCTCTCTTGGCTCGGGAGTTATTATACTGTACCTCAAGCACACTCTTGGTCTTAGGGAGGGAGAGGTGTGCTTTAATACCCCTGTAGGGTAAGGAGACATGGCCTCCAGCCTTCTATAGGCACCACTCCGTGCAAAATGCCTACCTCACTTCTGTAAGGGAGGAAGGGAACTAGAAAACTTGTTCCCTGCAGGAAAGAGGAAGAGACTCTTGACTAAACATTAGGAGCTAAGGTTAGGACGAAAGAGGAAACTTTGTGGGAGTTTCCTTAAAGATGGAATATTTTTTTCTTCTTTCTAGAGATGTGACATGTTTTCTGGTCAATCACCAAACCCTGTATGAAACTTAAAGTGGCAGATAATTAGTAAATTTTTCCACCACCTCCTTCTCATGTCGAGCTAAACCAGTGGGACACCATCTTGTCAGGAGAGATTCTCACAGAAAGAAGAAATTGTAGAGTCCCTAAATTCTCCAACAGAAAACCCAACAAATGGCTTAAATAGATTTTCAGCAAATGTGTACAAGCACACTTAACATACGGTATCAGCAGGATAGCTTTAGTCTGTTTCTAACACAAAGCACACATTCATTGGTGCTCAGAGAAACAGGTACAACCAATATGAAAAGAATTTTTGTCTTTTCGGCACTAACAACTAAAAAGTACACACGTGTGATACTTTGATCTTTTTTCTTAATTTACTGTGGTATATTCATATATATACATAGGATAGTTTGGTCAGATTCTTTTCACCACTTTCCCTACTCCTTTTCTCTTCAATCCCTTTTCTCTAGTCCAATGAAATCTCTTCTGTTTTCATAAGATTCCTCACCTCCATTTTCCCCCCTTCCCACATATGAGAGAAAACATTTAACCATTGACTTTCTGGGTCTGGCTTATTTCACTAAACAGAATCTTCTGCAGTTCCATCCATTTGCAAGCAAATGCCATGATTTCATTCTTCTTCATGGCTGTGTAAAGCTCCATTGTGTGTATAAATACATGACTTTTTTTTTAACTCTTTTGAAAAGTATCTGGATTGGTCCCATAACTTGGCTATTGTGAATGGCACTGCTATAATCATTGATGAGGCTGTATTCCTATAGTACACTGATTTTAGGAAGTGGGATAGCTGGGTCATATGGTGGTTCTATTCTTATTTTTTCCTTTTGTTTTATTTATTTGTGTGTGTGTGTATATATATATATATATATATATATATATATATATTATATGACAATAGAATATATTTTGACATATTATACATTGATAGAATAAGTATAACTTGTTCTAATTAGGATCCCATTATTATGGTTATACATGATATGGAGTTATATTGGTTGTATATTCATATACAAGGATAGGAAAGACATGTCTAGTTCATTTTACTGTTTTCCTATTCCCATCCCTTTACCCTTCCCTTCTGTATAGTCCAATGAACTTCTAATCTTCCCTTCCCTTGTTGTGGATGAAAATCTACCTACCAGAGAGAACATTCTGCATTTGGTATTTTGGGACTGGCTTATTCCACATGGCATGATCATCTCCAGTTCTATCCACTTACCAGCAAATGTCATAATTTCATTCTTCTTTATGGCTGAGTAATATTGCATTGTGAGTGTGTATTTGTGTGTGGTGTGTGTGTGTGTGTGTGTGTGTGTGTGTGTGTGTGTACATTTTCTTAAAAGCAAATAACCCAATCAATAAATGGGCTAAGGGATTGAACAGGCACTTCACAGAAGAAGAAACATGAATGGTCAAAAATGTATGAAAGAATGTTCAACATCTATAGAAATAAGAGAAATGCAAATTAAAATACACTGAGATTGCATCTTACCCCAGTCACAATGGCAATTATCAAGAATACAAATAATAATAAATGTTGGTGAGGATGTGGGGAAAAAGGTACATACATTGCTGGTGGGACTGCAAATTGGTGTGACCACTCTGGAAAGCAATATGGAGATTCCTCTGATAACTTGGAATGGAACCACCATTTGACCCAGCTATCCCATTCCTCAGTTTATATCCAAAGGACTTAAAATCAGCATACTACAGTGATGCAGCTGCACAATGCTTATAGCACCTCAATTCACAATAGATAAAATATGGAACCAACCTAGGTGCCTTTCAACAGATGAATGGACAAAGAAAATGGAACCCACCAAGGTGTTCATTCCTATTTTTTTGAGATATCCCTATACTGCTTTTCAGAGTGGTTGTACTAATTTGCAATTCTACCAACGATGTATGCGCATACCTTCCCTTCAACATCCTCACCAGCATTTATTATTATTTGTATTCTTGATATTCGCCTTTCTGACTAGAGTGAGATAAAACCTCAATGTAGTTTTGATTTTCATTTTTCCTGATTGCTAGAGATGTTGAACATTTTTTCATATATTTCTTGACCATTTATATTTCTTCTTTTAAGAAGTGTCTGTTTAGTTCTTTTGTCCATTTATTATTTGGGTTATTTCAGTTTTTGGTGTTAACTTTTTAAGTCCTTTATATGTTATGGATATTAATTCCCTGTTTGAGGAGCAGGTGGCAAAGATCTCCCATTCTGTAGGCTTTGTGGCAGTTTTAATCCAAGCCTATACTACATGAGAGGAATTTGAATTTTCTCAACACCATGGTGCTGAGAAAGACAAGATGATAAATTATCATGAAAACTAAATCCCATGAAACTCTAGAAAACAGCAAATGAGTAATCACCATCCAGGCAACTTCCACAAGCCAGTGTGGATAGACAGGCCCAGCAGGACAAAGAAAATGCCCTCATTCTCACACACACAATTTAGAATTCACTTTAGGAAATAAAGTACCACCAGATAGCAATGAGAATAAATGAAAAGCATTAAACTAAAATAAAATAAAACAGAATCTAGGGATGCTGAAATAATTCAAGAAACTATAAAATGAGTAGACTTAGCATAATTGTATAGGTGAAAGAATGAATGAACAGAAAGCTCTTTTAAAGAAGGAAAGATAAAAATTACAGATAATTTGAAAAACTAAATTTTAAGACATGATCTATAGAGTTCAAATTAAAATCTATAGATATTTTAAAGTTCAAATTAAAATCTCTATAAATATTTTAAACAACATATTATATATAACTGGATAAAGGATGACGTTTTGTGGGAACTAGAAGATAAATTTGAGTGAACTGGGCTGGGGCTGGAGCTCGGTGGTGGTGCACTTGCCCGGCATGGGTGAGGCACCGGGTTTGAGTCTCAGCACCGCATATAAATAAATAAATAAATAAATAAATAAATGCATGCCTATTAACATCTAAGAATTTTTTTTAAAAAAAAATTGAGTGAACTGGAAGATAAATTTGTAGAAATCATTCAGCTTATAGCATAGACAGATGGAAAGAATGCCTAAGGGAGGTTAAGGGGCATAAAGACTGAAAACCAAGTTTTTACAGAAGTTCCAAGAGGAGCAACACAGGAGTGGAAGGTATTTAGACAGAGCACCAAACCAAAGTTATTTTGCAGTTTTGAAAATATGAATAAAATCTGTAAGTCAAGTATTAACAGTTAAGATTAAAGTGGCCAATAAAAATAAAATGTTTATAACTTAGCTGGCCTGTAGAGAAAACATCTATATAGCTATCCAACTAGCAGTTACCTCCTGACCTAACTTTCTGTTGTGGTTGGGATCCGGAATGATCCTCAAAGGCTTGTGTGTTGAAGGCTTGGCCTTTGTGTAGAAATGTACCTAGGTTGGGGCTTTGGGGAATGGATTGGATCATGAGGGCTCCAAACTCACAAGTGGATTAATCCATTGATAGATTCATAATTTGATGGCATGATTGTGAGGTAGTGGAAACTCAAAGAGATGGGGCATAGTTGGAGAAGGTGGATCCATAGTTGGAGAAGGGGTGTGGATTGGAAGGATATGTCTTTACCCAAGCTCCTCTCTCTCTCTCTGCTTCCTATTTGTCATGAAGTAAGCATGACATGCTTTCCTCTGTCATATCCTTTTATTACGTTCTGCTTTGCCTACGGGCCAAAGCAATGGGGCTGGCTAACCAGGGACTGAAGCCTCTGAAATCATGAGTCAAAATAATTCTATTCTCCTTTAAGTTGCTTTTGTCAGGCATTTTGCCATAGTGATGAAAAGCTGAATAATATCTCTCCTCTCTCTCTCTCTCTCTCTCTCTCTCTCTCTCTCTCTCTCTCTCATTTGTCTATCCTTCAGTTATATATCAGGCTTAGTACTGCTAGTATCATGATGTATGGGGCATGATTTTAGAGACTTAGAAGAAACCTCTCAATATTTGTGATAAAAGCCTTGAATTCCACCAATGGAGAGTTGTTCTTTTGTTCATTGTCTTATTCTATATAAATATCATGATATATTTTTATATACCAGTTAGTGTTTTAAACACCTGTTGATTTCCTGATTGTGCTTTCTAAAGCAGGATATGTTGACTAGTTCTATTTTAAATCTTAGATTAGTGCTAGAATACGCTATGAGTCATCAAGAATCTTTGGACTGAATTAAAGGGGTTAATTTTTTAATGTCATTATCAGTACTTAAAAGTATGATTTATTGCTGTGATTACTTGCTCCTGAGAGGATGTTAAGTAATTTTACCTGATTTGTAAATATGATGTCTAATAACATTGTCCCACACAGTATTCCTTTTTTCTTTCATTTATTTTTCTGTCTTTTTGATTATGGTATGAGGGGAAATTCTCCATTTTAGGGACTGCATGTTTTTAACACCTAATACTTGTCAGTCAACCTTTTAATCAAACAAAAGAGAACACAGTCTCTGAAATGTCAAGGGTTGCAGTATGTAGGCAGAATTTGATAAAACTGTTTTTGTAAAAAATACTTTGTCGTGATCATGAAAAATATAACAAACAAACAAACTAAAAATCCCAAACAAACCAAATTTATGATTTAGGTCTACTATTGAGGTTAAAAAAAGAAAGGATTTAATTGTCAATTGTTGCCATGCTGTCAATGTTTATAATGGTCAGCTTTCCATTACTATAACAAATACCTGGGACAAATCAACTTAAAGATAGAAAGGTTTATTTCTGATCACAGTTTTGGAAGTTTCAGTCCATGGTTGGTTGGTCCTGTTGCTTTGTCCTGTGGTGAGGCAACACATCACTGTGGAAGCATGTAGTAGAGACATGTACTGTTTACCTCATACCAGTCAAAAAGCAAAGAGAGAGAGAAAGGTGGGGCTGGGGTCCCAATATCTCCCTCAAGGGCACACCTTTAGTGATGGGTCTTCTTCTCACCATGCCCCATCACTTAAAGACTCCACCACTATCACCAAATAGCATTGTGTTCTGGGGACCATACATGGCTTTAATACATGGCTTTTGGAGGACATTTAAGATTAAAACTATGGAAATATCCATAATTTAAATATCCATTTAAAGATATCATCTTTAAATGTTTGTTCAGTTTGCCAGTATCCAAGGCACATGGATTTCTGATGGCTATGAGTTCGTTTCTTTTCCTATGTGAATGTCTGCCCCAGTCTCTATGGTTGCTTGTAGGTATCTCTGTCTTGCTATTGATGTCTCTGCCTTGGTTGATACTGTTTTTATTTTTCAGTTTCTTCCTTTCTGTCCTCTCATTCCCTTTTTCTGTAACTGATCATAAGATAGAGCTTAAGGGATTAATTTTATTTTTAGATATAATTGTAGAGTTCTATATTTTGTACTCTGCTTTTGGAAATTTGATGACTATTACATTTTTAGTTCTGTGTAAAATATGTAAAATAGCTTAGCTTATTTTCCTCCTGTAAAATTGGCAGCAGAAAGAGAAGTTCTTCCTCCTATAAAAGCAAAAATTGGGTAGTCTTTTATATCCATTAAAGAATTTAAAAAGTCACTTGATTCCCTTTCTCCATTTATTTACTTTTCTGTGCCATTTCTGTTCGAGAGCTAATGTTTCTTAATATTTATGGATAGCTCTCTAAAAATGCCTAAAATTTTAATTGTAGAACTTTGAAAGAAGAAAAAAATAGTCTCCTTAAAAATCTTTGAGGAAAAATTGAGTCCTGAGACAAGCTCTCAGTGAAAGGTATTCTGAGGGACTCTGCTTCTCAAACAAACAAACAAACAAACAAACAAGAAAACAATTTTCTTTCTGATGTTTTCAGAAACCATAAATTAATCATAAAGTTATTTTGTACTGTGTTTCTGAACTGACTAATCATGCTAGATGTTCTCATTGTTTTAATTTCATTGGTGTGAAATGCCATTTACTTTTCTCCTATAGAAGCAGCCATCCTGAGGCAAAAGAAAATTTATTTTGTGTGAGAATACACAAGGACACTTTGCTTTTTTGAAGGACATGTTTCAAATGTATTTTTCTCTCTAAAAAAAGCCACTAAATGATCATATTCATTCTGAAAACTCAGGAGTGTCTCAGAAAGCTTTTCTGCAAGGACACTTTATCACAAAGCACCATTCCTCCATGTTTATGGGAATGGCTTTTATTTGTTTCATTAAAATCATGCATTGCTGCATTATCTGCCTTTCATTCTCTGAATCAGGTAAGCATGCATAGCTCCCCAAAATGCCATACGGATATCTGTCCACCTGTCTCTGTGAATGATCCAGCTGAATGAAAGTTATTATTATCCATCCTTCTAAAGCCGTCTTTAAGTCAAACTGTGGTTATGAAATTAGATATAGATTGACATTGTAGTCTTTGTGGCAAGAAATAGCTCATTTCAAGGTCTACAAATATTTTCCTTCAACTCTCTGTACATAAAAATAGCAACAAAAGCATTTATTTTCTCTCCCTCTCTTTTTAAACATAACTTGTCTCCTTTTGTTCTTATTATTCCACCTGTAATCGAAAAGGTGGGAAACTAAATTAAACACAGCTCAATGTTTTATTATCAGAACCAGGAGATTCTTTATGTCAATGGTTTTCATTCTTGCTTTGAGACAGGGCTCTCTATACTATATGCATTCAGAGCAGTTAAGGTTAAAGTTACCAGGCCTCTGTGATGGTTTTTGTTTTCAAAAGAAAGGAGGTTTTACTATCAGAAATACCATCTCGGGTTGTATAACTCTACCTTCATAACCATGCTGCCTCACACCAGATTACTAGTTTTAAATATGGAACAAATGTTTAATATTAGGTTTGGGGAGGACAGTTTTCAAGTGCAATGACATGGTATTAATGCAGAAGCTATTTCTTTATTCTTATTAATGACTAATTTTAAGCAAGAAAGAAGTGATACAATGTTTATAATGGAAAAAGTTTTTTTTTTTTTAAATTGACATTCTTCTGACTAATGCAGATGAATTGATAAGAAATGCTCTGAGAGTTTATCGATCTCAAACTTTCCTCTAAGGAGACTGGAGTTGATTTGAAAAACCAAACACAGGGCATACACAATTAATAAGTTACTAAATATAAGGCTTGTAATAAAGCTCATTGAAAGGCTCCCTGCATTTCTTAGAGATGATATGGTGAGCCATGGTAAAAGCAATATGCAGTAACAGGAATAAGAATGGTTAATGTTTAACTGAATTATTTAAGAGATGGGAAACATCAATACCAAGTGACTGAAGTTAACAAAACCATGATTATGCTATCTGAGAAAATTCAGTGTTGTAGTATCTAAAACCTCCATTTACCATTTATTTTCTTAACACTTACAATTCACAGACATGAACTTAATTTAGTTTTCTGGTTTCCTTTATCTATTATTTCTCATATTCTGTATAATTTGATTTTAACCAGAGTTAAACTACATTTGTTTTTCTTTTCTTTTTCTTTTTTTATATCAGGGATTGAATTCAGGGGTACTCAGCCATGGAGCCACATCCCCAGCCCTATTTTGTATTTTATTTAGAGACAGGGTCTCACTGAGTTGTTTAGTGCCTTGCAGTTGCTGAGGCTGGCTTTGAACGTGATCTTCCTGCTCAGCCTCCCAAGCCACTGGGATTACCGGCATGCACCACCATCCTGGGCTAACATTTGACTTCAACTCTCTGTAAATTAAAAATGGAAACAAAAGCCTCTCTTTTTAACATAGTTCAACCATGTTTACTCTTTTTAATTCACTGGTAGTAGACTAGGTGAGAAACTAAGTCTAAACACAGCTTAATGTTTCATTATCAGAGCCAGAAGACTTGTTATGTTAATGGTTTTCATACTTGCTTTGGACAGGGACCTCCATCTAATGTTATATGCATTAGGGGCAGTTATTTTGAGGATCAAAGTATATTCTAAAAAATTAATTCAGAAGGTATGTGGGAAATCCCTCTAGTTCCTGCTCAGTTTAGCAGTGAGTCTTAAATTCCTTTAAAAAATTAAATATGTTACAAATTAATTTAAGAATAACTTCAAAGATACAACTCAAATTATATTAACCGTAAGCAAATGAGAGGAATGGGATAATGGTAGTATGTTGGCAGGAAAATTGTTTTAAAATTAGAAGTGAATTTAGCTTGAAATTATGGGAATTAATAATTATGTCAGTTTCCTAGTGCTGTAATAGCAAAGTACTGCAAACTGAGTGTCTTATACCAACAGAAATTTGTTATTCCATAATTCTGAAGCCCCAAATCAGGGTATTGGCAGGGCTGTGTTTCCTCTGGAATGGAAAGGGGAGAATCCTTTGCTCCTTCTAGTTTCTGGTAGAGGGAAACAGCCCTTGGCTTGCAGCTGAGGTACTTCAGTCTCTGCCTCTGTCGTCACACGACCCCTTCACTTTGTGTCTGTGTCTACGTAGTCCTCTTCTTATAGGGACACCAGTCATATTGGATTTGGGTCCACCCCAGTGACAGCATCTTAACTTGATCACATCTGCATAAAGTGTCTTTCCAAATAATAAGACCACAATGATAGGTACCAAGGATTACTAATTTGACCTATTTTGGGGGACATAATTCAGCTCATAACAATAATTAAATTAAATGTTTCATGAAACCAAATAGACTTTCCCTTATTTCATTGGAAATAACAGATTAAATCAGAGCTGTAAGAGAAACAAATTGACTTGACAAAATACTCTAGACAGCTTAAGTTTAAATGGAAACAAAACTTTTCAAAATATGCTTTTGAAACATGTTATTCACCTCATACCTGGTACTCCATTTATAAATATAATCTGAACAGTTCCAAAGGCCCTGGAGTCTCTCAAAGAATATGAAAAGAGGAACACTATTTAACCGGCTTCTCGAGGTCAGTCACATTTTGACTTGAAGATAAACAATGTCAATATGAAGAAGGAAACTTTATAAGAAAAAAAGGTCATATAATTTAGATAAAATTTTTTTTAAAAAAAATTGGAAATCCAAGTTAAGCAATATGTATCTATATTACCCACATTTATATATAACAAATGATATGTTTAACTTTTAGCAACACTTATTATCATTGTTGAGCTCTTAGTAATAAGTGTGATATCAGACAAGAGTATACAAAAAGACTGGTGGAATAGACCAAGAGTGAATGAGAAAAGATGCTCATATTTGGAAATATCATATTTGAAAGAACTGCTAGACATAGTGAGAAATCTGAACATGTCAATAAGTGATACACAATAATTGGCTCTCTTTCCAGGGACAAAAAAAAAGAGTGGTTTATTTATTTGTTTGTTTGTTTTCTGGTGCTGCAGATTGAACCCAGGGCCTTATGCAAACAAGTGCATGCAAGGCAAGCACTCAACCAACTGAACTATATCCCTAGCCCATAAAAAAGAGTATGAATTCTTATCTCATATCATATGAAAATCAGTTCTGGGTAAGGAAAGAAATTTTTAAGTAAGATATAAAACATAATAACCATAAAAATTTATAACTTGACTGTAGAATTAAAGAATTTTTTTAAAATCAAAATGCAACATAAATGAGAGTGACCAAAAACAGCACAAATATGGAGTAAATACATTTGGACATAAAAAAGTATTAGCATCCAGAATATATATTTATAGAGTTCCTGATAGTAAGAAAGAAAACTATGCCCCCATTAAAAAATGGATAGGAAGTGTAAATAGGAACTTTTACATAATAGTTGAAAATTAGACTCCCAATCAATATGTAGAAGGTGCTCAATTACATAATTAACTTGAAAAATGCAAAATCTAAATAAAACATAATTTCATAGACATCGATTAACAAATATTTAAAGTCATATTTTCAGGTTATACCTAGGAAAATGATTTTCTCTTGATTTTAAACTTTCAACACAGCCTCCTCCTCCAAAACTATAAGATCAGCAAAGAGGGTGCACAAAAAATAACACACAACCTGTGCCTTCAGAATTAGCAGAGACAGAATGGTGTGAATTCCAAAATAACTGTGTTTAAAAATAATCAGCAATATGCAAAAGAACTGCCCATGAACCCTACTTCCCCTGCAACTCTAGAGCTTTCAGGGATCGGGTACTTTAAAAATCTTCACGGACAAAGAAAAGGGGAAGAGAACTTAGATGAAAAAAAATTCCTCTAGAAGGAGAAGTTCAACACCAAGTACTATTTTGTCAAAAGTAACTGTGGAAACCAGAAGTTCACAGAGCTGGCTACAAATCTGAAAGTGTCCAGAGATAGCATTTACTTATGAAAGAGGAAGTGAGTAGAGAAAAGATAGTGACCTCTTCTGATCTGAAAGCAGAATGAAGTGAAATTACAGATGCTATGGGGGGGGGGGGAGGAAGAAAACACTTCAATTCCTACTTCACTATCACCACTAACATTGCCATTAAAAATGTTGTATATCACCATAGTGATTGAAGAACAAGCTATCGAATGAGAAATTCATTTTACAAATATTTCAGAATGCAAAAGAGGACAAATGTTAAATAAAGGCATGCAACAATAAAACATAAATGCAAATTGCTAGGGTTCAGGGGTCCTGAAGGAGGAGTGGCATTGGTGAAAGAAGAGGCAGGTTGCAAGTGAGGAGCAGCCTCCAGAAAAAATCTGCTGCCCCTAGAGGGGCCTTTATTTTTATATCTTTTTTCAGGCTTTTTTTTTTTTCAGGTGCTTAATGGATAGCCTCAAAGCCTGAAACTTCTTTGATTTACATGATTTTCAAGAGTTACAATCTTAGTTCTGACATATATTGATAACCTAAGATATTAAGTACATTGTTTAAAATATTTTTCTATAGCCTTAGCCAATCGTGATTAAGCTTTTACATTTTCACCTCAATCACTAGGTGCTAGGCTACATGTCTCTGGACCTATTATTAACTTCTAACTTTAAGCATACCTATAGTTATTTCATTAATCTTTAACTTTAAAGCATACTTCTGATTATTGGTAAGCTTTCTTACTTCTAAAGTTCCAGTAAAACACACATAAAATAGTGAAAGCCTATTACTTAAAAAGCCTACTATTCTGAAGTGCCTCTAAAATATATCTATATTAATTTTACATTATTCTATTTTTAATTTCCAAGGTAATTTCCTTTTTTCATATGAACTATTTTAATTGCTTTCTTAAAGAGTTTCCATGATCCTCAGTCAAAGCACACCAATTCTTATATCTTTGTAATTTTTAACTAAAGGGCAGGCTCTGAACCTCAACCCATTTGCCATTAATATTAACTATGTGTTTTCCATTCTCATCATGAATTCCTGTGTAAGGCAAAGGAGGGTCTGTTGGTGGGGGGAATGTATGTTGTATACAGGTTGTGGCTTTAGAATGGGGGGGTTGGGTGGGGAGCTTAGTGTAAGTTGTTAAGCTTTTCTCAGGAACCTGGATTTGCAATCTTTTTTCCTGTGAATTTCTTGAGGAATAACACTATTGTTTGTATCTTGAGAGGCATTGAAACACACCTCATGGCATTTCTCAATTGCATCTTTAGTAGGATACAATTTTAGGAATTTTCCTGCAATCTCAGGCAATATATACTTTTGTCATTGATTGACATATGCCCTATTATCCATATCATGAATAACATAAACAAAACACTTAACATTCCCCATAGTTCCGGTTTCCAGATGGGTCGGCCCCACTGCAGCATCCCCAATGCTGTGACCCTGTCAGACATCGGGTGCAGGAACGCCTTCACCAGCAAATGTAAATATTTTCAGAGGAAAAATCTTCCAGAAAAACCTGAAACATTGGGAAACAACAATTTCACATTAAAACTTGTATTAAATAAGCACTTTAACATTCAAACGAGTGCTTGGAAATATAAAAAAGCACCTGTTGTCAGAAATTAAGAAACCAAACATAAGAGGAAGAGAAAGAAAAGCTCAAGAAGAGAAAGATGAAACTAAGAAGGAGGAGGAGAGTGAGAAAGGGACAGGGGAGGAGATTAGAGTAAAAAAAAAAGATTAAAGACTAAATTAAGTTGTGCCAAGGGATAAGAGAGTTACTTTGCCAGGAAATAAATTACAGAGAATTTCTATATGACTATTGTGGGAATATGAATTTTTCATCCACTTTGTATAGCATTTTGGCATTATTTATGAAAATTAAAAGAATGTACATAGATATGTATTACAGAAAAATTCTATATGCTCATTATAAAAGTATGAATTGCACATCTATTTTGGATAGCATTTTGACTTTATGTCTTACAATTGAAGATACACTCTGCAGCCATCCTCTCTGGCTCTAGCATCAGTATCTCCAAAGCAGATATCTACAGATCACTGCCGGTTCACCAAATCTAACTGACTGACTGATTTTGTGAAGCTGTTTTGGAATACAGCTGTGTCCCTTTGTTTCTGTGTTGTTTATGGCTGCTTTTCTGCAAAATGGAGGAGAAGTTGCAACTAGACCAATTGTCCCACAAAGCTGAAAACATTTACTCTGTGGACCTCCACGGTAAAAGAAAATCAGTGCTTAGTCTAGAGATACTCTTATACATTTGAAGAAATATGTGAGAATGTTCATAGCATTTAAATTGAAAACCTCACAAGTATTCATTACTAGTAGAGTAGAGAACTAAATTGGAATAGTTTCTGGTAACTATTTATTATACAGTTGTGAAAATAAAGGAGGTACAGAGGTGTGCAACAACACAATTGCACCTCTGACTAAATTACTGAGTTAAAAAAGAAAACAAGGAAGCAAGGGCACCATATTTTTATTTGTGTCAAGTTTAAAACATGCAAAGTTAAACCATATGCAGTATAGTGAGTCATATGCTTGCAGTAAAAAAGATAAAGTAAAGCAAAAAGCAGACTAACTCTGTATCATGTTTATTGTTTGGAGACAGGGAATGCAATTTAATCAAGGTGGCTCCTAATTGGACTGTAGGACATTGCTCATATTTTACCCAATCAGTTAATGGGCAAAGGAACTGAACAGGCACTTCACAGAAGGAGAAATACAAATAGTCCAAAAAATAAAATATGAGAAAATGTTCAACATTTCTAGCAATTAAAGAAATGCAAATTAAAACTATCTCACTGCAGTCAGAATGGCAATTATCAAGAATACAAGTAACAATAAATGTTGGGGAGGATGTGGGGAAAGACGTACACTCATACTTTGCTAGTGGGACTGCAAACTGGTGCAACCACTGTGGAAAACAGTGTGGAGATTCCTTAGAAAACTTGGAATGGAAACACCATTTGACCCAGTTACCCAACTTGTTTGTTGGTTTATACCCAAAGGATTTAGAATCGGGCTGGGAATGTGGCTCAAGCGGTAGCGCGCTCGCCTGGCATGTGTGCGGCCCGGGTTCGATCCTCAGCACCACATACAAACAAAGATGTTGTGTCTGCCGAAAACTAAAAAATAAATATTAAAAAAAAAGGATTTAGAATCATCATACTACAGTTATGCAACCACGTCAATTTTTTTGCTTTTATTTAATTGGGTTGTGGGCCCAAGCCCATTTGGCTTATTATTACTATTTGCATTAAATAACTCTTGTTTGTCTATTTGTTATTTAGTTTTTAAAATGGCTCCAAATTCTAGATCAAATGATCATTGACTCTTAGCAGAACAATTTATTTAATGGTTATGATTTCATTATATAAGTATAATAATAATGAAAAAATATATTATTAAAATAACCTTATAATAATACCTAATGATGATTACACTAATATGTTATTATATAGAATGTATAATATATATTATTTATAATTATATTTATATAATAATATAATTATATTTATAAATATTATACATATTATACATATTTATAAATATAATTATATACATATATAATTATATACAAATTATACATATTTATAAATATAATTATATAGTTATTATAATGTATTATATAGAATTATACATATTATACATTCTATATAATACATTATAATAACTATAGTAAGAATAACATTGTAATGTATTTATTATTATAGTAAATATGATAATTATGATCCACAAAATATTTTTCACTCTGAGTTTTTGACATATCTATTATATACACTAAGATGGAAATTTTTCATAGTTCAGTGTTTTTATTTTCTACTGCCTCTGAAAGAATTAGTTGTATATATTGACATATATGGATATACATACAACTATATAAAATATATTTACATTTCATTGTTTGACGAGATAATTTTGAAGAATGTCACAACGAGTGATTTTTGGTGTTAAATTCTGTTGGTTAAATCACAGCTCTACTTCCTGTCAATTGGGTGATTCCTGCATGCCTTTTTTCACCTTAGTTTTTTTATCTGTAAAATGGTAATAATAATGATATTTTCCTTTCCATTTTGTGTGACTGAACTAAAAGTAAGGTTTAGTAGTCATTCATGTAAGGACTACTTCCAACGTGTGCTATCTGCCTGTTGTCGTTCCAGGTTGTACAGCACCCCAGGTGACATTGATTTATGGCCCGCCCTGATGGTTGAAGACCTGATTCCTGGTACAAGAGTGGGACCGACACTTATGTGCCTCTTTGTTACCCAGTTTCAGCGGCTAAGAGATGGAGATAGGTGAAGGATTATCTGTTATACTTATCAAAGATAACAAAAATTGTTTTCTTGCTCCCAAATATATGTGTAAAATAATATTATTGTGTGATTCCATATTTTCTATGATTTCAAATTTATTAAATATAATAAATAAAAGGTAGGTACGGTCTCAAAACTCTCTGACCACTGATAATATCAGATAGAATTTCTTTTGTAAATCTTTGTAAGAAGAAAAGAAATAGAATGTCTTGGAAGGTCACAGAAGTCAGTGGTTGAGAGGATGCATGTTAGAATTACTATTGAGCAATACTCCTTATAACTGTTTAACTTTGGGCAACACCTGACTCTGTTCCAGGCTCCTCATCTGGAAAGTGTGTGTGACTATAGTGCCTGTTCTGCAGTACCCCCGCATCCTTAAATGATATTGAGAGGGCAGAGGTTGATAGCAGTTCTGAGCCTCCTCCTTCTAGTCTCATGGAAGGAGAATTATTGGCTAGCCTCTTTGTAAAATCATACAACGATGGCAATGAGTGGAGAGATAACTGGAGACTCTTCTCTAAAATTTCCTGATTTCTCTAAAGTATTTATAGAAAATAAATTGAATTTATGAGATTATGGAAGAAAGCTGACTGGAGAATGTAAGTTAGTCATGCAACTTCTGTTATCATTGTGAGACTCAATATAAAAGCTAAGAAATCCAAACCTACTAAGAGCTCCCCTGAATGCTCTTCAGACACTTGGAACCAAATATGTTTCAAGACATGGTATCTTCTGATTCATTAAGACAGTTTAATAGTAGGATTTAGGATTTTTGTGAATTGGTTTAATAATTCAACATTTTGCATTATTATAGAAATGATGTATATAAAGCTGGAAACATAGCCTAGACTTTAATTAAATTTACCCTAAAAATTATTCTTAACATTTTTCTTCCAAATTTTTTCCACTTAAGGGTGATATCACAAAAAAAGTAGCAAAAGATTTAATTCCCTTAATTATACATTGGCAAATGTTAATAGTATATTTCATTGAATTAGTTTTTGTAAATTATTTTTAATGCTCTGGATTTCTTGCCTTATGTATTTGGCATAAGATGTTCAGTTGGCATTAATTTAAAAACATACATTGGCATTCATTTAAAAACATACATCATCAAACACTGGAAAAGTCTGGGAAACTTCCAATATTTGGGGTAAGTTGTCTTCCCTAAGTGTATTAGTTTGCTGGATTTGCTGTAACAAAGGACCACACAGTAGGTACCTTAAATAATATAATTTGATTTTTCCCACAAGTCTGAAATTTAAAACTCAGATCCAGGATTGGCAGCATGGGTTCTTACTCTAGGGCCTTTCATCCCAGGTTGCATTTCCTGTCTCTCTGTATTTTCACATCTCTCCTGTATATGTGACTGTGTTAACATATCCTCTACTTATAAAGACACCTGCCACACTGGGTTAAGACCCACCTATATAACCTAGTTTGACTTCAGTTCCCTCTTTAAAGAGGTCTTGTCTCCAAATATTGTCATCTTTCAAAATACCTGGGCTTAGTACGTTAACATGAATTTTGACGGATACTCATGTAAGTGGCAATGTCTTTTCATCTACTATCTTAATTTACTGTTGTACACGAGCATGAAAAAAAGCACACGTGGCATTAGTATTTAAATATTTATTGAATGAACAAATACAAGACTCACTGTATCAGTGCCCACTTTTAATTTACATCCTTTCATTTAAAATTGGATCCATTTATTCTAATTAGTTGGTAAATAGAACCAAAGGGTATATGTGGAATTTAAAAACTTATTTTTACTTTTTAGGCAAACACATTCATCTTAAGTTTCTTGGTAAATTTCTAAGGCCAGTTCATAAAGTTTAAATTAAAAAAATGTTTTTTTTTTCTTAAATAAGAATTCTACAAGACTTTGAATCACCTTATAAAACTTGAGTTTGAGAGTGATAATTCAGAAGTATAGGGTTGATCAGTTTATAAATATTTGAAAGAATTAAAAGTATACTTAGTTGGAGCACAAACACGATCTTAGATCTGCTTTGTATTTTTTTCTTTTCTTTTTTTTTTTGTGGAGCAAAGGCTCACTGTGGATGTTGGACATGCACCTGAGTGACCCATGAAATTGTGTCTTTTCTGTTAACTACCAGGTTCTGGTATGAAAACCCTGGAGTTTTTACCCCTGCACAACTCACTCAGCTGAAACAGGTGTCATTGGGCCGTGTGCTTTGCGACAATGGTGATAATATTCAGCAGGTTCAGCCGGATGTCTTTGTGAAGGCGGAATACCCACAGGGCTACCTGAGTTGCGGTGAGATCCCAAAGATGGATTTGCGAATGTGGCAGGACTGCTGGGAAGGTCAGTAATGACATGTGCACATATACTGCTTTCAGAGCCAAAGAAACTCCCTGTGTTCTCTCATGTCTCTTCTATTGATCTTCCTCTCACTCCTTTATTTATTTATTTCTGACTGGTACATTTATACATGTGCACAACAAGCTATTGCTTATTTCATTCTCTACCCCTTTACCTTCTTTCCTCCCTCCTTCTTCGTCTTTTCCTTCTACTCTACTGATTTATCTCCTTTCCAATCTCATTTCCTGCCACCTTCTTTCCCTTATTTTGCTATAACTTCTAATATGAGAGAAAACATTTGGCTCTTGATTTTCTGAGTCTAGCTTAATTTACTTCGCATGATTTTTTCTCCATTTACCAGCAAATGCCTTTATTTTATTCTTCTTTATGGCTGAGTAAAACTCCATTGTGCATATATACCACAATTTCTTGATCTATTCATTTGCCAGTGGACATCTGGGTTGGTTCCATAATTTGACAATTATGAATTGTTAGCCTGCTAATTGTGGTGGCTATATTGCTATAGTATGTTCATTTTTGTTCTTTTAGACAAATACTGAGTAGAATCCTGGGTCCATATGGTCATTCCATTTCTAGTTTTTTGAGGAATCTACATATTACTTTCTATAGTGGTTGTAATTAATTGGCAGTCCCACCAATAATGTCTGAGTATATCCTTTCCCCCACATCCTATCCAGTATTTATTATTGTTTGTATTCTTGATAATTATCATTCTGATTGGGTAGAGATGAAATCTCAGGGTAGTTTTGATTTGCATACCCCGATTGCTAGAGATATTGAACACTTAAGAAATATATTTGTTAGCCATTTGCATTTCCTCTTTTGAGAAGTTTGTATTTGACCTAGTTGAAGTTTCATTGACCTATTTTTTAATTGAGTTATTTGTTTTGGGATATAGAGTTTTTGAATTTTTTTATATATTCTGGATATTAATTCCCTGTCAGAGGTGAGTGGCTGGCAAGATATTTTTTTCCCCCATTCTGTAGGATCTCTCTTCACTCTCTTGATTATTTCCTTTCATGTGCAGAAGCTTTTTAGTTTGATGGTATTTCACTTACTGGTTCTTGGTTTCATTTTTTGAGCTTCAGGGGTTTTGCTGAGGAAGTCATTGCTTGAAACCATATGATGGAGTTCTGACCCTATATTTTCCTCCTACAGTTGCAAGCTTTCTGGTCTAATTCCTGAGTCTTTGATCCATTTGATTTGATTTTTGTGCAGGGTGAGAGATAAGGACCTAATTTCATATCTAATTTTTTTCTTCTAAATATGGATATCCTTGATAATTGCCATTCTGTCTAGAGTGAGATGGAATCTTTGCATTTCTCTAACTGCTAGAGATGTTGAAAATTTGTTCATATATTTGTTGACCAATTGTTTTTCTTCTTCTGTGAAGTGCTTGTTCGATTCCTTTGCCCATTTATTAACTGGGTTTTTTTGTTTGTTTGTTTTTGTTACTTGGTGTTAAGTTTTTTGAGTTCTTTATATATCCTGCAGATTAATGCTCTGAGGTGCAGATGCCAAAGATTTTCTCCTCCAGTCAGAAATGCAATAATCAAGAATACAAGAAACAATAAAGGATGGTGAGGATGTGGGGAAAATGTACACTCATACATTGCTGGTGCGCCTGCAAATGGTGCAACCAGTCTGGAAAGTAGCATGGAGACTCCACAGAAAACCGGGAATGGAACCTCCATTTGATCCAGTTATCCCACTCCTTGGTTTAGACCTAAAGGACTTAATATCATCATACTACAGTGACACAGCCAAATCAATGTTTATAGAAGCTCAATTCAAAATAGCTAAACTATGGAACCCAGTCTAGGTGACCTTCAACAAATGAATGGATAAAAAATGTGGAATATATACATAATAAAATATTACTCAGCCATAAAGAGAAATGAAATTATGGTATTTGCTGGTTAATTGATGGAACTGGAGAATATCATGCTACGTAAATAAGCCAATCTCCACCCCCAAATGCAAAATGTTCTCTCTGATATGCTGATGCTAACACATCACAATAAGTGGTGGGGGGGGGGCGTAAGAAGTACTTTGGATTAGACAAAGGGGAATGAAAGGAAAAGGGGGTATGAGAATAAGAAAGATAGAAGAATGAATCAGACATTATGTTCCTATGTGCATATATAAATACATAGCCAATGTAATTCCACGTCATGTACAACCAGAAGAATGGGAAGTTATATTCCATATATGTATAATATCTCAAAGTACATTCTACTATCATGTGTAACTAATAAGAACAAATTTTAAAAATTTTTGAATGATAAAAAAATAAAATAAATGTGGATATCCTTTGTTCTGCATTTTTGACACCTTTACCAAAAATCATATGGCTGTAAGTATTTGAGCTTGTCTTGAAGTCTTCTCTTCTATTTTATTGGTCTTCATGTATATTTTGATGTCATAGCATGTTTTTTTTGTTACTATAGCTATCTAGAATAATTTGAGATTGGGTTTATGATGCTTCCTGCATCACTTTTTAAAATTGTCTTGGCTATTCTAGTTTTCTTATTTTTTCAGATGAATTTGAGGACTGATTTTTCTAGTTCCATGAAGAATGTCATTGTTATTTTGATGGGGATTGCATTGAATTTGTATATTGCTTTTGGTAGGATGGTCATTTTGATTATACTAGTTCTGCTTATCTAAGAACATGGGAGGTCTTTCTATTTTCTGAGATCTTCTTCAATTTCTTTCTTGAGTGTTCTATAGCTTTCAGTGTTTGGTTCTTTCAATTTCATGATTAAATTAATTATCATATATTTTATTTTTTCAATATTTTATTTTATTTTTATTGTGAAGGGTATTTTTTTCTGATTTCTTTCTCAGCCAAATTGTTGAAATATAGAAAAGCTACTATGTACTTATGTATGTGGGGCATATATAATAAATATTTTCACTCTAAATTATGTTGTATAACTTTTTTTTGATAGACAATATATAGTATACATTCTATCTGTTTTTCTTTTTCTAAGGCCTTGAAATGGAGCATAAGTTTATTTATTTGGGAATATATCTATATTTTTAATGTATGCATTCAATGCAATAAATTTTCATCTTAGTATTACTTGCATATTGTCCCAGAGATATTGGTATGTTATATCTTTGCTTTCATTTGTTTCTAAGAATTTCTTGTTTTTTTTAAATCTCATTTCTACTTTGGTCCATTTTTAGTTTTAAGAGATTATTGTTTAACATCCTTGTGTTTGTGTGGTTTCTATTATTTTTTTTTTTTGCTGTTAATTTCTAGTTTCATTTCACTATGATCTGTCACAAGGCACGGATCATACCATTTTTTTTTTTTTGTATTTGCTTAGACTTACATTGTGACCTGGATTGTGGTCTATTTTGGAGAAGGTTAAATGAGGTGCAGAGAAGTTGGAACATTCAGCTGTTTTGGGGTAAAATATTCTATAGATGTCTATTAGTTCCATTTGACTTATAGTAATATTTAGGTTGGATATATCTTTATTGATTTTATGCTTTGTTGACCTGTCTTGATGATAAGGGTGTGTTGAAGTCTCCCAGTATTATTGTATTGGGGTTTATCTGGAATTTAATGTCAAGGAGTATTTTTTTAATGTATTTGGGTACCTTGACATCTGGGGCATATATATTAGCTATCATTATTTCTTCTTGTTGAATAGTTTCCTAAACCAGGATGTAATGGCTCTCTTTGTCTCTTTGGACTAATTTTTGCTTGAAATCAGCTTTGTCAAATATGAGAATGGCTACCTTGGCCTGTTTTTATAGTTCATTTGCATGGAGTACTTTTTCCAGCCTTTTACATTCAGTCCACAAATGCATTTACCTGAGATGAATTTTTTGCAAACAGCATATAGTTGAATCTTGTTTTTTGATAAATTTTTCTAATCTATGTCTTAATTGCAGAATTGAGACCACTTATATTCAGTGTTATTATGGATATATGCTTGTGGTTTGCTGCTATTTGATTTTTGTTGTTGTTGTTGTAGTATTTAATCCTGCCTTGGTTCTCATTTAGATGATTGATCATTGCTTGATTTTCATTTACTTGGGGGTTTTGGATTCTCTTATTGAGATATTCTGCGTGCAATTTATCTTTGAGTATTCCTTGTAGTGCCAGCTCATTTGTTTTATTTCTTTTAGTTTATCATTGACATGGAAGGTTTTTAATTCCCCATCAAATATGAAAGAGAGCTTTTCTGGGTATAGCAATCTCAGTTGGCAATTGTTTTCTTTTAGAGTTTGAAAAATGTTATTCTGTGCCTTCCTTGGTTTTATGGTCTGAGTACAGAAATCTGAAGTGAGTCTATTTGGCTTGCCTCTTAATGTGACTTGTTGTTTCTCTCTTGCAGCTTTTAATGTTCTTCCTTATTTTGTATGTTGGGCATTTTGATTATGTTTTGCCTTGGAGAACTTCTCATCTGGTTAGATCTATATGAGGTCCTGTTCACCTCCTGTATGTGGGTGTGACATTTTTTTGTCCAATTAAAAAAAAAATTTAATATTTGTTTCAGTTTTTTTTTTTTTTTAAGTTTGGAGCTTTCTGGGAATTATTCATTTGTTTGATTGTTTATTTTAAGATGGCTGCAGGGAGGGAGGATCCCTTTCTCCCACCTAGTCCTGTTGGTGGTTGCCTCAGTCCTGGGCAGTAGCTGCTTTTCACTCAGGGAGTGCAGAGGGGGAGGGCTGGGCTGCTCCATTGCTCAGATTACTGTCTCCTGAGGAGCTCTAAGGCCAGGGCAGGCTGATCAGAAAGTAGGTCCAGGTCTTCTTACCCTGGGGAAACTCTGAGAGGGACTCTTCTTTCCTATGAGGAACTCTGGAGGTGGGGAGGTGTGGGCAGTTCTCCAGTGAGAAGCTTAGAGGCAGGTGCAGTGGCAGGCCTTCATGGGACGTGGAACATTTAGGCTGCTTTCTCCACCTGTACTTGGCAGGGCGGCTGTCGTACCCTTTTCCTGGGGAGTCCAATGGCTGGTTTCACTGTCCATGAGTGCTTTCTGAAGGGGGGCGTCCTGGATTTGTTTTCAACAAGCCACCTCCCCCACCAAGTCCTCTGAGTCCATTACAGTCAGCCTCTGTAATCCACAGGTTTCTCCAAGTCAGTTTTTCTTCTCCTTCTCCTCCTCCTTCCCCTTCTTTCTTCCTGCTTCTCCCTTCTTCTTCTTCTTTTAAAGTAAGTTTTTTATCCATGGATGGCAACTTCTTTGCATGTCTGTGCTTTCCCTCCCTAGGCCATTCTTTTTATGAAACTTAATCATCTACAGATTTTAATATTGACAAGAGTCGTGGGATCAGTCCCTCAAGGATTCAGAAGAAGGAGTACTTTGTACGTAGAAGATGGTATAAGTCTAGAAAACTACATGGTTTTTGTGTCACTTAGCTATAATCCTATGGGTATGTGTGGGTAATGAAATTGTGGAGAAACTTGGGGTGATAAAAGTTGGACTTATTATTTCCTGTAGATTCATCCCATTCTTGGATAAAACCTTTATTTTTCTACTCTTTTACCCATGATTTAAAATTTTCTCTTCACTGAAACTGGAAATGATTCTAAAATGGGATGCCCCCTTTTTTTTTAATGCCCTAAAATGTTGCATGATGCCATCAATTTAGGCTTGTTTCATACCTTGTACACATTTTCCCAAGTCATTCTGTTCAAAAACACTTAATTCCTTTATTTGTTGCTCAGTGTTTAATGAATGTCTTAACAATGGAATTATAAATACTGAGGTATATATACAGAGTATATATATGTCAAAATTTATGCAGCCATACTTTACATATATACCTCAGTATTTATAGTTCGATTGTCTACTTTTTATAGAATTCCAAAAGCAAATTTGCTGAGTTAAGGGATATATGTTTTTAAATTAAGAAATGTAAGATTTATTTCTGAAAAGGCAAACTTTACAGTTCCATGAACAATTATGTGAGTACCCATCTATTACTTCACTTCTTCACTGGTAATTGGCTTTGTATTTGATAGTCTAGTGAGTGAAATATCCTCAAGTAATGTTATCAAATTCACCACTGTGTAAAATACTATAATAGATATTTTTTTATATTCAAAAATACTGTTCTTTCTGAAAAGTTAGGGCCATGATACTTGTACAGGATTTCTGGACGGTGGTCGTCTTTCTCACTGTTTGCACATGTTCCTTTTCTCATATCTAGATTTTTACACCGAAGTTGGAAGGCTAGATGCCAATCTGGTGCCAATCTGGATCATCCTCCTTTTACATTTTTCAATTTAATTTCTTAGTTCCAGCAGTGTTTTGGTTTGGGATATTGAGTATTCCCTGGAAAGCTCATGTGTTCGGCAATCAGCAATTTTTAGAGATAAAATTGTTAGATTATGAGAGATGTGACTTCATCGGTGGCCAAATTCATTTGATGGGTTAACAATTTGAATGCATTACTGGGGGGTAACTGTAGGCAGATGGGGCATGGCTAGAGGGTGTAGGTTACTGAGGGGATGGGATCTGGTCCCTGGCTCCTCTCTCTATGCCCTCAGCTGCCATGACCTGAGCAACATTCCTCTACCATGTCCTTCCACCATGATGTTCTGCCTCACCTTAGGCCCAGATCAAAGGTCTTAGCTGACCATGGACTGAGATCTCTGAAACCACAGCCCAAAATAAACTTTCCTTCTCTGTGTTGTTCTTTTCAGGTATTTTGGTCACAGCCATGGAAAGCTGAATAACACAAACATCATCTGTTCAAGCTTTAGGAAGTCTTTCTCTGCACATATGCCTTACTTTATTAACACTATTATTATTTCAGTTAAACGTTTTTCTGTCTCCTCTGTTCCATGGGGCATACCTCATTGTCCTCTCTCTGGCTGTTCTGGATCCTTTAATGAGTAGCTGCTCTTCCTCTCTTGGATCACAGGAATTTGCATCAGGCTGTGGAGTGGGTTACCTCCATGGCAGAAATGTAGTAGAAGGTTGAGAGGCTCACCTGGTTAAGTGAGGGTAGGAAGGCATCCCACCTGTTCAGTCCTTTCTTGGTAGACACCAAGAAAGGATAGAATCTTTCAGAACAACTTCAGAAATATGAAGATCAAGTCCTTGCAGAGGCTAGTCACCCTGAGTCCTCAGCTCCTGTTGACATGGTCCTCAGGGCCTCAGTGATTCTCTTTCCCCACAGACTGTGGCTGCTATGTTTCTGTGCAGCTTTCCTGGCTGGAAGGCCAGCCACTGGGGATGAGATCAGAGAGGGAGGCCCACCTTCAAGTGCTCATCTTTGGGGTGCTGTATTCCCCAAATACTGGTAAGCTCCAGATCTGGTTGCTCCTCTGTTGAGGATCTCTTTGCGGAGACCAGGCTGAAACCTTTCTTCTTGCCTTTTACTGAGCTGCAAGATGATCAAGGACTACACTCTTTGGGAGAAGTAGAGTACTCGACCTCTCTTGTATGACAGCAGTAACCAGCTTGTCTGGTTGTTGAAGGTCATGGAAGTTCCTGTTTAATCATTTCATGCACATGGTTCTGTGGGCTAAAAATGTACTGAGGCAAGCTGTGAGAAAACCAGTATTGATCTGAAGCTAAGGGAGGAACTGGAATTCAGTAATGAAACACTGGTTTCTTTGAAGATGGAAAGAGGTTTTATATAAATCCACAGGAGTTTCATAAGGGAAAAGCAAAACTGGTATTAACTGTGTACTGTCATCTGTCCCTGCTCTATATTCTAGTCTAGGAAGAAAGAAGATGTAAATCCCATGAACTTTCAGCCATGTTTTCTAGGAGTCTGTTTCATACCTTGTTCAAAGACAAGTTATCAGGATTTTTAATCTTCACTAAAATCAAACTTACGACAAGTTTCCATGTGGTCATTTTTCTCCTTGTGAAGAAACATGAAATGATTCTCAGTTCTCCTTTGATATGACATTGTATTTACCCCCTAAAGAGGGTTCTTTTTCCAGTGACACTTCATTTGCACTAAATAGACATTATTCTGACTCTTCATATTTTTTATGGTACATGATTTAAACTTTCTCTACTAATATGATTTTTTCATATTCATTGTTTTCTTGGAATCAATATCTTTATTAAAGTGTGATATCCAGAAGGTAGCTTAGCTAGCAAGGGTCATTATAGAAGTAGAACTAAGTTGTAAAGTCTGATATATTCCCTTCCTATACAAAGATAAACCCACGGGCCCTCTGTTAAAAAAAGAAACATGCAGTTAGTCTCCAAAAATTCTTTAAAATCTCCCAACCCTAGGTATTCTATTTGTTCCATTACGCTAATGAAAACATCTTGCTTGTGATTTGTGGGTTTACTTCTCTGCTCATAGAATTTTGACACACAGATTTAAACTATTCAATGTTATCTGTCTCTGATTCTATGAATATGAACAAATTGCATCTAAATGTAAATGAACAAGTGCAAATGCATCTAATGGCAAATCAGATCATTTCTACTAGGATGCCTTCAAATACCATTTCTGGGGATTATAATTCTGTATAATTTCACTCAGACCACACAGAAGCACACTGGAAGCCATCCTTGAAATCTGGTAATTTGTAACAGGCACTACTATCAGTGGTGCAAGAAAATGTGGAAAAATGGCAGAGGCAGGACTGGATCTCTGTTATGCTAATTCCATACACAAACTTGCACAATAAATGGACGCCCTTGGTACAAGTTATGTGGGAGAAAACTGGAGAACTTATAATTTAGTCCTTTCATATAGCATTCTGGAAGGATGAATGCAAGTAGGGTAAAGAAACAACATTCTGATTCAAATCATGAGAGATTTTGGTCAAAGATGATTTAACCTGTTGTCCACAAGGAAGTTTTTATTTTTCTGAGTTCATGAGGAAATGTTTTTCAATTGACAGTGTATCTACATTGTTATGTCAAAGCAATTGACAAATTGTTATAAAGGGGCTGGGGTTGTGGCTCAGAGGTAGAGCGCTGGCCTAACATGCATGAGGCACTGGGTTCGATCCTCAGAACCACATAAATATAAAATAAAAATAGTGTGTCCATCTATAACTAAAAAAATAATAAAAAATTTTGTTATAAAGTATACCTAAGCTGTCAGGCAGTTGGTGGATAAATACCAGATGAAGAAGTTGCATGACTTTAAATTATTCTTCTTTTAGCCAGCAAAAAAAGTAATAATTCACTGTAATAGATATGTACTAGGAAAGAGCAAATGCCCAGTGAAAATATGAAAACAAAACCAAACCAAACTGAGGAATGAAGGGAAAATCTGAACATCTCTTTTTCAAACTATTGATTGATTTGATTTGATTTTAAGGGAAACCTTGTGGAGCAAATGCTGACTATGTAATTATCAAAAGACAACGGAAGTCATGACTGGAAGGACACATGATAAGAAACACAATAAGGAAGCCAAGAATCATACTTTACCAACATGTAAAATAAAAAAAAATCACATTTTCGTTTTGAGATTTAATATTTTATATCACTTAACACAGTTTACACAATATAAAGCATTCACATTAAATTCCTAGGTTCTTTTCCTTTCTTAGTTTATTTACAGGGTTTTTTTTTTTTTTTTTTTGAACTAGAGATGAGACTTGAGATCATTTGATCAAAAGACAAAACAGAATAAAACAAATCCAATTTTCCTTTTAAGATTTAGAAGAAAAAGTTGAAAAGATTTATGTGACTTTCCTTCCCTTAATTATTAGCGGAGGGATGCAGAAGGTGTAGCTCTGTGTACAGGACTTTCCTATCATGACGAGTCCCTGTGATTGATCTCCACACACACACAATTAGCAGAGCTAGAGGTAGTACTCAGTTTCTCCAATTTCAAGTCTGCTCTTTTTTTTTATCCCATCATGTAATCTCACAACTAGCTTTCCTTTCCTTCTATTTTCTATAACTTCTTTGAAGTCTCTTTTACCTGTAGCAAATTTAGTAACTCTTCTTTTGCTGGATGACCTTCCTTTTAGAATCTTAGGATAACACATTACAAATGCAAGTATCTTGACATAAATTATATCTCATTTTTCAGTATCAGCTAATCAATAAATCAAGAGTCTGCATGATATGGCAGAGCCTTATGGATGCAATTATACCATATTCACAAGTCCTTTTTATTAATTGAATTACTTTAGCAAACTGTAAATGGCAGACTTGCTTGTGTCATAAATAAATCAAAATTTTTAGAGATAAAATTAACTCTGAGTACAGCATAAAACATTTCCTTGTATATCAAGCAGAAAATGATTTGCTCTTCATTTACTTTAGGAATGAAAACTTACATCTAATGCAGGTGGTGTGTTGCCTAAGACAAGGCAAGGGATGTGCTTAACACACTCTGCCACTCAATTAAATAAAACTTCCTTCAAATAAAACAATTTCCCAAAGAGTCAACAGATGTATATTTTCTATTAGGATTTATGAGACCATCTGGTCTTGTAACTTCCAGCTGCATACTTTGCATTAAGTTTTGTCTTTAAAGCATCAAGTAATTTTAAATACAGTATATTTTATGTACAAATGTAAATATATTTAGGTTTACTCATGACTTTCTTTCGAATAAATTGTGCTTATGTTTGTAAACTAATGAAATTTTAATTTCTTCCATAAGAGACTAATTTTATTACTGTAATATTTCATGATACTATGGCTGTTTCATGCTTAACTAATAAAATGCCTTCAAAGTATTGCTAAAGAAGTAAGATTTCAGGAACTCCTGTAAAGCTCTAATGAACCAATTAAGTTGCACCGTGTGCTCAGGTTTGTCTTTGAAAGTTGTTGCAGTTTTTAATAGGACACCATCAGGACATCTGTGTTCTCCTTGGTTCTTCTAGCACATAACATGAAAAGCTTGTTGAAATCAAGGCGAGACCACACATCACAGCAGGAGAAAGGGCACTAACTAGTTCTGAAAAATATGGAACAGAATGCATTCAAAAGTGAGATAGTTAATGAATCAAACTCTATTGATAATATCACCTTTACATAGAGTAGAAAGCATTCCTTTGAAAACATGGTTCTCCTAAGTTCTGAGGATAAGTTATCATCCAAACACGGCATTTTGCATTTACTTACAATCAATCCCAGGAGAAAATTTTTCAGTACCAGAAGGAGGTAATTCATAAGCCAGGTTTTCTTAAGGTGTTTAAGTTAGGAAATAGCTTCAAATATTAGAAATTTATTTTTCTGTCAGATATGTGCCTCTTTAGTTTAATAAATTTAAAATTATCATTGTACTTAGAATTATTTATATTGTCTAAGCATCAACATGGATAATAATATTTAGCTTCAAAAATGTTCATATGAGATATAAAATATCCAGTTAAAAAAAAAGGATGAATGCTCTGAATATCACTATAGGAAACCAAAAATGCAGAAACATGTTTGTTATTTGGCTTTTGATAGCTGTGACCAAAATACCTGACAAGAACAATTCAGAGGGAAAAAATTTTTTTTGGTCCATGGTTTCAGAGTTCTCAGTGCATAGTTGGCCAACTTTATTGGTTTGGACCTGACAGGAAGCAGAACATTATGTCAGAAGGGTAAGGTGGATAAAAGCTTCTGAGGTTATGGCAGCCAGGAAGTAGAGAGAGAATGAGAGAGAGAAATAGCAAGGGAGGGACCAGGTACAGATATAGTCCAGGCCATCCTCCAAGTAACCTAGTTCCCCCAGCCACCCCACCTTCCTATAGTTACCACCCAGTAATCCAGTCACACTGTTAATCTACCATATGGATTAATCCACTGATGAGGTTACAGATCTCATAATCCAATCTTCTCGCCTCTGAATATGCTGCATTTTTTAACACATGAGCTACAAGGGGACATATTTAGATCTAAACCATAGCATAAAGGAAACGTTAAAAAGATAAATAAATAATTAAAGGAAGCTATGAATGCCCAGATGTTGCTGAGATTTGAATGCATTTAGACAAGTCATTCAGAGTTGAAGATGAATACATGTGTGTAAAAGCAACTTTTAACTTTTTACTATTGACAAGAAATATATATAGGCAAAATATTAGAAATGATAAAATAGAAAAAAAAACATGTCAAAGTATGTCAGGCACAAAGACAGAAACAGGAGTGGTGCTCACAATATTAAAGAAAGTTGAATTTAAGATGAAAAGCATTAACTGAGACAAGCAGATTTTTTTTCATGACATTTTTGAAGTAGGTTCACATGCATTTAGGATACTTTAACAACATTTTTTGAATATCATTAGTAGGGTCAATTTATGAGAGAGGTATCTAATGTTGGGCTCTATAAACAAATAACTTCACCCTAAAAAATATGATGATATGCTAATTTATAGGAACACTGAAATTTGTAAGAGGAAACTCCATATTAACCATAATCTTTTACTGCAGTTCAATAGATCTAAAATTTAATAGCCAAATATAAAACAAAAATTTTATTTAGAAATTTCAAAATGATTTGACCCAATAAATATTTGGCCAAGAATTTAATGAAAATTAAGTGGAATGTCTAAACAAATATCAGTGACATTTCATGTCGATATTTATGGAATATAACCACAGAAAATTATAGACTTTGTTATTGAACACTTTTATTATTTAAAAAAATGATAAACATAAATTAACAAAACAGGCAACTTAAGATGTTAGAGAAAAGAGAGCTAAATAAATAGAAAAGTCATGGGAAAGTCCTTACAGAAATACAAGCTAATTGGGACATGGTGACATATACCTGTAAAAAAAAATCCCCATTATTCATGAGGATGAGGCAGGGAAGTCGGAGGGAAGCCTGGGCAACTTAGCTTCATTTTATCTAAAAAATAAAATAAAATAAAGAAAATCGATACAAATTCATGAATTGATGAATAAATCTAGTAGTTCACAAAATAAAGGAAGAAGTAATAAACATATAAGTTATTATGTTGGTATATTATACAATACTTATATAATTTATACAACATAGTAAAATATATAATGATAGAGCCTCTTTACTTTTTAAATATTCCCCAAAATTAGTTACCAGTGATTTTTAAATGTGTTTTTCATCATGTTTATAATATTAGTTCATATATTTCTAAAAATTTAGCCATTATCTCTCACTGCCTATATGAGCTGGTCTCAACCATATGACCACAATCCTGAGGAGCCAGAAATAATTTATACAGAGACTAATAAGAGACATCAAAATGAACCCAAAGGTATACAGGTAGATATAAGCCATAGTGGGAAACAGCTGGAATTCTAGTGGCTGAATTTTTTAAAAATTTATATGTTCATTTTTAAGTGTTTTTTAGTGCATTGTAATTATATATAATGATGGATTTATTCTGACATTCATAAATGCATATAGCAGTTTTCTCCATTTCAATTCCCAGAACTTCTTTTCCTCTCCTCCACCTCCCCCTAATCCCCATCCTTTCTCTATTGGTCTTTTTTTCTATTTATTTATTTAATTTTAATTGGTGCATTATAGTTATGTATAAAATTGGAATTGTGAGATACACACACACACACACACACATATATATACCAAAAGCTAGAAATACATACATATATGTGTGTATTTTTTGCAGTGGTTCTGTGGAATATAGTTGTTTCTTTTATACTAAGTCCTTTGTTGTTGGTATCTCCTAGTTTCAGTACATAGGTTCAGTGTAATCCAAGTGTTAATTTCAATCACTAATGCCTGGTCTTTTGCTGTAGGACTGATGCAATTATTCACTTTTGTAGAGCTGATGTCACATTGTGGGCTTTTCTGAGCCATCATTTTACAATGGTTATCTGACTTTGTTGTAGAAGTATATGTCCAAAAATGGGACCTGATGTCCCCTCTAGTCATTCTTACTTGCAACATAGTCATTTGTTTCAGGTTTTTCTCTCCTTTATTCTATGTGTTAAATTATTGCTGATATTTGAGCAGGGTATGTTGTGTGTGGAGGAACTTGTTTTGTCTGTGCTGAGTTGGGAGTGTAGTTCAACCATGGAGTCTCTACCCTGTGAACACACAGCATATCACTCTCTTCCCAGGAACAACTACAAAAATTGTGATCAATATCCAGCATTAGAATCAATGTCTTGTGCCTACTATGGCATTGAAACCATTAATTACTGCATAAAGAGGAATGGTAGAGTCAGCATTTAACAACAGAAAAAGCAGTGAACTATAGTGAGCTAGCTCTAGCACTGAAGTATGCAGCAGGTAACTACAACCCCCAGTAAGAAATAGTCACAATAAAGTGAATGGTAGGGGCAGTGATTATATAAATTAAATTAGTCTTCAAGATAGTAAAATTTTAGTTCACTAAGAGGAAGGAAACTGGGGTGGAAAGTGAAAGAAGGTTTAAAATATTAAAAGGTGAGTACATATGTACTTCTGTGTAGCAGGAGAGAGGTAACAAGTGGTGCCTATAAAGAAGGAGGAGGAGTAAAGAACAAATAAAATAATTAAAATGAATAATTGGAGAGATAGAATAAGCAAATTTGGTTATTGAAGGGGGAAGAGAGAAAAGGAGTAATAAGAGAAAGAAAAACAAGAGCCCAAACAAATAAAATGTTAAACAATAACACATAAACGATAAACGTTGCTCCTCTAAAATCAAAAGCAAGTAGAATAATACACAATTGAGTAAATTTTAAAAAGGTGAAAAAGCAAGAAAAATGTGTTAAAAATGATAAAAATGAATAGGTACAATGCACATATGTATATTTCATTAGCTAATCAACACAGCTACACAACAACACACACACACTGTATTGTCACAGTGACACACACAAATGCAACCCTTTACACTCAAATTCAAAGTAAAAAGGAGAAAAGTAGAAAAACAAATCTTAATAAAAAATTAAAGAGTCTCTCCATTGACGTGATCAAAATGATTCACAAGAATTGATTTTTGTTCAAAGCCAATACTATACTGTCCTTTTTTTTTTTTTTTTTGTAGGCTGTTTACCCCTTGCGAGGGCTGGAGGTTGTTAGAATTTAAATATAAAAATTTTGGAGAGATACAGTTCAAACGTTGAAAGTGCATTTGTGTTGTTTAAACCCACTTCATTTGTGGCACACAGTTATCCTGAAGAGTAAAAAAAAAAAAAAAAAAATTGAGATGGCAATGAGAGTATGAAGACACATCAGTGGTTTTCTGGGGGACATCTTTTCCTCTCAAGACAATTGCGGGAAGTTTAGTGTTGATTCCAATTCAAGTGAATCATCATCTGAAAATATGAAGTCTTAGTAGTCTTGGTTCCTTTTTCAGAACTAGGAATATTTTGCTGTAATGTACATATGCAATATAAAATCACAGGGTTGAATAAACCTATTGTCAAACTCCTGCCGTAATGAATTGTCATTTTATGTGTTTCTTTTAAATTATTCATTCTTTTTCTCTTCTTGCAAGCAAATAAGAAGTGTTCTTATAGTTTAGATCTTAAGTGTTGCCCAAAGGTTCATGTATTAAAGGATTGCTTCCCAGTGTGGTACTATTGGAAGGTCATGGACACTTTAAGAGGTACCCTAGTGGGAGTTCTTCCAATCACTGAGGGACCGCCTTTGAAGGGGATTGTGGGACTCCAGCCTCTTCCACTTTCTCTCTTTCACTTTCTGACTGTAAGGTGAGTGGGTGTGCACTTCTGCCATGCTGTGTTGCCTGCTACTAACCCAGAGCTATGGGGTCAACCAATCAAGGACTGAAACATCCAAAATTGTAAGCCCAAATTAATCTTTTCCCCTTATAACTTGATTATTTCAGATGTTGTCACAGTGACAGAATGCTGCATAATCCCCCAAATGGGTACCTCATAGTGGGATCATTGCTGTGACTATACCTCATAGTGGGATCATTGCTGTGACTATACTTCATGATGTGGAAAAGTCTTTGGAACTGGTGCCTTTAGAATTGGTGTTCAAGAGGAGTTTGGAAAAGTTTGGAGATTCAAGCTGAAAAAGGACTAGAATTCTCTAAACTTAACAAGGGATTCCTTGTAAGGGTCAGAAGACCCGAATGTGATAGGAATGCTGATAGGCAGTAAAGGTGATGCTGAAGAGGTTTCTGATGGAAATGAGAATTCTACTGGAAACTAGACTAGAAGTCACTTTTGTTACACTGTGGCAAAAAAATTTAGATGTGTTTTGCCTATGCCTTAAGATTATGTGAAGCTGAGCTTAAAGATGATGCTCTAGTTTATGTTGCAGGGGAAATTTCAAGGCAGTATAGCAAGCAGACAGGGGTATGTGTAGTACTGGCCTATTTTAGTTGAATTTACAGGGAGAATTGGGAGCAAAAGAGCATAGAAGAAATATTGGCAAAAATATTCATTGAGTGTGTACTTTATGCAAGAGCTATGCTAGATACAAAGGATAATTTGATAGGTAGGACTGAGCCTTCCTCTCAACATCTTCTTAGATGAAGGAGAGTAGTATGACAAAGTGTCACAAATTTCCATTTTATGTGCTCTTGGTAGTTCAGGAAAGACTTCGTGGAGGAGCTGGGCATGGTACCTGTTCTCTGATATTACCAAGTAAAGCTGGAACTGGTCTAGTTGCTATGAATTGTGCCTTAGAGAGAAGGCAAGATTCTGCTGCATAAGTAAACCAGGGAAGCAACTTGCTTGATTTAATAAGACCTAGCATAGCTCTAGGTCACCATTCACAGAGCAAAATCACATTCAGGGGCTGTGGAAGTCAAATAAGACTAAATGAGTAGCTAGATACAGGCACACATATATACACATGTACACACACACCATATTATGCTTCTTGAAAATGATCCATGTGGCTGTGTCTTCATCCACATCTCTTCTAGGTATATTGAAACACTCCATGTGTTATATATGTGTTGATCAGAAATTTGACAACACTTTTGAGCCAACCTAAATTTACCTTATGTCTTTTTACCTTCAAGCCTAGGTCCAGCTATTCATTCATTCAATAACAAATAATGCTACCATTATTTCCCTAGTTGCACAAGCCAGGAATCTAAGAGTTCATCTTGTTAGCTCTGCTTTTCTTTCTGTGCTGTAAGGTAGTACCAGCAGATTGGATGTCTTAATTCCAACAGTCTGTATTAAAATCCTGTCCCTTATGTAAAAAAGTTGTAGGACTTTGGACAAGTGAATGCAATCTCTCTGTGCTTTGGTTTCCTCAAGTTAACAGTAGAGATAATGACATAGGTTATTGTACAGTCAAATAGAACATTCACACAAAGCCTAAGAACAGATCTAGAGCATACATATGTATGTATATACGCGCTCAGAGAGAGTATAGCACATACATATTTAAGACCTATATGCATAAGTATAAAACCAAAACATTTACCAAATTAATATGCTATTTAAATTCAAATGTTGTTCACCTAAGAACTAAACACTATCAATCAAGGATTCTCTGCAATTTTTGTAGCAACTAGAGATAAATACCAAGGTAAATTTAAAAAAAAAGATGTTTGAAATATAACATCTTAGCTGTCACATTAAAGTAGAGCTGCACTGTTACTGCAGTCCCGTGGATTGGTTCTGATCATGTGTTTCTCTCTATACCTACAATGTTATATACACTAACTCTTTGCTCTTGGGTTTTATGCATATGACCTTGTACATATTCTGTTGGTGCTTTGAAATGAATACATTCTAAAATTGCATCTTTAACAAATAAATGAGAGATAATAAATGATGGCAGTTTATCTGCAGTGCACTTTATCTACATTTTTTCCCATTTGAGGACTTGAAGGGGCAACATTTAGCTTATCTGGAAATGTTTTCCTGTACTGGGAGTATGCTTGTACATTGTTCAAAATCAGGAACCATACTTTATTTTCCCAAGAATACCTCATCTAATACCTTAATGTATATGTTCTCTGTAAATATTTATTGCTCAAACCCATTACTCTTCAGAAATAAAAGCAAAGTTTCATTACATGATTGAAATGTACTTTCTTTAGTTGTATCATATAAAATATTTTACTTACTTTTTTGTCACACAAATCAGCAAATATTTGCACATTTTTGACTATTAATAAAGTATTGGTTGAAGTAATAGAGTAAAAATCATGGGAAACATGAATGTATGGGTCCCTTGGTATAATTTTATATCCCTGGGTATAATTTTATCTAGAATATCTTGATTTTGTTGTTAGGAAAAATAGCAAGATAAACATTTTCAATGGCACACTTTTGCCACAAGTTCTTTACCAGAGCTGCCGAGTCAGTGTTCATTTTCATTGCCACCATTCTGCCCCCTTATTGAATAATTGTTTTATAGATTCATGAAACTCTTTGCTTGTTCTCTTGCTCCATTAAAGTGACTCAGTCTTTGAAATAACCCCATATATCTGTTAAAGTTGCATTTACAGGGCTGGGATTGTGGTTTAGCGGTAGAGCGCTTGCCTAGCACGGGCGGGACCCAGGTTCAATTCTCAGCACCACATAAAAATAAAGGCATTGTGTTGTGTCCATCTACAAAAAAAAAAAAAAAAAAAAAAAAAAAAAAAAAAAAAAAAGATTAATTCTCTCTCTCTCTCTCTCTTAAGAAATTTTTTTAAAAGTTGCATTTACAGAAATCTTTCATTCAATGATGGCAACAGATAATGATGTGACAATTCACTGTTGCACCTTAGTTTTTCACCTTGCCTTGGTTTTCCTCGGATGAATTGATTTTGGATTTTGCAAAGACAAAGGCTTATTCTACTGAAAACAGAGATACAACAAAACGTAGAAGTGAAAATAAAAAAGAAAACAACAACAGATGACCAATATGATAGTTATATCACTGCTACCATTTATTTATTTATTTATTTATTTATTTATTTATTTTTTATTTATTTTTTTTTTAAAGAGAGAGTGAGAGAGGGAGAGAGAGAAAGAGAGAGAGAGAATTTTTTAATATTTATTTTTTAGTTATTGGCGGACACAACATCTTTGTATGTGGTGCTGAGAATTGAACCTGGGCCGCACGCATGCCAGGCGAGCGCGCTACCGCTTGAGCCACATCCCCAGCCCCTACTGCTACCATTTTTGAGTATTTTAATTCTGGTCTATTTTCAATGTCTTCATGACAATGAGCCCATATTTTATTTCATATTTGTATGAAATTTTGTTTTATGTTGCCTAATTTTATAGTGTTTGCAGTTCATTGTGTTAACTCAAAATACTATCCTAAATTTGCTATCTATATTTACTTAATAATCTATCATAAGGCATATTCTTCTTAAATTTAATTTATATATGGTAAGTAAAGATTTGTGTTATCCTTACTATTTAATTAGAAACAATTTGCTAATTACCCAGTGCAAAAGGCAGTAATCTCTTCTTACCCTCCAATTTATACTGCCCAATGTAACATTTTAGATTTGATTACATATTTGGGGGTATGTTTTTCCCACCAGTTTAAGGCTTTTAAAAAAAGTTTTATATAAAATCGTTTTACTCTCTGTGAAAATAGATTCCTACAACATTTTTCTTTTTTCTAAATACCTTAGTTTCCATTCCATCTGTTTTCAGATGAAACTCTAGTGAGCATTTTTTTTAAAAAAATCACGTTTATTTGCAAAATGTTTTTCATATCATGCTTATGTTTTTTATTGTGGTAAAAGCATATGACAAAATTTACCATCTTGCCATTTTGAAGTGTCTATACAGCAATCTTTACTATATGTTCATTAGTGCAATAGAGAGCATTTACATTGTATAATCTCAGTTGGTCATAGATGTGCATGAAACAATTTGAGGAACCTCAAAATTTAAACCATCCCACCTACAATGTTTCTGCTCTTTTCCTTATCAAGTCCTTAAAACGTACTATGTAATCAATGCCCTTGCTACCCTTCTGTATCACTTACTCTGTGGCTCCTCTATAGTGTTTGCAGATGGCCTTGTATCCTACCTGTTGCTGTGAAAACAGATTCAGACACTTACAAACCCAGCTGTCGTGACTGTGGGCCCTCAGCAAAGTTGCACTGACCAGAGGAAAATCTTTATCGCTGTTGCTCTTGCTCTTGTTCCTTGCTCTCATTTGTGCATGCACACTTTGGCCATTAAAGAAGTAATCTAGATGAGCATTGGACTCCCCATCTCACAAATGCTATTGTGGATACTTATTTCCCCCAGACTGCAGGAGTCGAGGGCAACCTAGAGCATTCACACCAGAATCTCGAAAGAAACGCTCTGCTCAACGAAGCTACTCTGGCAAGAAAAAGATGGACCTAAGTGATCCGCTTAATAGGTATGTATAGAAATATCTCATTTTTATAGACTACTTATGATAGGCTTCCATTCTGCAACTTAATTTTTTTTATGGATACTACAGTTGGCTCATTTACATGTAAGACAAACTATATGAAAAGGCACAAACACAGATGAATTCCATATGTTTGAATTCCATTTCTTCTGGAGCAGTATATCCAGGAAATTTATCTCAGTAAAGTGAAGAAAAACTTCATGACATTGATATTATTTTTGAATCTTTATATCACATCATCAGTGTTGATAATTTTCAAATTTATTTTGAAAATATGAAATAGCAAATCGTAAGAAAGTGGATACTATTTATTGTTAAGTTGATTTTTGTTCATGAACAGAGTATTGCAAGGAAGGCTTAATTCAAGGCCAAGGTAAAATATTTTTTTTAATTCTTAAAATATTGGGAAATAATCTTATTCTTTTACAATCTCTTAGGACTTCTTTCATGAAATTTATAAACTGAGTTAATATGTAGTTATTCCTTTACAGAGTTTCTCTTCCTTATGTACTTGAATACTTTGGAAAATAGCAAGTACATTGTACAATGATATGCCTAGTAGTTCTTTTTCACCAAGTAAACTTTCAATATGTGCTGGTGTAATTAAATAAAAAGAAACATTGCAATTCACAACTCCATGGACAAGGCAATTTCTTTCAAGCAACTCTGGGTAGTGTCTGTTTTTCATGGCTGGCTGCTAGGTGGGGTTTTATTCAGTTAAATTTAAATACACTGTTGGGTTCCATTTTCTCTGCTATATGAATTTGTGAAGTGTGTAGAAATGAGAAACACACAGAGTCTGTCTTTTTGGGTTTAATATCTAGGAAGAGAGGTATGTGTGATATGGAGGATGAAGATTTTAGAATCAAGCACACTCAAGTTTGAATACTTTTCCATTGCTTGATAACTATACAAATGATGTCAAATTTCCAGGTGTGTTTCCTCTGCTGTTAAGTGGTCATGTAATACTTACTGTACACGGTTATTGTGTGAACGTGGAATATATATCTAAAGTAACCTAGTACTAACATAGTAATTAGCATAGAATAGTTATTCCATAAAATACAGAATAATAGTAAATGCTGTAATAACATTCTATAATAAATATTCTTTTAAAGACAACAATATTATCTCATTGAAGGCATTCGTATACAGTTATGAACCTGATCAAAATAATGAGTAACTCAGAACAATGAATGGTTAGTTCTAACTGGGGACCCTGGATGGGGCTATATAGAGGAAATATCTCAAAGAATAAGCTAAGATTCTCATAGAATTTATGGGAGTTCCTATCACTCCTGGAAAGAACAATGTAAGGAAAGTTAAAGGAAAGGGAAGTGAGAGGTGTGTTTGGAGAATGGTAAAGATGGTGATTAGTGAGTTTGGTATGTTTATGGATGGACGATTTTCTTGGAAAAACACTCTAAAAGAAGATCAAGGCAAAGAGTGGAGAGCTTTAAAATCCAGAATAAGGAAACAAAATTTACTCCAAGTGTTCCTGGACCTAATTCTTGCAAGATATTAGAATATTGACCAGGAGATGCAGCCCCTGTTAGAACCATCTTTAAATAACTAAAGGGTCGGAAAACAATCACTTGGCCCTTTCATTTGGCATTTTATTGGTTTTTTTAATTGACTCCAGCAGGTGGTGTGTCTCACTAGTGTACTCCAGCAGGTGGTGTGTTTCATTAGAGAAGAGTGTTGGACTCCCATTTTAGAAGGAAAATCCTTGTCTTATAAGATGTTAATGAGGATCTGGCTCTTGTGTGATATGGATAATAACACGCATTACCTGCCTTCTGTCCTGTTTCACAGCCATACCCAGGTTCTACCACAAAGACTTATTCACTTGTTTTAGGATCAATGTTCTTTTCTAATTTCATCTGAACTCTGACGTCTCTGGGTGGCCTTACTAAAATTCTGTTTCTGTGTTTCCTCAATACTCAAAGATTTGTTGGTTTCATTTTTAGCTTTCTGCCAATCTTATGGGACTTTTACTATCAGTTCAATTTATCATTTTTCAGTTTAGGATAACAAGGTAACAAGAGCTTTCTTTTGTCTTCTAACGAAAGGGTACCATTGTTGTTCAGACCAGAGGGGCTCAGATCCCCTCAATCAATATATACAGATCACTTAGGATGCAAATTCACTTTGCTTTCTCTGTGTTCATCTTTCTTGTACTTTCTCTGTCCTTTATCCACATTTTAAAAAATTCCATCTTGATTACAATTCAAAACTTCCTTTCAACCCACTATTTAGGAATTAAAAATCAATTCACTTGATAAATCTTACTATCTTCCCTTAGAATGGAACTCAAGCAATATGCTGAGTTTCATGTTTTCAATACAAAAGTGAAGTATAACAACATCCATAATGTCTGTTTTCTTTCTTTCTTCTTCTCCTCCTCCTCCTCCTCCTCTCCCTCCCCACCCTGCTTCTCCTCCTTGCAATAAACTTCCAAAGTAGTCTTTTTTTTTTTTTTTTTTTTTTTTGCTTCTGTGCTCTGCCTCCACATTGTCTAAAGCACAAATCTGACCATGTTCAAGACAACCTACTGTTGCCCATGAATGAAAAACAGTCTGCATAGTACTTAGGAGCCTGAGCATATTTCTTTTTTTAAATCCTGATTTGCATCCCAGCTGAGCAATTTACCAGTGACACGCTGTGGGCATGTTAACAACCTTCTCGGCTGCAGTGTTCTCATCTGAGATGGAGGGCTAAAGTGTCTCCAAGCACTGTTGGGCATGTTGAGTGACAGGACAGGCTCTTCAGCATCGAGAATCTTGCCTGGAATAGGGAAGGTACTAACAGTGACTTAAAATAGGAAGTGGATAAAGGCTTGGTATTCTCTTTACACAGCTCTCCTCACTCATTCTCAACTCCACCCTCAGGCAGAAGTCATCATCTTATTTATTTATCCATGAAAAAATTTTTGACAATAACAGTGATTTTAATTTTCATTCTATGTGAGTTTTTTAGTATTTTCTATATATTTTTTTCTGATCAAGAATCAACCAATGGAAACTACTTTTTAAAATAAAAGAATCAATTTTTCTTATGAATTTTGATGATTTTTTCTTCTATGCTTTTGTATTGGACATTTTTCTAAAATGAAATATGCAATTTTCATTAAGAAGAACCTATTAAAAAGAGTATACTGAAAATATAAATGATTATTATAATTAAAAGTTCATTCTTATGAGTAAAGGTAATCTTTTCTCCCCATTTTTTGTTCAGAGTACAAGTGACTTTTTTCTCAGAAGTAAGCACATTCTAAAGTAGTATATAATCCTTTCTAGGGACAAAACATTTTTACTACATTTTTAATTTTATTTTAGTGTTGTAAAAATGCTTAAGATGAGAAAATGAGATCTGCCTGCCTACCTTTTTTTTCCCCCTAGTACTGGGAACACTCTATTACTGAGCTACATCCCCAACACTTTTTATTTTGATACAGGGTCTCACCAAGAGACTGGCCTTGAATTTTCAGTCCTTCTGCCTCAACCTCCCCAGTAGCTAGGATTACAGGTATTTGCCCCCACTTCATGCTTAGTCCTCACAAATTTTAAGTATTGCTTGTCTATTTATTTGTTAGTAGAAATTTGAGGTGTTTTAATATCTTTGTTAATGTGAATAAAGCTGCAATGGACCTGGGGGTACATTTTCTCTTCAAGATCCTAATTTCACTATTTTTGGAAAAATACCCAGAAGTGAGATTGCTAGAACATATAATAGTGCTATTTTTGAAAACTTTTTAGGAACCTCTGTACTGTTTTCCACACTGGCTACACTATTCTACATTGCCACCAACAGTGTATAATACTCACCAATAATAGTAATTATTATTTTTTTAATATTAGTATCCTAACAAGTATTAGGTGATAGATACATCATTGTGGTTCCAGAGGACATTATGCTAAGTGAAATAAACCAGTTTTTGCAGAAAGATACTACATGATTCCATTTTCATGAGGTGTTTAGAACAGTCCAATTCACAGAAATAGAGAGTAGAATGGTGATTTCTAGGGTTTCAGGGGAAGAGTAAATGGGGATAATTGCTCAATAGGCTTAAAAGTTCAATTATGCAAGACAAATAATTTCTAGAGATTTACTGCATAGCATAGAACTTACAGAAAAAAAAATATGGCATCGTGCTCTTAGAAATACATTAAAAGAGACTGGGATTGTAGCTCAGTGGTACAGCGCTTGCCTAGCACGTGTGAGGCACTGGGTTTGATCCTCAGCACCACATATAATAAAAGAAAAGCATCATGTCCATTCACAACTAAAAATTTTAAAAAATAAGATAAGCAGGAATACATTAAGAGGCTAGATCTCATGTTAAATTCTTTTTTGTTGTTGTTGGTTCTTTTTAGTTATATATGACAACAGAATCCATTTTGACATAATTATAAAGGCATGGAATATATGTTGTTCTACTTCTTCTTGTCCTTCCCTCTCCCCACCCCATGATTCCTTTCTGCTATTGTTCTTTTGGCCACTTACCCATAGTTTTTTTTTTTAATTAATTTCTTGTGGACGTATTCGATGATGAGATTCACTGTGGTACATTCATATACATACATAAGGTCTTAATCACAAAAGTGAAGGACAGAAATTAAAATGAAGATGTACAGAAGAACATACAGAGATTTCTGGAGATGATGGATAGTGACTTGATTCTAGTATTACAGTGTACACATCATTCAAATGTATACATTAAATATATAGAGTTTTAAATATTAATTATGCCTCAATAAATGTAAAAATGTAGTGCTATTGACCATAAGTACACTGTTGTTCTTATCAATCCTCTTGATACAGATATTTCTTGCTTGCTTACTGGCATATTCTTTTCCACGAGAATGTGAGAAACCTAATGGAAGCCCCTTATACTCTGCACCTACCTATCTTAGCATAATACGCACCCCACACTTAATCATACAATTGCAAATGCCATACAACATCTGGTCTTGCCCACATCAGCCACTCCATGTTCTCACATTTCATACTTTGAGTCTTGGCTAGGTCTTCATACATTCACCCAGACTTCTCTGTGATTAAGTTCCTTTTGATTAGACACTGAGGATTTACAGGAGAGAGCACTATACAAATAAATGTGTCCAGTAATTTTTATTAATATTATACATCTTATTAATATTATAGTTATTAGCACTTTACACTTGGGCACCTGCATTGATTTAAACAGCACTATAGTAGGAGCTAGTTTTGCGGCCACTATTGATTCATGGTGCCTGTAGTTCACAGTAGGGAACACAAGAGTTGTCTAAATACCAACTTGCTGCTGTTTGTAACTTCTCTTCTTTTTCAGTGTTTCCCTATTGTAACTTCCCTAACCAACGTTAAGATCTGTAAAATATCTCTGATTTAGAAATTGTTTTTACAAGCTCATAGGATGTATTTGCTTTGGCAAGACATTTTTCTCATTTAACGACACAAGACGTATTTCAAATAGAACAAAGTGAAATGATTTTGAAAGTCACAATGGCTTCTCAGGCATTAAGTTTTAAAAACTAGAAAATAGTTGAAAACTTGAGACACAGATATCACATCAACTAAATCAAAGCCATAAAAACTGATTGGGAACTTTCATTTCTATTTATCAAATAAGTTATTTGCCTGTGATTTTTGAGGATGTCAGTTAAGCTCTAAGAAACATTGTCAATTCACACAAAAACTTTTTTAATTTTTTAAAAATTATCAACAGTACTAAGCTATTTTGTGTCTGGTTTGATATCAGATTTTTGTCATAGTATCCTTATTCTTAATTTAGTTCTTGCCATGAATTTATAATAGAGCAAGGATCTTTCCCACCTGGGTACTGTATAATATGTAATATCTAATTTGTCACAGCTTTTTCAATGTGTAAATTGAAATGAACAATTCATTAGCAAAATACATACTTTGAGGTGTAAATAATATGTCAAATGTATACGAAATGCAACATGACATTCCCTTGATTTCATAAAAATCCCTATCATTTTCGATAAACTACACAAAGCAGATGTGATACTGGATTATCATTTTATATGCCATTTAATTTTAATTTCAAATTCCAGTCATACCTTTTTCTTTTATGATTATACAGAACACCAATCACACTGCTTTGTATATTCAAAATGTCAAAGGAACATTTGTTGATATTTAAAAATCTTCATGCGACTTTTATTTTTCAACATTTCATTTGTTTCTTAAAACAGGCAGCAAGACAGCTTTAACGTGGATGACGATGCCACAGTTGTGTTGCTTCTGGCCAAAACAAAGTTTTTCCAGGATTTCAGCAATTTTGCAGCAGAAATTCAGAAAACCATGACAGCTCTCAAAGAGCAGGTTTGTTTTCTCCGCCAAGTAACAAGTCCTTGTTGTGTGGATTGGAATAAGTAAACTTAAAAAAAAAAAAATCTGTCCAACATTTTCAAAGTCTTAATGCAATATCAAGATAATAACTATATAGATAAGGAGTCTTGTCATAGTCAGAGCTGCATCAGGGGGAGAAGAGGTAGGGGAAGCCCTCACCACCAAGACGCAGAATGCCTTATTCCACCTAATACCAATGTCTTCAATGCACATGAATTTGGGTGGTCAGGAGCCCTGTGTTGTGTTTCTGAATTCTTCACCAGCACATTTCTGAATAATTGAGTTTGGGTGCTCTCTTTATCTCTAGAAAATACATATAATTTTCAGTGGCACCACATGTTCTTTTCTTATCCTTTTTTTTTTTTTTTTTTTTTTTTTTTGATGGAGTCGAAGAAGCTTCTAAGGGATTACTGTTTTTTTTGGCTTTCCTTTTCTTAAAAGCTATTTTTAAATTTCCCATACTCCCCTGCAATTTTGCTTCTTTTTTCAGTTGTTCTGGCTCCTGCTTTGATTTTTCCCTACAGTTTGGAACGAATCAGTAGAGGGATTTGGCTAGTATTAGGAATGGCAATCAAGATGTTTGCATTTAGAAATGCAAGCTTGGTTTCTTTCAAGGCATGGTTCCAAGCTCTCTGTTCCTTAGACATCAACATCAATGTGAGGCATACACTTTTCCTCACACTATCAAAAACCTTGGAAGAGTACGCGGTGAGCCCAGGATTTGCTTTTTGCAAGTTCTGTTCTCACTAGTTGTCTTTTAATCATTCAGACCTACTGTCCTCATCTGAACTTTGAGGGCTATTGTGAGGATCAAATGAAATTACACAGCAGAAGTATCGTAACTGTTCTTTTCTGGAGATGTGTCATTGCCCACTGGGTATGCTCCACTGATAGGCTGGCACTACAGTGCCAGGTGGGCTGTACCACATTCCAAATTGGTGTGTGCACGTCAGTGTCCTTCCTCTGATTTCCATGCCCCATTATTGACACTTACCCAATGTGAACCTAAGCATAAATCTGAAGGAGGAGAGGCTTTGTTTCTAACAAGGCTAATATATAATATTGTGGAATGGATGGAGTGGCCTAGGGCTCTGCATTTAGAAACCCTATTTGCAGTGAGTGATTATGTCAGAGAAGAGAGAAGGTGAAATGGAAGGAAGAGTTCTTGGTGTTAGGCTAGAGAAGGTGAGCCTAGTCATTTCAAAATTAGTCTGTCCATCTTTAGCAAACTCTTTTTCAAAATTTTATTTTATGATTTGCAAACATAGGTAGACTCCATAAGCAACATTTCAGTCCAGTTTGGTCCACATATTGGTGGTGATAATTTTATCTTTCATACATGTACGGTAGTGACTGAAAGCATTGATACCCAAAGACTGCATTAGATGACCTTTCTCAGTTCCAATAACATTCTGAATTCATACATATCTCTAAATACATCAAAACTGAATGCTTTTACCCTTTAATACTCTGTCTCTTCCTTCCCATTGAAAATTTCTTAATAGTTGAGACTATTTCACTGGGGAATTTTCATTGATGCAAAGTTCACGTCCAGAAATAACCAATTTCTTTGTGTCAGAGTAAAGTTAGCTGTGGATCTGTCAGGAGTCCAAGGTGTGTGACAGGTTAGTCAAGTTTAGAAAAGGGAGTAAGAAGATGCTATGATCCCTAGTATGAGTCAGAGGATTACTTGAGTCCTGGCCAGGCAAAATAGATGGGAAGAGGTTACAGTGGTTCACGGTGCCTTGTGCACATTGAATGTCAGAGAGAAATTGTCCATCAGATTGGATATAAATGCGTAAGTAAACATGATATAACACCAGCAGTGAGGAACATTGACTGAAGCCAGAAATCAGCCCAGATCATCCAAAAGGAATTGGGAAAAATAAAGAGCTAAGAGTGGAAAGCAGAGATAAGCTGAGCTAATTTCCTGAGAGGCCCTCAGGTGTAACTACACTGGAGCAGCAAGTGCCCAGAGGTGGATGGGAACAATGAAGAGAGACTTTCTGGGGACAAAGGATCTTTTCAGATATAGCAAACTCTTAGGATTTTCAAATTTTGCATGTGCTGCTCATTTCTCATTTGCTGTATAAAGACATGAGTTGTAACAGCCCATGTTGAAAAACTGGTTGTGAAAGTGAGCGTGTCAGATGGAAAAGGGCATTTCTGAATGTGCAGATGTGCAACTCTGTAGTTTTTCTATGACTCATCGGAGTGGATGCGATAAGTCCTGTGAAGAATTGTCTTTAAACAAATCTTTGTTTTATAAAAAATAAGCACAGAAATAGGTTTTGATGCAAGAAGTCAGGGAATTCACAACAGCCAGAGGAAATAGCTGCTGGATTTGAAGGGCTCACTAGGAAGCCACAGCCACATCTCTGAAATCTTTGCTGGATCCTCAAGTTCAGTCCTTGTGTAGGCATCTGCTGACAAATGTGCTTCAGAATCATAATGGCTTTTCCTTCTGAACCTTATATGAATGTCTCTCGTTGGTAGATTCTAACCCAGAACCCCAGAACCATGGAGGGAAGGATTAGCAATGATCCACTGAAATCTGTGGGCACGGTGGGTGCTTATGAAGAAAGCTGACTATAGAAAAACCTCTTTCTAGGGAAGATTATGTGTTTCACTGTGACTTGGTGTTTGGTTGGGTATTGGGAAAGACAAAATGCTTGTTCTGATTGTCAGGTTCTTAAAATTTATTTTTAATTGACACCTAAAAGTCATACATATTGATGGGTTATAGTGATCATTAAATACATGTATACAATATATAATGATCAAATAAGTGTAATTAACATTTTTATCTCCTCATTTATCATTTCATTTTCCTCTCTTCTTATTCTTTTAAAGATAAATAATAATTTTAACCTATAATGATCACAATTATGCTATAGAACATATAGATGTTCCTTGATTTATCATGGGGTTACATCCCAATAAATTCATAAGAATTTCAAAATATCATAAATTGCAAATGTCCAACCTATCAAACTTCATAATTTACTGCAGAATATTGTTTCTTTCCTGTTAGAATGCTTGGGCTCACTGGGGAACTGCAGCTCCCTGCCCCTGCTCAGCCTCATGAAGGAGGAAGATATCATGCATAGCTAGGCCAGAAAACATCAGAATTTAAAACATGAAGTACAACTTTTGAATGAATATTGTTTGTACTCTATAGTAAAGTAAAAAAAAATGTAAGTTGAACCTGCATAAGTCAGGGGCCATTGATATATACTAATAGATAATGGAGAGAACTATGGAAATCATTAGGTTGACTACTAAAACTTATTAATCTAATTTAGATCCTTTTTTTAAATTATGAAAGGCCAATATTAATAATCAGTCCAAGAAAGAAAAGAATGAGACCTATCTCAGAAAATCCATCCCCATCACATTATTGAACATGTACATGAAGATGATATATGGATTACACTATGGTGATGATCTTAGAAAAACGAAAAATGGACACTTTTTGGAGATGTAATTGTTTAGTAGTATAAGCAGGATCTGGTTACTTATGTGCCATTGCAATTCCACCTTAAAACAAGGCTTCCACTCTAGCTGGGATTTTTAGGATGAACCTCCTGAGAGTTCTCCTGTACTGTGGACAGAGGACAATGAACTCTTCTTATACAGGGAGAGTCTTGAGGTTGGGGGAGCCTGAAAGAAGGTCTGGGACAATGAGAATAGTGAATGCACAGTTATTTTAGAAAGAAGAACCCACCAAGATTTGAAAGAGGCAGTTACCTGAGAATATTTTAAAAGACAAAAAGAGGGTATTTATGCTTGTGAGGTCATCCTGGGATTATCAGGACACTGTAGGAGGCAAAGACACAGGCAGGGAAAGATGTTTAGAAGCAGCTGTGCTAAATCAAACCCTAATGGTGGGCTGCTCCATGTTTCTTTCCTGTGCCTTCATTGGGCTGCATGTTGACTGTCAGAGAAGACAGTGTTAGAGGGCAATCAACAAAGACAATTAAGTTCTCCAAGTGCAGTGTACATGAGTTAGATATAAACACCCCAAAGAAACTTTGGGAATTAACAAATACATGGAAATTCAATGCAATGTTACTCATAATAAATCACAAGAGAAATGAGAATATTTTTTGAAGTGAGTGAAAACGAACCCCAAACACAGAAGACAGACGGATGGATTAGTTAATGCAGTGCTTATAGGGAAAAAAAAATTAAAGGAAAAATATCTCTAATCAATAATCTACTATTTTCCATCAAGAAACATAGAAAGAGTGACCAAAACTGAAAACAAACAGAAAGAAGTAAATATTACAGAGTGGATATTAATGAATTAGAAAACAGAAAGTATAAGAAAGTCAACAGAAACTAAAGCTTATTCTTTGAAAAGATTAACAAGAAAGTTGAGATACTTCAGCTAGACTGATCAAGAGAAAATTCAAATTACTGAAATCAGGAACAAAGAAAGGAACATCACTACTGACATAACAAAAAATGATTTTAACACTGTGAACAATTGTCTATGAACAAATGGAGATAACTTAGATAAAATGCATAAACTCCTATGAAGATGTGAACTACTAACTTGAATTTAAGAAGAAATAGAAAATATAAATAGACCTAAACAGCAGCTGATTGAATCAGTAAAACAACACAAGAGACAACCAAACAAAATTTCACAAAGAGAAACCTAGACTGAACCCAAATAGTTTCCTTGATGAATTCTTTCAGAAATTTGAACAAGTCTTAGCACCAAAAGTCTCCCCAACAATGAGAGAGATAAAGATACTTTGAACTTTTTCTATGGGGCTGAAATTATGCGATTACCCAGACCAAAGATATCAGAAGAAATCTACACACTTATATCTCTTATGAAAACTCCTTGGCAAAATACTAGTAAACTGAATTCAGTGATTTATATGAAGGGTTTTGAACCCTGACTAAGAGGAATTCATCCCAGGAATGCAATACACCTGAAAATCAATTAATTTAGCATACTATATTAAGAGAACAAAAGACAAAACACCTAGTAAATTTGGAAAAATCATTTGATAGAATTAAATATCCTTTTGATATAAAAATAAAGGTAGAATAGAAGGGAATTTTCTCAACTTGATAGAAGCTATCCGAAAAAACCTGATGTAACATCATACTTAATGATAAAATATTGAATGTTTTCCTTCTAAAATCAGGAACAAGACAGAGATGTCAATTCTTGTCACTTTTACTCAACAATGTATTGTAGGTTTTAGCCATAGCAATTGGGCAAGAAAATTAAATGAAAGGCATCAAAAATAAAAAGGAAGAAGTAAAATCATCTTGAGTTATAGGTGATATGATCTTGTATGTAGAAAATCCTAAAATGTACCATTTTATTTACCAATTTGAGTGTTATTATAATAGTTTATTTTACCTAAAAAACAAGTCTTTCATTATTGCAAGATACAAAGTTAATAAATAGAAGCTAATTATATTTTTTTGCACTTGGAATAAGCAACCTGGGGAAAAAAATTAACAGAGACATTCCACTTATAATAGCATCAAAGCTAGGAAAATATTCAAGAATCAAGCCAACAAAGAACTATAAATCTTTAATTATGCAACTCATAGAATGTAGTGGAAAGAAATTTAAAAAGACCTAAATAAATGAAAAAAAAAAAAAAACAGCCCATGTTCACTGATTGGAAGACTTACTATTGTTAAGATGTTAATAATCCCCAAGCACTCCCTAAGTGTGGAACGCCACAATTCATAGGTTAAAGTCCTAACTCCCAATACTACAGAATGTGGATGCATTTGAAGATAGGGCCATTAGAAAAGGTAACTAAGTGAAAAATGAGGCTGTTAGGGTGGGCCCTATTCCAAGTTGGCTGGCAGAGGGGATTAAAGACATAGGACAGATGCTCAAGATATGCCTACACAGAGGAAAATGTGATAAAATGCACCGTGTGAAGACATGCATGGTGAGAGGTGTGCTTTCACAAGCTGAGGAGAGGCTTCAGAGGAAAGTGACCTGCCTGAACCTTGATCTTGGACTTCTAGACTCTGGAACTTTGAGAAAACAAATTACTGTTGTTTGAACAACCAGCTCTGTAATATCAGTTTACATCAGTCCTAGAAAATTAACACACCATTTTTTTGCAGAAATGGAAAAATGAATCCAAAGTTCTTATGCGATTACAAGGGACCCCAAAGAGCAAAATTGTTTATGTCTTAAAGGTCTTAGATTTTCTGCCAGTTTCTTCTTCTTTTGTTTTCTTTTTGCATTTCAGTTTGGGAAGTTATTGTTGTTGTATTTTCATGTTAAATGATTCTTTCCTTGACCATCATGGATATGATGGTTAATTTTACATGTCAACCTGACTGAGACATGAGATAGTCAGATATCTGATTGAACATTGTTTTTGGGTGTGTTTGTGGGGGTGTTGCTGGAAGAGATTAGCATGTTAATAACCAAGTAAAGCAGACGGGCCTCCCGATATGGGTGAGCACTAACAAATCTCTTGAGTGTGCAAATAAAGTAAAAACATGCAGAAAAGAAGGATTTAGAAGATTTCTGCAGACTGTTTGAACTGGTGCATGGATCATCTCCTGGTTCTGGTTCTCAGGCTTCAGACATGGTCTGGAATCTGCACAATTGTCTGTGTGGCTCTTAGGACTTCAAGTCAGATCACTGGCTTTTCTGGATCTCCAACTAATGGGACTTTTCAGTTTTCATAATTGTGGCAGCCAATACCTTATGATAAATCTTTATTATAAAATTGATATGATATGGAACATATCCTATTGGTTTTCTTTCTCTAGAACATCCTGACTTAACATCAAGTCTACCACTGGAGTCGTCAAAGGCATCCTTTATTTTGGTTATGGTGTTTTATTATTTCTGGGATTGTCTTTTTATCATTTCTTAGCCATTCCATCTATGTCCTTATCTGACCAATCTTTTTCTGCATGTTCTCTATTTTTCCCATTTTGGTCCTGAGCATGTTAGTCATAGTAAATCCTGAATGATAATTCTAACATCTGGGTTATGTCTGAGTTTGCTTCTGATATTCACTTTAAGTCATAAAATGTCTTTTATTTTCTTTTGAATCATGCCTTGTAAATTTGGTTTAAAGCCAAGCATGACGTCTTGAGTGACGGAACTGCAGTAAATAGACCTTAGCTTTAGGTTTTTATATCAAATACACGACATGCTGTTCTATGTTTAGTGTTTCATGTAGCTTTAGGTGTCATAATTTCTCTAGCATCCTTATTTTTCTTTCTTCTGTTGACTTTGGCCTCCTTAAGTATCCTCTTGCTCATAGCTAGTCTGTGGCTTTCAACTGTCTCTGCTGTAACACATGGTTATCATAGCTGGGTGTCCTGGCTAGGTGTGGGGGCAGGGGAGTACTATTTTGTCTTCTGGCTAAATCTTGGTTTCTTAATGGACCTGTTTGGGGGGCTGTCACCTTCACAAGTGTTTCTCCAATGCTGTGACTTTCCCCCCTGAAAGCATGGTCCCTGTCTGGGCCATTCCTAATCAATTTCATGGAAAAATTGACCTTTAGTTTCTCTATTCACCATATGAGCCAGGAAGCCCGAGGATGAATGAAGTGAGTAAGAATTCCCTTCTCTTAGTTTGGACAAGGTGTTAGATCTCTGCCCTGGCAAATCCTTCCTCTTGGCATATAGGTATTTCTTCTTTTTTTTTTATTGGCTGCTCAAAACATTACAATGATCTTGACATATCATATATCATACTTTTGATTCAAATGGGGTATGAATTCTTATTTTTACCACATGTACAAATTGCAGGATCACGTTGGTTATACTTCCACATTTATACAAACTGCCATACTAGTGTCTGTTGTATTCTGCTGCCTTTCCTATTCCCTTCTTATCCCCCTCCCCTCCCCTCCCATCATCTCTCTCTACCCCATCTACTGTAACTCATTTCTCTCTCTTTTTTCCCCCTTTCCCCTCACATCCTCTTATAGGTAATTTTGTATAACAATGAGTTTCTTACAGAAAAGTCTCTGAGTGAGTTTCACAAAGGAAGTTCCTTACCCTCCCCAAGCCAGGGCAACGGAAGGACATTTGTTAGATCCTTTCAATACAACCTCATGAAGTTCCTTTTAATAAAGCCTGTGAATGTGTGGGGCCCCATAAGACAGTAACTTCCAGCATTTTGTCTGGTTCACATGGGTTCTCACTCAGTCTTGAGCAATTTGGCAAAATTACCATTAAGTTTGTTTTACATTCTCCACAGATAGAGAACAAATAGATTGATTTATTGTTTACTTGCTTATTATATCACACCAGCTCACTAGGGTGAATATAGAGACTGGCAGCCACAGGCACTGTCGAGTCCATTCTGCAGTGTGGTCCCACAGGCTCAAAACCCAGAAGAATCAGTGCTGCAGATTGGAAGGTTGTCTTCTGGAGAATTCCCTCCTGCTTAGGAAGGCCAAACATTGGCTCCACTCAGGCCTCCAACTCATTGGGTAAGGCCCACTGACATTGCAAAGGGCAGTCTGCTTTACCCAAAGTTCACCAATTTAAATGCTAATGTCATCCACAAACATTTTCTCCACGTCAACACAGACATAAAGCTGTCAGTGTTCCTATCAGATTGTGGCTTCAATACTCATCAGTCTAGTCAGTAAGCAGAATGTGGTTGCCATGTCTCTCTGTTTTTAAACTTCTTTTTTTAATATTTATTTTTTAGTTTTAGGTGGACACATATCTTTATGTGGTGCTGAGGATTGAACCCAGTGCCTCAGGCATGCTAGGCGATCACTCTACCACTGAGCCACAATCCCAGCCCTGCCATATCTCTTTTAATTTACCTGTCTTCTAAATTTCAGAGGGTCCTTTACCCTCTGATCCTAGTTCTCCAAGAAAAGTCACTGATTTTCAGTTTTTCCAATTTTTATTGTAAGGATGAGAATGATGCCTCAACCTCCTTGGTTTATTTTTGACTCATTGTTATAGTTTAGATATTAGGATTTCCCCAAAAGCTCATGTGTGAGACAATGTAAGAAAGATTAAAGGTGGAATAGTGGTTATGAGAGCCTTAATCTAATCAGTGCATTAATCCACTGACTGGGATTAACTGGGTAGTAACTGTAGGCAGGTAGAGTGTGGCTGGAGGCGATGGGTCATTGGAGGTGTGCCTTTCGGGTATATATTTTGTCTTTATTGAGTAGAACTCTTTCTCTGCTTCTTGGTGGCCATGTCTTGAGCCACTGTCCTCCTCCCACACTCTTCCTTACCTCAGGCACAGAGCTATTGATGGACTGAGACCTCTGAAACTGTGAGACCCAAATAAACTTTTCCTCCACTAATTGTTCTTGTCAGTCTCTTGGTTATAGCAGTAAAAAAGCGGAATAAAACACTCATCATATTTCTGAACACAGACAGATTTCTTCACTGTTTTATAACAAAGAGATCAGGAACAATGTCCAACCACGGCCTTGCATCTTGTAGGTGTGGGCCTGCAAATTTACAGACTGTGTTCTCTTGTGAAACATCTGGAGACAGATCTTTTGTGCTCTGAATAAGCATATTGGGCTTTCAAAACTTGAGCCTTAGAGAGAGTGCTTTTGACTTTACAATTCAAGTTTATACACTAAGGATGCTTCTGTCCTTTCCATCCATCCCTTTGAATTTTCCGTACAAAAGGTTTTCAGCAACATGAGTGGATCAATGAGAAAATCACAACTTTTTCATATCCACGTTCATGCAACTATAGACAGATGCTTAAATGATTTCATCTAGAATATCAATGAAGAAAATAGCCTAGTAATTCTTGTTGTTTTGATTCGATTTCTGCTTTTATTATTGTTTCATCTGGCAGCCTAGCCTAGATTAAACCATGAATTAGATAGGCCTGTGAAGCTATGCAGCAGTAATAACTCTGAATCTTAGTGATTCGTATCAAGAAGGATTTATTTCTCAATCAAGTTTTATGCTTTTGGGAGTTTGTGTCTGTCCCCCACAGATTTTTTTGATTCCTTACACTGAAAAACTATCCTCATCTGGTGTATGGTTTGCTTGCAGCAGAAGGAAATCAGCAATGCTGGGCCAGGTGGTCAGAACCTCTCCAGTTACGACTTACATTAGTTCTGCTCACATGCTCGTGGCCAGGGGGAGTCAAAAAGCCAAGTCTGATGACATCAAGAGAGAATTACACTTTTCCAGGGAGGGTGACCAGGAGGGGCCCACAGGGATAGGCCCACTAGACAAGGCCACTGAATGTTATTGGAAAAACACTGCAGTCTAGCGCAATCTACTTCCAGGGTGGGAAACTTTGGTGACAAAATTAAGTGGACCTCAGGAACAAATGACCACTTAATAGAACTGACCAAAATTCTGTCAAATATATTAGTATTTCTGTACATGTGATTTGCACAAACTGTAATTCAGGATTTTTTTTTCATATCTTCATACATGTTGACGCCAATTCGTGTCTTCATACCTGTACTTTGGATAATGATGTCCATCACATTCCACCATCATTTCTAACCCCATGCCCCCTCCCTTCTCTTCCCACCCCTCTGCCCTATCTAGAGTTCTTCTGTTCCTCCCATGCTCCCCCTCCCTACACCACTATGAATCAGGCTCCTTATTGTCAGAGAAAACATTCGGCATTTGGTTTTTAGGGATTGGCTAACTTCACTTAGCATTATTTCCTCCAACTCCATCCATTTACCTGAAAATGCCATGATTTTATTCTCTTTTATTGTGGAGTAAAATTCCATTGTGTATATGTGCCACATTTTTTTTAACCATTCATCTGTTGAAGGGCACCTAGGTTGGCTCCACAGTTTAGCTATTGTGGATTGTGCTGCTGTAAACATTGATGTGACTGTGTCCCTGTAGTATGCTGATTTTAAGTCCTTTGGCTAACGACTGAGGAGTGGGGTAGCTGGGTCAAAGGGTGATTTCATTCCTAATTTTCCAAGGAATCTCCATACTGCTTTCCATATTGGCTGCACTAATTTGCAGTGTAATTTGGGATTTTTAGATGTACATCAATGGACAAATAGATATAGAAAATGCTCTTTTATACACAATGGAGTTTTATTCAGCCATAAAGAAAAATAAAATTATGTTATTTGTGGAAAAAATGGATGGAACTGGAGAACATTACGTTAAGTAAAATAAACCAGACCCAGAAACTCAAAAGTCGTGTGTTTTTCCTCCAAATATAGTCATGCCCTGATGTACTGGGGGTTATGACTTCATTACATAAATTTTGTGAGGAACTCAATTTAACCCATGACAATGCAGCTACAGTGCTTTGACAAGTCACTCAATATTCTTGGACTTGGTCTCTTTTAGTTTTGAAAATCATATCATTTCCATTGTTCCTAAAAACCTTGTTTAACTAAACATCTTTAATTTCTTCATACGTTATTACTCTTTTGCAATTTATTCTCTAGAATAATATCCTGTTGAATGTCACCATTATTTATGCACCCAATGAAAACTGGATCTTTGGAGCCATTGTGGATTCTTCCATTTTCCTCTACCCCTTATCCAGCCAAGCACCTTCTCCTTCTTCTCTGGAGCATATTGGTCTTCTTGCCCTTTCCTCTGTTTTCAGTCACAAATCCCACCAGTTGATCCTCTGTATAGCCATAGTAGTGAATATGGTGGGGTTATTTCCTTCTCAGTTGGTAGTCAGTTAACTTACGTCAGTTTTAGGACCTGTGTACTCCTCAAGTCTCAGTTCTCACCAAAATTTGCTTGTATTCCCCCAGCCTCCATCAGTTTTCATTCCTGAAAATACTGACCTGCTTGTGGTCTTGGTGGTTGGACACATAATTTTTCCATTTGGCTTTTCTCTGAAATATTTGTTCTGTAATATTTGTCAGTTTTTTGCAGCTGACATAGTTTTTCTCATGGAAGGCATATTGTAATATCTGCTCAGGCACTGTAACAAAATACCATGGGCTAAGTGGTGTAAAAAACAGTAATTGATTTCCTTGTATTTCTGGAGTCTGGAAATTCAAAGTCATGGTGCTGACTGATGTTCACCTTCTTACTGCTCACTGATGTTCACCTTCTTACTGCATCTCCACGTGGTCTTTCTTCTATGCAAACTCCTAATGTCTTTTTCTTGTTTTATAAGAACACTGGTAAAACTGAATTAAAGCCCCACCCTTACAACTAATTCAACCTTAATTATATCATGATAGGCCCCGTCTCTGAATAGTCATTGCAGGTTTAGGATTTCACCCGTGAATTTGGAGGTAACTCTTTAGTTCATATACAGGGTCTCCTCTACCTTCCTGGGGTGGGCTTCCCCAAACCCATACAAACCCTCATTATCTAACTGGCTTTTAGCTATTGTGTTGCTATTTCTACCAAATCATAAGCACCTTAAGAGCCTGAGTTTCTTGCTTTCATCCTTAAAACTTAGTGCACATTTATTAAATGAATGTAATACAGAACAGCTTGGTAACAAGGAAGAAATAAAATATTGATTTGTTGAATTGTTGTTTCTACTGATATTTTTCTAAATATGTAACTTCACTTATTTGATCTGAAATCCCTTTCTTTTTTTAAAAAATGTACTTCTTCAAATCCTAGATCCGTGTTCAACATTCTTCCATGCATAGGAAACTGTTTATTAGTTTAGCTGCTGGATGATTCAAATGTATTAAGTTCTGGGGGAAAATGTGAAAGAGAAATAATGTGGGCTTTGAAGTTTCCTCTGCTTTCTAGGAGTGTGCTTTACAGAGTGGAGCATTTCATCGAGCCATGTTATTTATCAGCTTTGTTGCTTCTACTTGAATTCCCACTTTCCTCTCCTCTCCTCCTCTTTCAGATAAACAAGCTGGAGGCACGCCTAAAGCAGGGGGGATGCAGGGATGATAAAGGGACACACAGGAGAGACCGGGAGCGCTGGATGAAAGAAGACTGCATTAACTGTACCTGTGAGGTATGTGCTGCCAGAGGTCTTTCTATCATTTTCCTGCATTACTACTTCTTGCCAACCAATTGAAATACACCTGAAAAATTCAAAAACAGGAAAAAAATTTTTTTTGTGAGTAATTCAGGAATTTAAAAGAAAAAAAAAATTGTACAGTACAGGGGATTGAGGCCAGGGCCATGAAAATGCTACATAAGCATTCTACCACTGAGTTATGTTCTCAGACTGTTTAAGGCGTATTTTTAGGATCAAGAGACTGGTGTAGGATTTTTGAGACTTCTGGTTATTTATATAAATGTGGCTATGATCTAATGAAGTGATTGCCAGACAGCATGAAGACCTTTCACATCTTCACTGACAGATGAGGGAGCAGGATGTAGGCAAGTGTAAGTCACTCATCCAAGGTCACACAAGTCAACTGAAGCAGAAGGGGATTTCGAGTCATCTCGTTATCTCAACTCAGATCACCACAAACACTGCCTGAAAGAGCTTAGTAGATAATGAGTTCCTATAACAATATAAAAATGATTTATCATAGTATCCACCATTTTTAATGCCCTAAATTTTTTATTTAGATTGCTTTCTGAATAGAACTAATTCCCACCAGCCCTCTGGAAATGCATGAACTTCCTTATGCATATCATGCTGTATAATACCAGAAGTCATGCATTATAGGGTTGTATTTCAGGCCTGGCTTTTCATGCTGCAAATGTGCAGAAAGAAAAAATGAATAGGATACATGTGCAAATATTAGCTCAGACCCTGGGCACTTTTTATCATATTGAGATATTCAGTATTTCATTTCATACTTTTTTTTTTAACTTTTCAGAGTGGCCAAGTCACGTGCATGGTGAAGAATTGTCCCTTGGCTCCATGTCTCAGTCCTGAATTGGTGAAAGGAAGCTGTTGTCCCATGTGCAGAGACCAAGGAATGCTAGCTGATACCTCCAAGAAACACTAGCCAATATCTGCTCTTGAACCCTGAACAGAGAATTTCTCAGGGAGAGACACTTAGGAGTTCAACTTCCTTGATACGGAAACCACTGATTTAAGAACAAGCTAGTTCATTTAAACCTTAAACAAATTGAACGTCTTTTATCTTTTCATTTTCTAATGAGCTTTGGAATAATGCAAACCTAAAATGGGTATAAAGGGCATAGGGATGATTTCATCTTAAGGAAATTTTTTGATTGTAAGCCATAGGTTTTAAATATAAGGTAGAAAATAAAAGAATATCCTATAATAATTTTTTTAAAAAATATGAGTACTATGGAAAGTACCCATCAAAATTCAGAGGTTTCATCATCTGAAGGAATTTTGGGAGAATGAGTTTTGCATGTGGAAAAAAAGAGCTATGAAAAATCTGTGACAATGTTGTGATGCTCTTCTCCCCACCCAGCTCTTTTCTTAGATCTATATCCTTGGCAGTTGGCAGATTTTGCTGGGGAGGTGCTTGTCTTAACTTTCATTAGTTTCTAACTTCTGAGACATTAGGGAAAAGTCAGTGAAAGAATATCATTATTTTAGGGAGCTTGTCAGTTTTGCATGTGGCTGGAAAATGCAAACTCTATGAGAGAGTGACTTCAAAGCAAAATTTCTCAGTATCTGCCTTTCTCTTACTTGTCATTATTACAAGTCATGAGGTGTCAACATTGAAATATAGCCAAGATTGAAATTCAGGCACAATATGAATTTACTATCAGAAAAATTGAAAAGTGTTCTTGACTTTTACAAAAGGTGTTCCTATGGAATTCTCCTGATTTTGGTGCTTTTACAGCATTTCATACAAAACCCCATAGTATTCAGTAAATTATGTGATTTTCATTTACTATTAGAATGAAAATATGACATAAAATGTGATGTGCACCCATATGTGGGAGTTGGATGCAATTGTGGGTAAATAGCTTTAAATGAAACTTTGTGCCAAAACTTCATGTAGTGTCCTGCCAAGACAGGATCTCAGGGAGATAGCTTTACTGATTTCCAATCACAAAAGAAACTTTTTAAAACAGGCATAATTTCCAAAATTTAGAGTTATTATGCAACCTTCTACATTAGTTTTAGACTAGATATTCTTGTGGTTTTAGTATCATGAGTGTAGGAAGATGTTTTGGAGTTTGATAAAAATGAGTATTAAAACTTAAACACATGTACTATCTTTTGCTTTCACATATATATGTATTGGTGCTTGGGATTAAATCCAGGGCTTCACACATGCTAAGCACATGTTTTACCACTGAACTACACCCACAGCTTTATATTTAATGTGTCATTTTTAAAATTCATATTGCACATGATAAAATTTTCAAATGTTTCCCAAGTTTATATCTATCTCTGCCCTCCATTTCTACAGTTCAAATATGATTACTCTTTTCAGTTTCAGGGTATGTGTATCTGTGTTGTGCATGTGCATGTTTCCATGTATATATTCTATGAAATACAAGCATTGACAAGTGTTTCTTCCTTAGTAATTTTATTTGTTATAAGTAAATTTAAAACATTGGAGACCCAAGTGAATTTGTTAACATTTTAATATATGACATTATGCTACAACATCTACTTGAGATAACATTTATTGTTTCTTATATGTGATGATACTCTTCTGATCTGGGACAAAAGGATTTAATAGACTTGATAATCCTCTACTTTCACAGGAAGGTGTATATAAAGAATACAAAGTATTCCAGTATCACTGTTTTTTAGATTTCTTCTAATTTAGAAAAAGAAAAGATTTTAGCCAGGCTGTGTGATTGCATGAAAGGGTTCAAAACTGTCTCCTCTTCAGGAGGACTTTAATTACTTTCCTAGGCCCCCTGCACACAAATGACCACAGCAGGACATGAATTTGAAGGGGTATACACTACTTTTATTTGGAATTGGTAGTTGAAAATAGAGCACTTATCTCACAAATAATCTTTAACACTCAGGACAAATAACAGTATACAATAAAAATGAGTGATTCTATTGATTTTTTTGTTTTCTAGAACTGCATTTATGGGTGAGGGCAAAGGTAGGGAAAATGGGTTTTCTAGTAAAGATTTTTTTAAACCATTTTTAAAAGTTAAGTTTAACAGTATAGTTAGTGTCTACTCACTGAACTGTACTTACTACAACTAACCCAGGACCAATGTCATGTGTATGCATTCTAAGCTTCTGTTTCAAATAAAATATAGTTCATTAGTAGGTCAAATCAAGTTCAAGGACAGCTCATATAGAAATCCTTTCTACCATGTTCAGAGAAATATGCAATATTAAAAGCCACATTTAGTTGAATGTCCTCAAAAGTTATTGGCATGGTAGAGTTTATGAAAAATAACATAAATCTGTTTTATGAATATACAAAGTGAGAGATGATATAAAGACAAATGATTCTAAAAGCTGTATTTTAAATGTAACATTGTAACTCTACTTTTAGTCCTTGTGTGAGATAATTTGATGACTTTTGATATAAGCACCAGAAATGAGTCAATATTTAAATCTTCATTTCAAGTATAAAATAGGAAAAAAGGTATGTAATGTTTCTCAACATTATGAGGCACATATCCTTTTCTATTAATAAACTTTGTAAAAGAATGAGACAGGGTTTCGATAAGTTGCCCAGGTTGGCTTTGAACTTGTAATATTCCTGCCTCAGTCTCCCAAATTACTGAGATTACAGGTGTATACCTCCATGCCCAGCTAACTTAAAAAAAAATTAATTACACTTTTATTCTCGAGTGGGAAATGTACTGTCAACTACTCATTCATTTTTTTACCTGGCTACCCATCAGTCATATTTTGGTTAAAGGAGTCTTGAAAAAGCTTAATTCTACGTGCATGAATATATCTGATATGTTGAGAATAAATGAAGTTTTCTCAAGGAAGAATCTACCGGGATCTTTGTCTACCAAGAATGTATTTAGTGACCTCCGGAGGAGGGGGCATGTGGTGTGGTGTAGAGCCCAGACCTCAGTCTCAAGATTTTAGGATGTTGTTTCTAGAACTAAGAGGAGCTAGAATAAAAATGTTTTTCTTATTGAGAATTACTAGTGAATTTTTAATTTGTAGAAATTCTAGTTGTGTTCCGATTTTAGAAAAATGACATCAGGATCCAACAATTCAAGTCAAGGCCACATAAGCTGAGACAGCTTACTGGAATGAAGCAGTTAACACCATTTGGGGGGAAAATAGACTAAATTGAATTAGAAGAAAACTTGGGTTTTTAGAGACTTAGAATCTTCCAAAAGTTATAAAAATCAGGTGTCCCTTTTAAAAAGCATATATAAGAGAAATAGCATGATTTTCTGTCAAAGCAGAGGAGTACATGATCGACTTGGGAATCTCGGACTTGAGCAAGTGAGTAGGTTTCAGTTTGCTCACAAAGGAAAGAAAAACAGTTTATAAAGAGAAAGCATCCAAGCTGGATGAACAGGTGTCTAAGAGGAGAAGAGTTTAGAGCCAGAATTGACAGGACAGGCCTGGGATCCACACAGCTATAGAATGATGAACCTGGAGATCCCAGGAATGAACCCAGCAATAGGAAGAAGACAGGGTCACACTGGCTCCTGTTAAAACAAAGCCCAGACTGTGGAAGTGCCAGGAGCCTTCAGGAGCTGTTCCATGTCTCAACTGCTTCAAATTGCTAACAACATGGAGAACTGACAGAACCACAATTCTGCTCTTCATATTTCTAGAAATGCTCAATAAGGATGACAAAAGCATGCAATGTGTAATTGAACACAAGAGGAATGTGTGCCAATAGAATAAACAGTGAGCCAGGGACAAAATTAAGTCATATGCAGGGTTTAGCAGGTAGGGGATAGTGAATTTATAAAGGGTCATTAAACAAACAAAAAAACCCCACAAACTAAGTTACTTCAATAGGATGTCCTTCCCCATAAAAGAGGCCTAGAAACTATGATCTGAGCCCAGAGATGCTGCAAGAAAGTTCTTTATTTAGAACTATTCATGGGAGCAAATCTCTCATAACATGAGGAGGTGTGTAGTCCAAACTGACACTAGCAATGAGATGAGTGAATCTGCAGCCAAAAAACTAATAAAAATAGTTTCTTATACCAATAAAGAAATCAAAAGCCACATGAAGATACAGGTAATCCTACGGGTTAGTCAAGGATCACAACAAATAAGATTATTAGCATTCCATTCCTAAGAATTTGAGATAACAGAATATTATAAAAGAAACTACCATATTCAAACTTTAAAGTTTTAAAGAGATAAGAGGAGGGAGGGAGCCAGAGTAAAGCAGTCTACAACAAATTTAAAAGAGGTGGGAAAAAAAAGGAACATCTAAAAAAGAAAATTACAACCAATAATGTGTAAGTTGATTCAGGCAGAAGATTTAAATAACATTAAAGAGAATTTTAAAAATGTAATATAGATGTATGAAATATGCAGAATATAAAGTGGTACCACAAAGAAAGAAGATGCTATTACAGTAAAATAATAAATTTTATACTGCTTTTAAATAAGGAAAAACTATAGAGGTGAAAATAAAACAACAATGTGAGATATTCAGAGTTTAACAATTCTAAAGTCATATTTTTGGTAAGAAAAGGGATCTTACACCATCTCCCAGCATTGTGTGCTCTTTGTGTATGGTAGCCAGGAACCATCTTGAGAAGGGAGCTAATGTCCAAATTTAGACAACTCTAGGAATCAGAAACAGCTGTATATTTCTGTGACCCCGCTGACATCCTACAACAGGGGCTTGGGGGTAACTAACTCAGAAACTTAATTTGGCCCAGTAGAGTGTCATAGATGAAAGCCAATGGATGCTCTGTACTATTGGAAACAGGTGTGACTTGGAAGTGAATGGGGGCACCACCCTCAAGATTCAAGGGTTCAGTAATAGACTCCAATACAATAGTAGTGGAGATTTAGTACCCCACTTTTATCAATGTACACACCGTCCTAATAAAAAGTCAATGAAGAAGTCAGATATGTCAGAAAAATATCAAATGGATTTAACATTTACAGAACATTCAATCCAAAAGTTTCAGAATACACTTTCTTTTAATTATTACATGAAATTCTCTTTAGAAGAAAGCATATATTAGACCACAAAAAAGTCTTAAAAATTAAAAAAAAACATTGATATCATATCCTGTATCTTTTTTATTGCAGTAAAATAAAACTAGAAGAAAACAACAAGGAAATTTTAGAAATTGTACCAATGCATGGAAACTGAACAACACAGTTTTGAATAAATAGTGCTTCATTAAGGAAGTCATAAGGGGAATTTAAAAATTCTTAAAAAAGGAAAATGGAAGCACCATATATCAAAACTTGTGGAATGCAGCAAAAAAAGTCCTAAGGAGAAATTTATGACAGTGAATGGTCTATTAACAAAACAGAAGGAGTTCAAATAAACAACCTAATAATGAATGTCACAGACTTAGAAAACCAAGGACAAACCTAAATAGAGGAAAAGAATGTGTAACAAAGATGAGAGCAGAAATAAAATAGAGGCAAAACCACAAAAGATCAATGAAACAAAGTTCTTTGAAAAAGAAACAAAATCAGCAATTCTTTGGCCAGACCAAGAAGAAGAAAGAGAAGGCCAAAATAAAATTAGATGTGAAGAAGATATTAAAACCAATTTCACTAAAATAAAAGGATCATTAGAAGCTATTATAAAAAACTAACTAATGGCAATATCTAGAAGAAATGGACACATTTATAGACACATATAACCTACAAAAATTGAACTAATAGGGCATACAAAACCTGAATAAATTTATAACAAGTAATAAAATTCAGTTGATATTAAAAGGTATCCCCCACATGCACCAAAAATATTCCTGATACAAATTGCTTCATTTCTGAATTTTACCAAACTTTAAAAAAGAAATAAGTCTAATTTTTCTCAAGATATTAAAAAACTAAAAGGGAAGGAACTTTTCCAAACTCATTTTATAATGTTATCATTAACCTGTTACCAAAACCATACAAGGACACAAAACAACAACACCAATCTCCCTGATGAACATAAGTACAAAAATACTAGAAAATCAAATTGATAATATAATTAAGAAAATTATTCACATGACCAGGTTGGTTTTATCCCAGGGTGGTTCCACATACACAAATGAATAAATATAACACATCACATCAACAGAATGAAAGATAAAAAACATAATAATAATAGATGCAGAAAATTTGATAAAATGCAACACCCCTTCCTGAAAAAAGCCTTGAACAAATTAGATATAGAAAGATTATAATTTCATGTAATGAAGACTATATATGACGAATCCACAGCTGGCATCATATAGGATAGGAAAAAGCTGAAAGCATTTCTTCTAAGATCAAGAACAAGAAAAGGGTGCATACTCTCACTGAATATAGCACTAGAATTTTAAGCCAAAGCAATTAGGCAGGAGGAAGAAATAAAAGGCACACAAATAGGAATGGTGGAAGTAAAAATACCTCTGTTTGTAGATGATTTGATTCTATGTATAGAAAAACCTAAAGATTCCAACAAAACCCCATTGAAACTCATCAATGAATTAAGTAAGGTTACAGGGCACAATATAATCATATCTAAGTTAATAACTTTTCTGTACATCAATAATAAATTTGCTGAGAAATAAATCATGAGACAAATCAGGTCTACAATGTTAATCTCATTAATAATACCTATGAAAAATATCTATGAATTAGTTTAACCAAAAAAGTAAAATACTTTCTATAACGAGAGTTCAAATCACCGATTTAAGAAGAATCAGAAGAAGGCACCAAAAGATGGTAAGACCTCCATGTTTATGGATTGAAAGAGTTATATGATTAAAATGTTCGTACTAACCAAAGTGAAATATAGATTCAACAAAATCCCCATCAAAATACCAATCATATTCTTCACAGAATTAGAAAATAAAATACAAAATTCTCATGGACACACAAAAGATGCTAAAGATGCAAAGTAATCTTGTTCAAAAATAACTAATCTGAAGGCAGCACAATGCCTGATTACAAGACATATTATAGAGACATAGTGACCAAAATAAGGTAGTATTGGCATAAAAATAGGCACATATACCAATGGAATGGAGAATAGATCCCAGAAATAAACTGATGTATCTCCAGTCAACTTTTCTCAGTAAAGATGCCAAGAACATATATTGGAGAGAGGAAAGCCTCTTTAACAAATGGTGCTGGGAAAATAATATAAAAAAGGTCAAAGACTACAACTTGACCCCTAACTCTCACCTTGTGCAAAGTCAACTCAAAATGTATCAAAGACCTAAAGCTAAGACTTTAGACTCTGAAAGTATTAGAAGAAAACTTAGGGGAAACACCTCAAGATAGATGCACCGAAAATTTTCTGTGAAGGCTCCCCAAAGCATAGAAAACAAAAGCAAAAAATGGCAAATGAGATTGCAATCAACAGAATATCAAGACAACCTGCAAAATGGGAGAACACATTTGCCAATGATTCATTTGATAGAGTAGATTAATATTCAGATTGTATGAAGAACTCAAAAAATAATTAACAACCCAAACCAATTAATCCAATTTAAATATGTACAAATGACCAGAATGATCAAAATAGACATTTCTTAGAAGAGGAAATAAAATTTGCCAACAAGTGCATGAAAAAAAGGGTCTAAGATTATCCTTTAAGGGTCTTCCCTCGTATGTAGAAACTATAGAGAAAAAAGAAGAAAAAAAGGCGGTTACGGGGTGGGGTGGGGGAAATCTGATGAATATAGGAGATCAAAGGAAGGGGGTGGCACAGAAGAGGGAAAAGAAAGGAAAGTTTTAGGGAATGAGATTAAGCAAATTTTACTGTTAAATACTATGTAATGTATACTATGTAATGTACAAATATGTAATAATAAGTCCCACTGTGATGTATAATGCATAATAAAATGTAAAAAAAAATTAGAAAAAATCATTTCCATATATCAAAACACATAGAAAATATATATACATGTATATATATATATATGTATATGCACATAAACACATACAAACACACCCAAATTCACAAATAAGACACAAATAATGCATAATGACACAGGAAAGGAAACAATAGAAGGGCAAAGATATGCCATATATTTACTGAATTTTAAAAGAAACTCACTATGATTTGAATTGTGTGCTTCTCCAAATTCATGTGCTGATGCCCTAACTTTCAAGTCCCTCAGAATGTAACTATATTAGGAGATAGCATCTTTAAAGAGGTAATTTAAGTTGAAATTGGGTTATCAGGGTGAGTCCCGATCCAAAATTATTAAGGAATCAAATTCTTCGGTGTAGTTTTCTTAGTTTACAGACTGTGATGATGACACATTGAGAAACCTAAAAGAGTCAGTTTGGATTGGATTGTTAGAATCACATCTCATCACAATAGCTTTGAGCATATAGCTTTTTGTTTCTGTAATCCCATCTTCACATTTGCTTTGTGTTAAAGTTCTTCATGTGTTGTCTATTAAACTGTGACATTTACGAATCCTTTAAATTTCCTCTCTTATGGGTTCTTCCCCAAAGCAGTTTATATTTGCATATGTTAAATAAACTCACTTCCAATAAATACATGTCAATATAAGTAAGCCATGGAAGAGATGCTAATTATTTTTCATTAAAATAATTTGCATACTATCAAATGTTTTTTGCAATTATAAGAGGAAATTTTCATTGATGGTGTATTCATTAATTTAATCACTTTCTATTTCCAAAGGGCAATAGATAACTTAACATTCCACCCCTGTATTGTGGCAAGGGCTACAGTGTAGTATTTTGAAGTTCTAAACAAACATTTTCTTGTAATAACTCAATGCAAATTCATTAATTAGACCAAAAAAAAATTCGCCTGTTGGAGGTATTTTATTGTAAAGTAACTTTCTTATAGGTGAAAGATTCTAGTGTTCTAGTCACTGCTGGAGATTCCTGTCTGAGCAAAGGGAAGAACGTGAAATGAAATATGAGCTAGTTTTGTTTTGGAATCGCAATGGGGACACGAGTTTTTTTTTTTCTCCTCACACAATTAGCTTCAAGCAATGAGATAGATATTTTTTGTTGTTGTTATTTAAAACTGAAATACGTGGGCACTATGATTTCCCGGAATGGTAAAGGATCTTACAAAGAAGCAATTTACTGAAGCACAGTTTGAAGCCATGTGTCATTACGCTAACAGCTAGGAAATTACAGGAGCCAACGTACCATGCTGGTATTGGGATTGCCAAAGGCTTTCAGAGATGGAGTGGCTCTGCTTCCCCAAACCTGCACTGACCTTTAAATAAGAAGCCTTGCTGATTCTGAGCCCAAGACAGTGTTCTCAGCACCAAGATGCTCTATAGGCAGTAGCCGCAGTGGTAGTTTCAAAACCACCATAATTTGGGGACACCACCCACTAACACTTTCACCATCTTCAGACTTTACTTAGGAAGAGAGTAACACAGCACAGGAGACCAACCAACCAGAAAAAGCTTTTTTATGGTCATTTAAATAAGGTAACCATGAAGTATCTCAATTGGAAATGCAGAAAAGTGTTGACTTCTTGACACAGAACTTACTCGAAGACCGGGGTAACAGATTTAAGCAAGCTGTTTCTCTTTTATAGTATGAAGGAACCCTTAAATCCAACAACAACAACAACAACAAATCAGGTCTGCAACAAATATATTGGTGATAAAATCAAAATCCCACATTACCTGGGGAGTAGAAAGATCAAGACAAATGTATGTGCGTGTAGGAGTACAGGGAGCTATACCTACCCAAATTAGAAAACTCAGTCTAGTTGTTGGAGTGTGTTTGACTAAATACTGAAATTTAAACAGAAAATCAAGTCTGTTTTTGAGGTCACTCACTAGCAAATGTTAAAAACAGAAGCAAACAGAGGGAATTGATAACCAATCATGAAGAGCCCAGAATTCAAACAAAAAACTTGTGGGGAAAGGCAAGGATATATACGTACAATATATGTGTTTGTGGGTGTTTTGATAAATCCCAGCATTGTCTTGCTAGCTCTATGGAACCTATTTTCATTCTTATATCACATTTATATATTCTTTTATGTAAAAAGACTTGAGACAGATGTGACAATATCCAAGGCAGAGGGCAAAACCTTAGCATCTACTTTATAATGATATATTTTAAAATTCTTATCCCTTTAATATATGGTTTCAAATAGGAAATAGATCCAAGACTTCTGTAGTAGCAAAACAAAACAAAAATAGCATATGATATATATTAAATTATAATAAGCAGTAAAAATGCACCAAGTTTTTCAAAATGCAGTCCTTGCTGTTTAAGGAGCTGACTTAATAATAAATATATTATAATGTTAGTCTAAAACCTAATCAAAAGGCTGACTGTCAGTTTGAATTTAAAGCACACACTAACACACAAGATCTAACTATACCCTGATAATAGGATACTCATTTTATATACAAAGCCATGAAAAGTTGAAATAAAAATATGGAGAAGATATATCAAGATAAATTTTGGCTCTTTTATGAAGAGAGAAACTAGTGTCTGGACTAACAAAGATAAAATATATATTAAAATAAGAAGTTACTAGATGTAAGAGAAATGTTTAATTATATAAAAGGATGAATTCATAAGGAAGATATCACAATTATAAAGATATATATACCTGAAAGCAATAGCCCTCCAAATATGAAGCAAAACAGATATAATTAAGGAAGAAATAGATAAATTTAACAATAATAGTCAGAGATTACAGTAACTTATTTTTAATAATGGATAGAATGGCTAAGCAAAATATGAACAAGTTTATGGGAAACTTTGAAAATACTATAAACCAATCAGACTTAATAGACAGCAATAAAGCATTCCACCCCCAAACAGAATCATGTACATTCTTCTCAAGGGTCCATGGAACATTCTTCAGGATAAATACCATGTGCTCAGCCATGAAACAAGCCTCAACAACTTTAAAATGATCGAAATCATACAAATAATTTGTGTTTTTTAATTTTTTTGTGAACTTTGATGCACATGTTCCCAGCCCCATACCTCAAAGCCTGGGAACCATCATTCTGCTCTTTATTTCTAGAGTTCTACTTTAAATTCCACCCATAATGAATATGATACAGTTCTTGTCTTTTTGTGCCTTTCACTTAACACAATGTCCTACAGGTTCATCCATGTTGTCACAAATGACAGATTTTTTTGTTTTATATATAGATAGTATTCTGTTGTATATCTACACTACATTTTCTTTATCCATTAAACTACTGATCAACAATTAGGTTGACTCTCATATCTTGGGTACAGTGAAAAGTGCCACAATGAATATGAAAGTGTATGCATCTTTTCAACACACTGATTTTCATCTTCTTTGGATAAATACCTAGTATTGAAATAGCTGGATCAATATGCAGTAGTTCTATTTAAATTTTTTTTTTTAAATATTTTGTTGTTGTTGTTAGACCTTTATTTTATTTATTTATTTATATGTGGTGTTGAGAATTGAACCCAGTGCCTTACACATGCCAGGCAAACACTCTACCACTGAGCCACCACCTCAGCCCCTATTTAAAATTTTTTGAGGGTAGTTTTATGGAATTATGTTCTCCATAATGACTATTAATTCATATTCCCACCAACACTGGGCAAACATTCCATTTTCCCTAAAACTTGTTATTTTTTATGATAATAGCTATTCCAAAAGCTGTGGAGGTGTTGTCTTGTGATTTTAATTTTAATTTTTCTACCTATTTGTACTGGTGAGCATCTTTTCATATACTCATTGGACTTTTATTTGTATGTCTTCTTTTGAGAATGATCTTTTTGGGTGCCTTATCCATTCTTAAACAGGTTATTTGTTTTCTTACATATTAAGTTGAGTTCTTAATTATTTCCAATTACACAATGGATATGAACCCCTAATAAAATGTATGGTTTGAAAATACTTTTTCCGATTATATAGGTTGCCTTTGTACATATTAATTGCTTCCTTTGATGTGCAGAAGTTTTAGTTCAATGCAATCACGTTTTTCTGTTTTTGCTCTTGCCACCTGTGCTTTTAAGGTCCTATTAAAAAAATCATTGCCCAGACTAATGTTGTAGAACTACATAGTTCTGGTTTCTTTTTGTAGTTTAACAGTTTCAGTTTATATTTAAATAATTAGTAATTATTCAATTCCGTTATGGGTTGATTTTTGCATCTGGTTTACGATAAGAAGCATCTAATTTCATTCTTCTGCATACAGACATTTAGTTTTTCCATCACTGTTGCAAAGACTGCTCTTTTCTCTTTGTGTTTGATAAGTGCAAGGGTGTCTTGGAACAGGAATGGTTAGCTTTCACAGTTTCTGTGGTGAGATATCCTGAGAAATTGCAAATGCCTCTTGTTCAGATCTTTGGAATCAGTCACAATTAACATTGGTTTCTGTGTATCAAATATATTCTAATAATTGGTGAAGAAATTAATGAAGATATTGGATTCTATTACATATTCTATGAGGTACAAGTTAAACCAATTATTCTGGCTTTGAGGTATCATTTCATCATATTGAGAAGATTTATTTGAAAGACATATGTGTATTTTAGATTTTATTATGAAAGAATGATACATGTCAGCTGTCTTATTTTTTTTCCTCAAAAATGTCAAATGAGCAAATATCACTGTCAACAGGCAGAAAGATTGAATTGACTGCCAAAAAGTAGCAATTGATTTTTATATATAAAAGTGGATTAGTGCTATTGAGCTCTACTTTGTTTGATGTATTATTCATGCCTGGAAGTTATTTATGCTTGTATATCATGAAAAAGTGACTGGAAAAACCGTTTAAAATAACTATTTGACACAATCACATAATTTATGGTGTAATTGAAGCTACTTTTGATGGTGCATCACAACATTTTCTTAATTGTTGATTGAGATGCAATTAAGTATTAAGATTGAAAATTGATTAATCCAAAGTAAAGGTAAAAGCATAGCTATAAAACATTAGCAAATTAGATATAATCTCATTTTAGTACAGGAATACTTTGGAGATATTGTCGACTTAATTCTATACTTCCCAAGAGTGAATATCACAATAAAGCAAGTCACATATGTTTTTAGCTTCCTTATTAATATAAAAGGAATTGTGGGGTGGGGGAGACCAGGGGTTGAACCCAGGGGCACTCAACCACTGAACCACATCCCCAGCACTATTTTGTATTTTACTTGGAGACAGTATCTCACTGAGTTGCTTGGCATCTTACCGGTTGCTGAGGCTGGCTTTGATCTTACAATCCGCCTACCTCAGCCTCCCAAATCCCTGGGATTTTAGGCATGAGCCACCGCACCCGGCTAAAAGCTATCTTTATGTGTGTATTAATAAAATTATATCTAAAAAAATCTGCATACTTAATTTAAAAATACTTCAATGCTAAATAATATAGCAATCATCTGAGCTGTTGAAAAAAATGTTGTCATTAAACTTTCTGGAAGTAGAATAGCAGAAATTCAATTTTTAAAAAATATTCAGTATCAGGAAAATGCAATACAATAAATCAAAATAAAATGAAATATCCCTGTAACTACCATATTAGACCCTGGAGATAAATAAATAACACTCTCATCCTGAGGAACACACTGTGGCTTTTCAATGCTCATACCTTTCTGAGAGTACCATACAAGTAATTGCCAAAAATGTGAAGATGATGGAAGGATATAGGTAGAAATAAATGAGATATATTCCCTCCTAGCAAGAGTCCCCTTTCTGAAAGGGAAAATAAATGCCTAGAATAATTATCCAGTTGTGGAGAAGTTACTAGTGACACAATTACAATTCCGTGGGTCATAGATGCTTGCGTTCTATTGAGTTTCTAGATGAGATTTAAAGATTCCAAAGTATTTCTCAGATGAATAGTTTACGTGCGTACACACACACACACACACACACACACACACACAATCTCATAGTTTGTTTTCAACAAATACATTTTTACTATGAAACTTTTAAAGTATTAGAATAGTAGAGAATACAATTAAGGTATACCTGTGTGTAATGCAATTTCTGTTTTTATATGAATATCTTTACAAAATATCATCAATTACTCTGCAATGTGGTTGTGCAAATTTAAGGCTCCACTAGAAGAATATGAGATTTTATTTCCCTATGTTTGTCTTTAGGTGTGTGAACATTATTAGGCTTTAAAAATCTTATTGATATCTGATATTCTGCAATTGTAATATTAATTTCTTGAAAAGAGTTAAGTTGAGGGACTGTGGGGTATATATAGCTCAGAGGTAGAGCACATGCTTAGCATGAGCAAGGCCCTGAACTTAACAGTTTTTTATATCTTTATTTTTCATTCATATTTTCTATTTGTTGGTGTATCACTCTTTTGAGTTTTTTTTGCCTGTTTTTCAATTAATATGCTTTTAATGGTCATTTTGAAGAAGTCTTTATATATCTTGCATCCTAATTTTTTGTCACATCTGTACATCAGAAACATTTTCACCAGTATTGACATGGTGATGTATTTGTCATAGTACTTTTTGTAGTACAGAAATTTCAGATTTTAAAATCGTTGATTTTAGTTTTTCCTTTATGATTGCAATTTCTGATGTTTCAAGAAATCCTACCTAGTCTTGAAGTAACAACATATTCTCAGATTATGTTTTTACAAAACCATGTTCAAGTATTTTTTATTTATGTTAATGTCAAGTTTACTTGTAATTTTCTTTTATATATAACTCTAAACACATTTTTCAGTAAGAGTAAACAACATTATGCCTTGAAACATTGTTCAACTGTTTTTAAAAGGTGATTAGTTTTTATTTATTTATTTTTGTGTGTGGTGTCGGGGATTGAACCCAGGGCCTTGTGCATGCAAGGTAAGCACTCTACCAACTGAGCTATATCCCCAGCCTCTTGTTCAACGTTTTTAAAGGCATCCTCCACTGCATATGAAGTTTCCTTGTGTTATGGGTTTGTTTCTGGGTTCTCTGCTCTGATTTATTGACCTCCATGGCTGTACTTGTGAGAATTCTATCTAGTCTCAGCACTATAGCTTGACAGCAGGTTTCCAAGTTCCAGAGAATTCACTGTTCTCTTCAGGGTTCTTAACTAGTTTGGGTCCTTAGAATTTCCATATGAGTCTGAAATTCACTTCAAAATTTCTCTAAAGACATTGGGCCATTGATACACACACACACACACACACACACACACACACATACATACACACACAAACTCACACACACACATTGTGGGGGAGAAATTGCATTGAATTAATGGGTAAATAATTTAAGAAAATGACAGTTTATGATATTGATTTTCTGTGGTTTGAGTATAAGGTATTCCTCAGAAGCTCAGGAGTCAATGCAGGTATGTTTAGAGGTGAAATGATTTGATTATGAGATTTATAACATAATCAGTGGATGAGTTCATTTGATGGATTAATAATTTGAAGATATTGCTGTACTTGGTGATAACTATAGGTAGGTATTGTATGGCTGGAGAAAGTAGGTCACTTGGGGCATGTCTTTGGGCTTTATACTTTGTCCTTGGCATGCAGACCTCTCTTTTTTCTGTCTCTGCTTCTTGGCTGTTGCAAGTTGAACAGTTTTTCTCCACCAGGTCCTTCTGCATGAGCAAGGCCCTGAGCTTAATCCACAGCACAAACAAAAAACGTAAAACAGAGTTTATATATATATATATATATATATATATATATATATATATATATATATATATATATATATAATATTATAATATATATTATATTGTATTATATTATGTATATTGACTTATATATTTACTTCAGGCCCAGAGGAATGAAGCTAACTGACCATGGACTGTCACCTCTGAAACTAGGAAAAACAAACAAACAAACAAACCTTTGTTTCTCTAAGTTTTTCTTGTCAAGTGTTTTGTTTACAACAAAAGAAATCTGACAAACACATTATTATTTTCACATATATGAATAAGATGTCTTTCCATTTACTAAAGTCAGTTCTATTGTTTTTCAATAGTATTACATGTTCCCCCCACAAATATGCTATCTTTTGTTATATTAATTCTTAGAAATATAAAGCTACTGCGGCTATTATAAAACGGATACTTTAAAAAATATGTTTTATGTATGTTTGTTGTTGACATGTAGAAGTGCAACTGATTTTTATATTAATTATAGAGCCAAAAAACCTCTTCTGAATTCATTAATTAGTTCTGTTAATTTTTACAAATTCTCTTGAATTTGCTAGGCAAACTATCATCCTACATTAGTAATGAAAATTTTGATTCTTCCTTTCGATTTACATAAAATCTGTGTATTTTTTCATTACTACCTCCACTAGTATTTTATTAGTCAAATTTCCATCACCATAACTAATATTTAAGATAAATAGACTCGAAAGAAGAAAAGGTTTATTTTGGCGTTTGGTTTCAGTGTCAGTCTATAGTTGGTTGTCACTGTGGCTTCTGGGCTTGGGGTGAGGTAGTACATCAAGGTAGGACATGTGCTATCTCAAAACTGCTCATCTCATGGTGGCTGGGAAGCAAAGATAGGAACAGTGAAGTTTGATATTTGCTATTAAACTCATTTGACTGTCATAGCAATACCATGAGGTAGAAAAAGGTAGCTATGTCCATTCTGCGGTAGAGAAAACTGAGGTTTAGAATATTTAGCGGTGTGTGTATAATGACTCATGATGGCAAAAATAGGAGAGCTCAGGACTAGTGGCGCCCAGGCCTGAGCCCTTAACAAAACCTCATGCTGCTTCCCTAGAGTGTCGCAGGGTGACAACCAACCTGGGCAACGCGCTGTCAACACACTGAATGCAGCAGGGTATGCAGAACCAAGGTGAGAACGTCCTTCTCAGCTACACAGAACAAGCTCCGCTTGACACTAAACATCACCCACCAGAAGGGACATTTTAAAGTGTCACTAGCTTCAAGGTTAGCCATTTCCCCCTGGTGGGAAGTGTGGTGGAGGTCTCAGGCTGTCAAACATGATACCGCTATGCATTGGGGAAGGGTTCCTTCTGGATTATTTTTTAATAGATGGAAAGATTTGTCACCTTTTCAGTCTCACATTCAGATCTGTTGAAGAACTTTTTTTGTAGAACTAAAGTTACAGTAGGCTATAACTTTATTTATTTATTTTTTAGGTGTAGATGAACACAACACAATGCCTTTATTTTTATGTGGTGCTGAGAACCAAACCCTGGGTCCCACCTGTGCTAGGGAAGAGGTCTACCGCTGAGCCACAATCCTAGCCCTCTGTTGAAGAACTTTTATTAAAATCATCAACTTTGTGTGTTGCCACCCCACACATCTTATGTAGCTCGATCTTTCAGAAGCTCTAATTAGGAATTTTTTAAAAGTTTGAAGGCAGGGGTGGATGTCTCCTTAATTCTTTATATAAACTTTATTGTTTGTGATGTTCAATTTTTAATTAAAGGATGCAAATGCTGCTTCTGTTATTTAATTATATGATTTTTAAATTCAGATATTGAATGCTATATGTATATGTGTGTGTTTACTTGTTTATATCTCTATGTGTATAGATCCATCAATCTATCTACAGCTACCTCCTGTCTATACCCCTCAGTTTCCAATCGGCTACCCCTCTCTCCCTCTCTGGAGTGGCTGTGAGTTGTCCTATATGCTGATAGTATGGAAATCATTTTCCTTGCTCTTTTCCATGTTCTCTGTTGGAATCACTGTCTGCAATGTGACACACATCCCAGTTTTCTATGACTTGACATTTTCAAGGTGTGTATTTCTATTTCTAGCCAAACAGAAAACAGAAAAACAAAGCAGAAGATTGAACAGTGTCAGTGCAGAGGTGCATCACCTAGATTTATTTTTAGAACACAACATATACTTTATCCTGAAGAAGACTATTAGAATATAATTCCTTAACAAATGAAAAATAAACTAGATTCCACAGATGAGAGCAAGCACACAATACCTGTCTTTCTGAGTCTCGCACATTTCACAAGAGCATGTTTTTGATACACACTTGCTTTTACTGCATCTTTTTGAACTTTTCCTCCTCACCAATTGGCATGATTAAGCCTTGTCCACTGAGAGATTCTGGAAGCACTCAGCCACAGGATAGAGAGGCAAGGGAGGGCAATTCTGAGGAGCCCTTGCCCTCTGCTTCTGCTCATCGACTCTGCGGCTGGGGCATTGGGTGTGTTTTCTATGTCTCAGTTTCCTCATGTTAAAAAGGGATAAAAATATTTTGCCTCCTAGAAAACTGCTGTGAGAAATCATAAATTTAAATTGTAAGCACCAACTTGCATATGGAAAAATTGTTACCAAACCCTAGTTTGGAAGCTCATCACACAGGAAAACCAACGTCCAAGATGAAGATTGGAGAGAAATAAAGACCTTATTCAGTGGTCAAAGAATGGAGAAGAGAGAGCTTGGTCAAAAAACAACTTTGCAACTCCACGGTATTATGGATTGACAGACACAGGACAGGAATGAGGAAGGAGAAGGATGGGCTAGTTAAAAGGAAGGATCCTTGTGGCTTTTCTAGGATAGGTGAGATCAGGAAGGTAGATGCCACTCTCTTCACTTATTTCACAGTCTGGTGTTTCCAGTCATAGTAGCTGGTAAGTGTCTTTAACCTTACAGGGTGAGAGAGAGGGAAGGAGGGAGGGAGGGAGGGAGGGAGGGAGGGAGAGAGAGAGAGAGAGAGAGAGAGAGAGAGAGAGAAATACTGGTGAGTCGAAATGAAGCTTAACCCATACTAGAGTTTTGGACAAAACAGTTCTCGAATGATCACCATGTCCAGATGCAGTGCTGAGTATAATCTGAGCCACAGGTTAAAGGCAACAAAGGAGACAGATACGTTGTGATGACAGAGGTGCCAGACCTTTTCATCCCATTCCAGTGGAGCGTCAGTGTTTCAGCAAAAGCAGCCTTCAGGTCCCTGAAGAGTAACCTAGGCAACCATTATCATCAAAACCCACATGTCAGAGGCATTATCTACAGTAAAGCTAGTGTGAGATTACTAACGTATGGCCCAGCGGTGTGACCTTAAAAATTAGTGATTTTTTTTTTAAGTTAACTAAGAGCAAGTGAAACTGGAGGGTTTATTTAGGTTTTCCCTTGGTAGTAAAATGAACTCTATTAAATATTACTGGATTGAATACTAAAATATTACTTACTAAGATAATAAACTTAATTTCTCCTGTGGTCTCAGAAGAGTCGTAGTTGAATTCCCAAGGCTGAGGAGAATGGCTGATTCAGGTGAGAAGGACTCACATCAAGAGAATGGTGGCTCTATGCACCAGGTTCTCCAGATTAACAGAACCAATGGGAATCAGTCATGTAATTTTGGAAACTAAAATCTTGAGGATGGTTTACAAGCTAAAGAACCAAGAGAGACAATGGTACAGTTCCAGTTGAAGTCCAAAGACTTGTTTGTTTTTAGTCTGAAGTCAACAGGTCCAAGACCCAGGAAAAAGTAATGTTTCCATTAAAGGCATGAAAAAGCTCATGTTCCTCTTTGAAGACACTCAGGCAGGAGAAATTTCTTTCTACTTGTGGAAGTTCAATCTTTTTTGCTCTATGCATGCCTTCAACAGACTGGATGAAGCCCACCCACCATATGCAATCTGCTTTATTTAGTCTACTGATTTAAGTGTTGATCTTATCCCAAAACATCCTCACTCAGAAAAATAACTAAATAGGCATTCCACGCCTAAGTGGAACTGACACATAAAATGAACTATCATGGTTCTGAGTAAAGAAGAGATCTAGGGACCATCAATGTCTAGCTTAAGAGCCTGGAAAGAATCCTCCAAGCTCAATACTCTTCAACTACAATGGATACGTTATAATTCTCCTCTAGGTGGTTTGCCTCTACATGAAAAACACTAGAGATATCTGGTGAGAGCCCAGGGTACTGAGGAAAGATATATTAATATCTTCAATATTTTCTCCATTTTACCATCATTATAGTCTCAGGTACAACTGCTAGATTGATAACAAGTTTTTGATGTAGAACACAGACTAGGTCAGGGACTTTTATCCTCCCCAGAATTTTTAATAATATATAGGAATGAGCACTTATACAAATTGCTATAATTTTGTGTTGTATCAGAAACGATATAATTATTATTTTCATAAATGTATTCATTATATTTATAGAAAATAATGCATTCAAATTACAAGTCATGATACTAATTTCTCAAGACAGAAATTTTATTGATACTCAATCTCCTGAAACTATGGTGTTCATAAATCTATATCTCAATTGTATACATTAAAATCAAATAAAAAATAAAGCCAAAGTTTTGTTATTTAATCTCTGTATTATTTTACACTTATAGGTAATGTTTGAATTTTAATCTATGTATGATGGAACATTCCAAGTAGTTTCAGTTTCTAACCTTTAGAGCTGTCTCCACATGCTTCAGATGTCCCTGTGAAGAAGGATTCTTTGAGCCCGTTCACTGGGTGATTATGTAGGGTGTATGAGAACCACACTCAGCATCCTTTTTTTTTTTTCCCATAGAAGTCTCCCTTTTAGTCTTCAATCTTTTCCTGAAGTCTAGACTTCTTTCCCATTGTGAGGAGTGATGGGCTCATGAGAGCATAACTGGCCTTAGGCTGCCTGTCAGTGTTTGTACCCATTCAGTCTGGAACCTCTGGGTCACTGACAGCATTAAATCACTGAGAAAGTTCTTCTCCTTTAATTCCTATTGAATAAGAGGTGATGTGCTAAAGTATTTGCTTAGGAGACCCAGGTTCCCATTAGCAATACATCTTAAGTAGCAAATGTTCTGCTTGACATTGGCCAAACCTCAAAGTAGGTCTTGCAGATTGACCAGAAGGTTCATGCATCCTTGAGAAGACAGTTCTCAATAAGCCAAAGAGAAATTTGTTCCATGTTGTGGTATTGAGATGTTGTGACCACATCCCGTACTCAGAGAGGTATACAGAAATGTCATCTTTTATTCCAATTCTTTAATACTTTCTTCAAGTTCAGAAAGAAGAAAACCATTATTTATTTATTTATGTATTTTGCATCCCAACCAAAAGCAGCTTTGATCACTTTTGTAGGAGGAGATATTTTAAGTCATAGTCATATTTGACCACTTAAAATTCTTGAAGGTCTGAAAAGTGCTAGGAATTCATATACCTTTTTCAAAAGTACTGTAACATGAAAAAATGTAAAAAAGGCAAGTTAATAAAGAGTTTTAAGGGCTGGGGATGTGGCTCAAGCGGTAGCGCGCTCGCCTGGCATGCGTGCGGCCCGGGTTCGATCCTCAGCACCACATACAAAGATGTTGTGTCCGCTGAAAACTAAAAAAAAAATAAATATTAAAAAAATTCTCTCTCTCTCTCTCTTTCTATCTCTCTCTCTCTCTCCCCCTCTCCCCTCTCTCACTTTCTCTTTAAAAAAAAAAAAAGAGTTTTAAAAACTTGGAAAAAGTAATCTGATAGTAAGTTTAGTTTCATTACAGAATATATAAATAGATAAATTTCAAACATTTAGGTTTATTTGAAAAATAATGATATAGTATGGGGAGAATCAGCAATTTTAGTTGCAAAAGTGATATTAGCCAAATGTTGGCTACATTTCAAACACAGTTTTTAAAAATACTTTTGTAAGAAAGTTTACTTAACATGCTTGACTGTTTCTGAGTATCCATCCAGACTCTCTGAAGAACAATAATAGAGAAAAAAAAATCTCTCAACGAGAATAATGCTCTACCTACTAGTCTTTGCAAATTCGAAAAGCCTCATTAAAAGCTTATATGCCATATGTAAGCTTCATTCTTAATTATTTTGCACATTATTTTAATCTTTATTGTGTAGTCATTAATTAGAAACTTTGGAACTTGGCAGCTGCAACACATGCACCATTAGGACTTTTAACAGCACATTGAGTTTTGCTTCTCATGCAAATTAATTGCAAAGTCAGGTACTATTATGCATTTCCTGAAAGATATAAGAAACACACTGCTTATTCCTGCTTACAGCCAATAAGGAACTTTTAGCACTTCGAAAATTCAACATATTCCAACATATCTTTAGACATTTGCCATTTAGTGGAACCAAATTTGGCATTTGTTTCTATAGGACCATGTAGAAACCATGACTCACTAAGGTGGTATTCACTGTACCAAGTTTGTTAATTCATTGTGCTTATAACAAAACACATAGTTGCATGTGCATTTTATTATTTCTTAATTCATTGAATAATTTATTGAATGATTCATAATATTTAAAATATTATAATATTAGATATCACAATCAATATTTAATCATTAATATTAATCATTAAACAAATATTGTTTAATTATTAAATAAATATGTAAATATTAAATATTCATATAACATTTCAATATTAAAATATTGAAAATAATTTTAATACAAAATGACTAATTATGACTTACTGCATATGAATTGAATGCAACCATTTGAGTTCAATCATTTGTAACTTCAAGTGGTAGATGGTAAGGAAAGTTATTCTACTTTTAAAGAGTTGTTTTCTATGGAGAGCAGTCTGTGCCCTGCTCTGAGTCATTACATGCTGCATAGAGCAGTAGTTCTTAGTATAGGCCTAAACCCACATTACTCCATTTTGTAAAAGAGTAGTTTGCTATAAACTACTCCATGTCAGTTTAAATGCTGAAGTGGAAAGACTGTACACTTTGTTTGTACAGGTAAACAACCACCATCTGCTTAGAATGACTATAAGGCACAAACTGATAAATTAATCATGCTGATCAAAAATGAGTACTAGAGAACTTACTAAATCAATCAGAAGCATGTGGATGCACGGATTTATCAAACTCATACTGGAAAATCCAGGCCATGAACTTATCAAACAAACCAGACTGGTAAGTGAAGCAACCTCCAGTCCCATAAAAGGAAGAGCTCCCTAAGATTGGACACCACAGTACCCTAACCTTATCACCTGGTCACTCCTCCTCATGACCTTGCTCAGGAAGATCACCACAGTTACAAACTTTCTCATCTCTCTCATTTGGCTTAAGCAAAGTATGGTTTCCCCTGCATATGATGACCATGCATGGTTCCCTGCAAGCTGACATCTCAGGCTGACATTCCAAGCTGATACTCTGAAACTGCCATCCATCCAGACACCGGTCTGAATCAAGTTCATACACATTGACAACTTGGTGACCATTTATAGTGAATCTTTTCATTCATATTTAAATCATCACACCCTAAAGTGTGTGTGTATAAAATTAGACAGCAGGAAATAATAGTAATGCTAGAATATTCAATGAAAAGTATTGTCTTTTTTTAAAAAAATTTTTTAATATTTATTTTTTAGTTCTCGGTGGACACAACATCTTTGTTTGTATGTGGTGCTGAGGATCGAACTCGGGCCGCACGCATGCCAGGCGAGCGCGCTACGGCTTGAGCCACATCCCCAGCCCAAAAAGTATTGTCTTATTTGGAAGAAAAGAACTGAAACTCTTTGGGACAAAAGACATGAGGAAAAAATGCCATATATACACATTGGAAAATGTATAAAATTGGATGATACAAGCCTTCAAATAAACTTCTATCACCAAAATTACATACAGATAAAATAATGAATATATGGAAATAATCTAATGAATTTGCCCAAAACAAGAATGTAGGTCCTATATATATTTTTTTCCCAATGACAGTGAGACAGTATTTCTGATCCTTCTGAATCTGCCTTGTGACAAACAGGACATCATAGAAAGAATGAAGGCCAAACAAGCATGTGTATTCATCTTTGAAGGAAACTGCACGTACCATCTTGGTCTCATTACCAATGTTAGTTATCTGACAGTCTGAGCAGGAAGGCCACAGATGTGGAATACACAGGGCTGTTAATGAGTTCTACACATTATTGGTATCTATCTAAAGAGACAGAGGTAATGCCAAGTTGCACAGCTGTGCTGATATGCATTTTATTGAATATCCCCTTCAAAATAAAGAGCAGAAAATTCCCTGGGCCAGCAAATTGAACAATCTTCTTTAATATTCCTTGCATTAGCTGTCTCAACTGTAGAAGAACTCAGCCCGCACATCATGCTGATCTGACTCCAACGCCATTCTGAAGTGTCCTGTTGCTAAGTAAAAAATCTACTACTGTTGTTCTCTATCAGATCAAAAGACATATCATGTCCCCAACATGATTCTTTGATAGTTCCCAGACCAGCATGTTTGTTTACTTCTTTCCTTCAATTCTTGTTACTTCTTTTGGTCACTTGAAAAACTGAAAGCTCCCCCCCCCCCACTTCTCTTTCTTTCTTATTTTATTTTCAGTTCTAACATATAATGAGTTGCCAAGTTCTATAAATTCTGTCTTTGAGGTGCTTCTCGAAGTCCTTTTGCTTTTTCTTCTCTGCAGCTAAAGTCTCTATACTTTAGTTACTTTTCACTAGACAGTGCAAATAGCCTCCTATCTGGATCACTCTGCAGCCAGTTTCTCTGAATTTTAACCTGGCCCAAACACTTATGGTAACTTTCATTTGTAGTTTCACTGCTCAGCTGCAGGTAACGTGAAGCCTGAGTCCCATCGAATGACATCCCTTTGGTGTGGCAGTCTGGGGAGTCTGTCTTCTTTTACTTTGTATATGAAATGACACAGTGAAATCAAACTGTTTCTTGTTCTCTGAATAGTCTCTGGATATACGTGGTTTCACAGTTTGTGCTAGCAATTCTTTCTACCGACATTGACCTAAAATCTGCTTATCTAAACTCTGCACAATCTCCGGGATGTTCAGAGATGTCACATGACAGTGACACTGAACGCCACAGCAATCTCAACACCAGCATGCTGACCGTGGTCCAGGTGCTCAAAGAAACATTTTGCAGTCTTTGGCTCACTTCGCATTGAAAAAAATCACATTGTGGGTGTCATTATCTTTACTCCTTTTACAAAAGAGAGCATTTGCTACTTGAAAGTGTTAAGAATTTTTTGGAGCTCTTTTAAACGTCTCCTAGTACTTATTAAATTCTGCCCAGAGTGCTGTTAATTCTGTAGGTGGTTCATCTTCCTAGCTAACTGGTTAAGTGCATTGAGAGAAGAACCAGTCTTATTTTTATGAGATTTTTTTATGCAGCTAATGTTTGGCACATACAGTGCTTATCATATTTGATACGCACACCATAAATTTTCTCATCATAGTGTATAGAACTACCGATAGTTTGACTTATCATTTTTTAAACTTTACAATAGTTCAAAAGTGATATACTTTGAGTAGAAGCCACATTTTGGATTCTGGATTTTGGTCACCTAGACTAGTGATATGTGATCTGAATCTCCGTTCCCAATCAGCTATAAGATCACTAGGGAAAACAATTCTTGATGTCTAATAGGTTGGACTATTGGTATTAGACAATAAGTATTAAATGCCTTTCCAACTTACAATGCTTCCAATTTATGATGTATTTCTGAGGATTTACCCCCATCATAAGTCAAGAAGCATCTGTATTCAACCTCCTTTTACCCTGATTTATACCTGACAATATCTTATCCATGTCAAATCTTCATTCCAAGCATCACATTTTCTGGGACACCTTTGATTTCCCTATAAACATTTAGCTTTTCTCTCAAACATTATAATTTGATAGCTAATATTTTACTTATTCATATGCTAGTTTTAATCTATTTTCACATCCACTGACTTAAAAGCTTCTTAAATTACTAATCCTGTCTACTTACCTTTTTACCTTCCCCATAATAAACAGTACTACATTTGCATAATATTTGCTAAAATTTATTTTAATTGAAATGAACTATCCAACTTTCTTGTCATGGATATTAATCATAGTAACAGGCTTAGCTAATGTCATAAAAGACCTCAACACATTAAGACTTAAAGGACAAAGTTCTTTATTTCTCCCCTATGTAAGAACTTGTGATGAATCTTATACATCATTGAGCAGCTCAAAAATCTTTGTTTCACAAAGACATTCACAGACATAGGCTGTCAATGACTTTTCTGTTTGGAATGTGGATTTCTCAAGGTCCTTCTGGTTTCTCCAGCCAGTAAAAAAGGAGAAAATAGCAGGGCAGGGTACACTCAAACGACTTTGCACTCAAACGGTAGCATTTGCTACCTCCACTCACCCTGCATTGACTGTGGAGTCACATGGCCACATCTTGCTGTAAAAAGGACTGAGAAATAGAGTCTCCATATAGCCTACATCCAAATTCCAAGCTATGATTCTGCAAATATGAAGGAAAGAACATATTTATGGACAGTTAGTGGTATTTGCCTGTTAACCAGACTCAGACTTCTTCACATAATAAATCACATGCATTCCTTATTAAAGTAAGGCAATTTGAATACAATCATTAAGTGTAAAATTTGTGTGTGATGAGCAGACATTTCCATTGGATTGGAACATTAACACACTATGCTATGGTAACTTTCAAATGAAAGGCAAATGACCTATTTCCCTTACATCCTTTCTTCCACACACATAGATATCTGTGGTGAAAGACCAGACCATAGCGTAACAACAATAAAGAGCAGGAAAGCATGGAAAAACACTAATGATTTTACTTCATAATACCTATTAAATCTTGCTGGTCAGGAATTACACATCTGTTTGGCCCCAACTGTAAGATCTTTTCAGAGTTAACCTCTGTGTTCCTTCCTTGTGTTGAATTCTAGATAAACCCCTTTTCTGTTCTTCTGGGCTCTTGACTCAGTCGCTAGGGGATTTTTTCATTGACCTTGGTATTTCATTTATATCTTGTTGGATGTTGGAAATTATGTATCTTTTAACAACCTATTCCTGGGTGTTGTGGGTTGAATATCGACCACCCTCCCCACCCAAAAAAAAAATATATATATATATATATATGCCCTAATCCTTGGAAACTTTGAATATAACCTTATTTAGAGAAAGCATTTTACCTATCCAATTAAGGATCTGAGGATGAAATCATCTTGGATCATCAAAGTCCTTAGAAAATGACAACTACAGTTTTCAGAGACAGAAAAAAGAGAAGACATGGATACAGATAAAAAGAAGGTCAAATCAGAAACTGGAGTTATAGACACAGGGTAAGGAGTGACTGGAGCTACCAGAATTCAGAAGAAGCCAGAAGATTCTCCTCTAGAAACTTCACAGGGAGGATGGCCCTGCCTATAGTTGATTTTGGACTTCTGACTTTCAGAACTGTGAAAGAATAAATTTCTATTGCTTAAGAACTTGATTTGTAGTTATTACAACATGCACAGAAACTTAATTAACTATGCAAACTTAAAAGCATTAAGATCAGTTTAAGAGTTGAAAAATCCCAGACATTTTCAGTCCTGGCTCATAAATTTCAAATGTAGCAAAAATTTGTAAGGTGTTTCATACTCTGCTATTGCTTCTTCCTGGTGGCACCATCTACAACTCGAGTAATGCTGTCCTTACCCTTGTCAAGCTTCTGGAGTCCTAGTTAAGGTCAAGCCCTTCGTGGCTCATGTGCCCACATGGACCCTGAGCTACCCTTTCATTTCTTGGCTTGAATAAGAAGCCACATCAGATAATATGGGACATTCTTCCCACTATGGGACTGAAAGATGCAACCTACAATTAATGTGCCAAGAGAAAGTCTAGAATAATGGGAAATGGAATGGGAGGAAGCCAGACTGACAGACTCCCTCTCTCTGTCCCTTTTGTGGAGTGTTGTGAAGTATGGTTATAGTCTCTTCCGACAATGTGCTTTCTTTGAAGCTCATCCGGAAGCAATAGGCATCTTTCATTTTTGTTTGCTTTGTTTCTTTTTTCATCACGTTCACCACCCGGGGCTTGCACCTTCCAAAGTAGTATCCATACTTTATTCCTGGCATCAAGCTCTAGGTTCTAGAGGAACTGGTCTCTATGGTAGGTTTTTGGTCTATTGCCTTCCACTAATTCTGTGTGTCAGTAGCCAATTTAAGTTTTCTTCTGGAATTAGTAACTATGACTGCTTAATTTTATTTCTTCCCTACTCATCTCAAGTCATTCAAATGACTTAATAGTCATTTGAATATATTTGGTTTAAGGGAGATAAGTCAGAATTTCACATCTTGTTACATAAGTTTCAAAAGTATTTGGCTTTTCCAACTATGTAAGTACCTAATATTTGATATTTGTTATTTTCCTTCTATTGATGCTTATAATCTGGCTAATCTTAGATTTTTGTATTTTCTCTAAAGAATTATTATTTTCAGAGCACATGTTTTCTTCATGGAAATAAAACAGATTGTAAATATAGCATATATTTGATATATCTATTTCAGTTCTAACTTCTTATATTACTTTGACACATTAATAAACTTGTTAAAGTTTCATTTTCATTTTTAAGCAATAGTCAAAAACTATACATCCTGTATTATTGAATAAAAAATTTTCACAAATATCCACTAAATAAAAGACATTTGGCAAATTTAGAATAAGTAATGGTTTTGTTTTAAAGTCTCATGAGATATAATAGATCAACTAGTTTTCAACTAGTAATTAACAACCCAATAACATTAAGATTAGAAGTAATTTGTATGTGTTCTCAATAAATTTAATTTAGTATACTCATCTTAAATCTCTATTAGTTATTTAATTCCGATACAAATAAAGTATTTCCCCAGCCCCCATTGGAAAATGCCATGGTTTGGATATGGCTTGAACGTGTCCTCCAAGGGTTTTGTGTGGAAATTTATTCTCTATTGTAAGTCATTAAGGAGTAGAATATAATGGGACTATGGTGTTTAGATGTGGGCCTTTGGACAGTGATTAGGATTAGATGATGTCATCAGGTTGGAATCCCCATGATTGAATTCTGGTGGTATTTAGAAAAGAGGGAGAGAGACCAAAGGCACTACACTCATGCTCCCTATCTCTGCATGCGGTATCCTCTGCACTCTTGGAACTTTGCCAGTAAGAAGACCATTGCCAGATATAAGCTCACAAACTTCCAGAAATGTGAGCAAAATAAGCCTCCTTTTATATAAAGTTACCCAGTCTCCTATTTTTCATTCTAATAATGCAAAATGGACTAATAGGAGGAATAAGTACTTATATGAAGTAAAACTAAAGTATGTATGCAAGGAATAAAAAGGTTATTGGAAAAAACAAGGCATGTAAGATAGCAAGTTATCTCAGATGGAAGAAAGGAAGGCAATCCAACAGGCATTTTGGTAAGAAGGTGATAGAAGAACAGCATGTGGGAGAATGATCAGTGTATTGTTTAAAATTCAATAATATAAAACTTTTATGTGGCATAAATGCTGATAAAATCTAGCCAGTTCTTGCAATAGACTTTTCTTTAAAAAAGTTTGTATTATTTATTCAAAGATTGAACCCTAAAATTTTCTACAAAGGTAGCAATGGAATAGTTAAATTATGTAGAAATTAAAATTTGAAGACCCTATTAATCCTTATTCCAGGAGACCTTTGGTTAGTTTTCAGCTTTTATCAGCTGCTGGGTTTTCTTCATGCCATTTCTCTCTGGCAGGTGCTGATATTTTTCCTCTCTCTTCTTCTGGTAGATATTGTCACTGCTTTTTTCCTCTTCACCTTCAATTTCATTACAGAAGCTTAGCACTCTGGCATGCTTTATGTTTATATGGGTGCAAATATAAAATGTGTCTCATGAATGCCAGAAATGATATAATTTTCTTTTATTAGGTACAATAAAGTTTCATCTATTGCCATTATAACCACTTTAATAAAAGGTGGAAAGAAAAGGAAAAGAGACACTTTGGACACTTCAGCAAATATCTTCCAATTCTACCTACTATGTAAAAGTTGCATAATCATTAATTAGTTATTTTAATATCTAGAAATTGAGAAACCAGCCTCTACCTCAGAGCAAAGCCTGTCCAAGGAAGGGGGGCATGACCCTTGTCCTTGGAAAGACCCACAGAGCACTCCTAGGTACATACCCACCCTGCTGAGTGGTTTATCTACAAATAACAGGAGAGATCTGCTGCTCTGGGTGTCCCTGACTCAGTCAGGTTAGGTGAGGATCCATAGCAACCCCCTAGCAACCACCAATCAGCATGAGACAGGGAAAATACCTGGGATGACCTTCCCAGTAGTTTATGGTGGTTGATAACATGTTGGGAAACCAAATAGTTCAGCACGTAATCCCCTCATGGCTTGAACCAATCAGTTCAAACAAATCCCCCTCTTGTACTAACCAATCACCCCTACCCAACTTGTTCCCGCCAGTGAAGGTGCTAATCATGTTTTAGAGTTGTTTTATGATTTTCCCGTGGTGTGTGATGATTTGCTAAGAGATGCTATGATGTATGTGAAGTCCCTGTCTTCCCCAAAGAGTGTATAAAACTGCTGCAAACCCTGGGCTTGGGGCCTCTCAGCATCACTAGTTGCTGTGTGTGCTTGGAGGACGGAGCTAGCTCACAATAAACATTTCTTTGCTGCTTACATCGATCTTGGTCTCTGGTGGTCTTTTGGGGGTCCCAAATTCGAGCATAACAAAATCAGTTGATGTCTATACTGAATAGCCATGTATTTTTCAAATCACTGTTCTCTTCAGATACAGAGATGAAATAGACAGATGAGGTGTTAGCCCATTTAACTTTATAGAGATATTCAATGTGGCAAATTTATTATCATTTAATTATTTTTCTCCACAGCGTACTTATACAAAAGATTGGAGTCTTTATGAAAGTTAAATTAAAATGCTTCAAACACATTTTTTAAACATTTTTAAGTTGTTGATGGACCTTTATTTTATTTATTTGTATGTGGTGCTGAGAATCGAACCCAGTGCCTCATGCATGCCAGGCAAGCACGCCACCACTGAGCCATAACCCCAGCCCCTAAAACACATGGTTTTAAAAGTAAAAAAAAAACAGTCTATAATTTACCAAATAAGGTGATTAAAGGTGGGTTTTATCTATGAGTAATGTAAGTTCTCTGAATTTTGTATTTTCTTGTAATGCTAATTAAATGCTTACTTTGCCAAATTTTTAAAGAAATGTTTTCATCATTGCTTTTTTCTTGATGATAATCATGAAAAATTATTTATTCATTTCTTTTTGACTTCCTAGAAAAGAGGACCTTAATGCATATCTGAAGTCAGGTTTCATAATTAATGAATTTTTAGGTATGACACAAAAAAGCATGATCTATGAATGAAAGATTTGATAGGCTGGGTTTCCTTAATTTAAGAATTTCTGCTCTGCAGAGCATTGCTAAGATAGTGAAATGACAAGTCACAGATGGAGGCAAAATATATGCAAAAACATCTAATATAAGAATGTTTAAAGAGCTCTTAAAACTCAACAATAAAAAGATAAACAACTCAACTGAAATTAGACCCAAACCTTACAATATTTGTCAAAGATACACAGATAACAAATATAGAAAAGTATTTTCTACATCATATGTCATCAGGGATATGAAAACTAAAACAAAATTGAGATTCCACTGTATGCCTATTAAAATGGACAAAATAGAGAATACTGGAAAACTCAAGTGTTGATGAGAATGTGAAGCAAAAGGAACTCTCATTAGTGGAGTGGGAATGTAAAATAGTATAGCTACTTTGGAAAGCTATTTGGTCATTAATTTTAAAAACTTAGCATATTTTCACCATCAGGAGGTTGGATATAATAAAATAAGGAAGAAATCCCCAGCACCACAGTCAGAGTGGTTCCTTTGTGAGCAAAGTGGAGGGATAAGGGAATTAAAGAAATTCATACTTTTAGGAGGCCTGAGGTGTGTCTTGGTATAGAATGTTTAGAGATCAAGAACATTGCCCAACTAAGTTGAATGGCACACTGCACAATACCTTTGTGTGGGAAAAAAGCTGTCCTTTCCCAGCAGCATGTGGAGGACAGAGGAAGGAACAATTTTGCAGCTATGGCATGGGAGCTGGCAGCTGGAGTAGCTGATTCCTACCAAACCCAACTTTGGCCTTGAAATATAGGCTTGGTAAACACAAAATGCATGATATAGAGTGAACCAAAGGACAAAGATAAAAATAAAAGATGATTTACATGGGGACAACTGGTCATGGAAACTCACCCATCTCTCCCCCTTCTACTCCTATCCAGCTACTTGCAGGATTGGCTGGGAGAGATGGGCCTAGCTAGGAATGCTAGAGGGTGTGGGGCAGGAGAAATTGAGTTTGGGGACTGAACCCAAGACTGGGAAATGTAAAGTATGCAGGTGATGTAGTGGACTAAGGATCTTCTACCATACAAGTGGAACCCAGGGAAAATTCCTGGGGTGCAATCTTCAAGTGTGGACTGGGAATTGCTGGGTCCTGGAGGTGTGCTGATTGAAAAATCTTCTGACCAATTAGCACTCAGCAAAGAGCCTGGAGTCCACCTAAGCATAAACCCTGCCTCCAGGAATTCCACCTATGGGATTACCTTTCTCACTTCTGAAATTTGAAGAATGGAGCATTATGCTCCAAATGGCTCCACCTAACATTGCTGAGAAGCTGAGAATCTTTTGAATTCCAGTGGAAGCAACTCTTAACTTTTCAGTGATTTTTTTTCTCTCTCTCTTTATATTTTTTTCCTTTTATTTACTTTTTCTCTGTTTAATTGTGACCTTAATGATTCATGGACATTTATACATATTCATATTTGTTTCTTTTCTCACTTCTAGCATTTTTAAAGTGAGCTATTTTTAATGGATCATTATTTTGAGGACTAGGATGTTTAATTAGTATATTTCAGTTTTGTATTCTTCTATTTTTAAACATATATATATATATATATATATATATATTTTTTTTTTCTCTCACTTTTCCTTGATTCTCTTTCTCTCCTCTCTTTTACTAACAGCTAATCTCTATTGTTCTTTCTTTAACTCTTTCTATATTTTTTGACTTCTACCTTCTCTCCTCCTCCCTCATAATTATCACAACCTATATCATTTCTGTTCTCTCTCAGTTCAACATTCAAAACTGTAAACCCTTTTGCAAACTTACTTTTTTTATTATAGACAATTATAGATCATATTATTTGTTTATGTAAAAATAACATTGTAGACATCATTGCAGGAACTATTTGGTTTAATGCTGTATATAGTTTGCATTGCTTATTGCCATTATTTGTCTCTCCCTAAACAGTGAGGCACTGGAAGCATTAAGGAACAACATATAACCACAAGGTAGAAATTCTACTGCCTCAGAGCCATACTGTTAGATGGGTAGACACAAACATAATTAAAAATAAAGGGAACAAATCACCCCAAACAAACAAAGATACTCCAATAACGGAATTCATCAACATCACAGTGGAAGAAATGTCAGAGAAAGAGTTTAGAATGTACATAGTTAAACTGATCTGTGAGATAAAGGACCATATGAGGAGTGAAATTAGAGGGAAAACACAAGAAATTATAGATCACTTCAATAAAAAGATACAGATTCTGAAAAAAAAAACATAAAATAGAAATCTTCAAAATGAAGAAACCAATAAGCCAAATTAAAAATTCAATGAAAAATATCACCAACAGACTACACCACTTGGAAGACAGAATTTTAGGCAATAAAAACCATATATGTATATTTGACCATGGAAAGAAGATGTCAAGAGACTAATGAATAGAACTTCTAAGAAATATAGGATAGCCTGAAAAGACCAAATTAAATGTTTATTGTGATAGACGAAGACTTGGAGATACATACCAATGGAATGCACAACCTTTTAAATGAAATAATGTCAGAAATTATCTCAAATCTTAAGAAGGTAATGGAAAATCAAATATAAGATGCTTTTAGGACCCCCAAAAGTTAAAGAATTCACAACTGGGACACCTGCACTACAAAACATACTCAGTAATATATTTCATGAAGAAAAAATAAAAAATAAAAGTGAAAACCAGGAATGGGAGAAACTACACTAGAAGAATAGTCAATCAAATAAATAACTAATTTGAATAAAAAACCAGAAACATATTAAAATGATGGAGAATAACTCTATAACAACATTGAATATAAATGGCCTAAACTCATCAATCAAAGGGCAAAGACTGGCAGATTGGATTTAAAAACACAATCCAACAATATGCTGTCTCCAAGAGACTTACCTCATAAGCAAAGACATCCATAGACTGAAGTAAAAAAGATGGAAAATTATATATCATTCACATGGATCTTATAAACAAGCAGGAGTTTCTATCCTTGTATAAGATAAACTTTAAGCTAAAGTTAATCAGAAGGTACAAAAAAGAATATTTAATACTGCTCAAGGGAATAATAAATCAACAACACATAACAATCATAAATATTTATTCCTCAAACAATGGAACATCTATGTACATAAAACAAACCCTTCTCAGTTTCAAGAAGCAAGAAGACCACAGCACAATAATACTGGTTGACTTTAACAAACCTGTCTCACCATTGGATCCTAAATAAAGAAGCTAAACACTAAATAAAGAAGACATAGAACTAAAAAATACAAAATAATAATTTAGATGTAATAGACATTTATAGAGTAATTAATCTATAAATTACTGAATACACTTTTGACTCAGCAGTATTTATCCTTATCTAAAATTGATTGTATCTTAGGCCACATAGCAACTCTAAGCAAATAAAAAAGTAGTGATAGTATCTTGCATTCTATCAGACTATAATGGAATGAAATTAGAAATAAACAATGAAATAAGAAAAAGAAGCTACTCTAATACCTGGAGACTAAATAATATGCTACTGAATAACCAATGGATAGCAGAAAAAATCAGGGATGAAATTTAAAAAGATATTTAGAGGTAAATGAGAATAGTGATATATCAAAATCTCTGGGAAACTGTGAAGATAGACTAAAGAGGAAAGATCATTGCATTGAGCTCATTCATCAAAAGAGTAGAAAGTCACCAAATAAGTATCCTATTATTTCAACTTAAAGCCCTAGAGAAAGAAGAATAAATCAAAACTAAAAGCCACAGAAGACAGAAAATAATTAAAATCAGAGCTGAAATCAATGAAATTGAAACAATCCAAAAAGTTGGCAAAACAAAAATTGGTTCTTTGAAAATGTAAGCAAAATTGATAAATCTTTAGCCAAGCTAAAGAGAAAGAAAATTCATATTACTAAAATTCATGATGAAAAAGCGAATATTTCAACAGAAACTACTGTAATACAAATAATCAGAAACCATTTTGTAAATTTATACTCTAATAAAATAGAAAATATTGAAGTCAATGAGGAAAGGAAATTTCAGACCAGTAACCCTGATGTATATAGATGCAAAAATTCTTAATAAAACCCTGGCAAATCACATACAAAAACATATTAAACTAAAATAAAACAAATAAAAAATTAAAAGAAGGTGCACCATGATCAAATGTTGTTCATCCCAGGGATGTAAGGTTGATTCAACATATGAAAATCAATAATGTAATTCATCACACCACTAGACTCAAAGACAAGAATCACATGATTACCTCAATAGATGCAGAAAAAGCATTTGATAAAATACAGCATCATTCATGCTCATAAAATCTAGGCATAGTAGGAGCATATTTCAATATTAAAGCTATATATATTAAACCCAAGGTCAGCTTCATTGTAAATGGAGAAAAATATGAAGCAGTCCCTGAAAAACTGGAAACATAAAGGGATGCCCTCTTTCATTGTTTTTATTCAACATAGTCCTGGATACTCTAACCAGAGCAATTAGAGAGAAGAAAGAAATTAAAGGGATACAAATAAGAAAAAAAGAACTCAAATTGTTCCTATTTGCTGTGAACACAATTCTATATTTAGAAAATTCAAAAAACTCCTCCAGTAAACATCTAGAGCTCATACATGAATTCAGTAAAGTAGCAGGATATAAAATTAACACTCATAAATCAAGTGCATTCCTGTATGTTAGTGATAAATCAACTGAAAGAGAAATTAGAAAAACTATCCCATTCACAATAGCCTCAAAAAAATTGGGAATCAATCTAACAAAAGAAGTGAAACCTTTACAATAAAAAGTACAGAACTCTAAGAAAAGAAACTGAAGACCTTAAAAGATGGAAAGATCTCTCATATTCTTAGGCAAAATTAATGTTGTCAAAATGGCCATTCTACCAAAAGTGCTATATAGATTAGTGCAATTCCTATTAAGTTTTCAGTGATGTTTTCCATAGAAATAGAAAAAGCAGTCATAAAATTCAAAAAATCAGTCATGAAATTCATTTGGAAAAATAAGAGACCCAAAATAGCCAAAGCAATTCTCAGCAAGAGAAGTGACGCAGGAGGCATCACAAGTACCAGCTCTTATATTATATACTACAAAGATACAGTAACAAACACTGCATGGTCTTGGCACCAAAACAGACATGAAGACCAATGGAACAGTATAGAAGACACAGAGACAAACCCACTTAAATAGAATTATCTTACTAGACAAAGGCACCATGAACATACATTAGAGAAAAGATAGCCTCTCAAACAAATGGTGCTGGGAAAACTGGAAATCCATATGTAACTAAATGAAATCAAACCCCTAACTCTCACCTTTTACAAAACTCAATTCAAGGTGGATCAAGGACCTAGGAATTGGAGCAGACCCTGTACCTAATAGAAGAAAAGGTAGACCCAGATTTTTACCATGTTGGCTTAAGAACTGACTTTCTTAACAAGACTCCTAAAGTGCAAGCAATAAAATCAAGAATCAATAAATGGGATGGAATCAAACTAAAAAAGTTTTTCACAACAAAGGAAACAATAAAGACCATGAAGAGAGTGTCTACAGAAAGGGAGAAAATCTTTGCCTCCTGTACCTGAGGAATAGCACTAATCACCAAGATATATAAAGGACTCAAAAACTTAACACCAAGAAAAAAAAATGACAAAAAAATAACCAACCTATAAATAGGCAAAGGAACTGAACACTTCACTTCACAGAAGAAGAACTATGATCAGTCAACAAATATATGAAAAAATGTTCCACATCTCTAGCAATTAGAGGTATGCAAATCAAAACTACACTAAGATTTAATTTCACTCAAGTCAGAATGGCAATTATCAAGAATACAAGTAACAATAAATGTTGGCAAGGAATTGGGGAGAAAGTTACACTCATACATTGCTGGTGGGACTGCAAATTGCTGCAACCACTCTGGAAAGTAGTATGGTGATTCATCAAAAAGCATTTGACTCATTTATCCCACTCCTCAGCATAAACATAATTATTTTCCATCATTTATTTAATTGCTTCTGTTTCTTTTGTCCTGGTGTGTACATGTGTGTGGGTGGGTGGGTGTTCCTGGGCTACCATGATTTAGTCTTTTAGATTTATTACTCAGTTCCCTCACTTCTACCCTTATGATTTATATCTTTTTTAAAATTTTGCTCTCTGACTTCAAATATTTCTTCCTCATAATAAGTCTCAATTATGACCCAATTTTTCTAATTTATTTACCTTTTCATAGTTTAGTTTGTGTGAAAAACATACCCTAGGGTGATCTTCAATAATTCCTCTCATCTGGTGTTTGTGTCAAGAATGATCCCTCCCTGTTGAATGTGGGCAGGCCTTGGATCTTATTTCTAAACAAGAGAAAATGAATGGTGATGTGTTTCAGGCCTTCTGATCCTGCTGAAGAAAAATGACATGCTGGAGAGGGCTCATGGCAAGCTCCTGGAAGCAGCCAACAGCCAGCAAACAGCTGAGGCCCTCATCTCTACACCTGTGAGGGAATGGAGTTCATGGACAACCTGAATGGTTTGGGAAAGCATCAAATTTCCAGATGAGAAAGGAACCCAGCCAACATATTCACTGAAGCCTTGTGGACTCAGAGCAAACATAGTATCCAGTTATACCATATCTGTCCTCTTACCCCATGGAAACTGCAAGACAAATAACTTAGTGCTATTTAAGCTACAGTGTTTCTAGTTGCACAATTATTGGTGCAATTTGTAGTGGGGGGGACTTAGCTCATAGGTTCTTAGACAAGGTAGTGGCAATATTGTAAAAGCAGGAATACAGTAGGTATATAAGACAAATGGCTTCTCATTTATGTCCCTGCTAAAGTCAAGCTATACTTGTGTATTGAGATTCTTAAAGAAAGACTCTTTGTTCTATCCCTGTTTCTATGTCTTGAGGGTACTCAAAGTAACCATCTTGCCTTGTGGGAGTCCAGGAAAGCAGAATGGTCAATATTTACCTTCTAGTTTGCAGTCCCAGATATCAGAAAACAAAGATCTCCTTAGGAGAAATTTCTTTGCAGTTATCATTATTAAGGTCCTACACAGGTGGATGAACCCACATACAAGTCTTTTCTATTGGAACCCTGATAGAACTGAAAACATCAAATACTGTTATCTCCAGGCCCTAGTAGTCATTTAAAGATGCAAGTCCATGCATTTCACAGTATGGGATTGATTAAGTAAACTTGTTTTCAAAATTTTTATGTGATTGTAATTGCCAATATTTTAGAGTTACACATTTTTACCCCTGCAGGAGATTATTTCCACTCAAGATCAATTTATTTTTTTTACTGTAGTTAATATCATTTAATCAAAGTTTTTGGGTTTTAGTACCACTCACAGGAGAAACCAATCTGACAGAGAATGTATTAATGAGAATAGAAAAAAAAAACATAAAGCACTTTCAAAAATCTCAAGATATTTTTTTAAATTTTTACCTAAAATGGAGCAAGTGATATATTTTCAAAATTTATTTTCACTTTTTTGTCAACTAGTCAGTATTAAAATTTGTCTTGTAAGCCATAACTAACTTAAATAACAATTTTTTATGAGAACATTAGTTATTGATTTAAATCATTTTGTCTCTTCTGTAGTGAAAAAAGTATTGTTATTTTATTGACTAATTATCTTCCATTCTCTAAAGATGTCATATTACTTTTTTTTGTTTTCCTCAAATAATAGGTTTTATTATAGAATAAATTTAATTAAACAAATAAGCTCAAGTAAGATAAAAGCTAACTTTTCTATTATTGTTAATATTTTAGTGTATTTCATTTTTATATGTTTGTTACTTTGAATTTTAATAAATTCAGGATCATACCATATAGACCTTAGTGTTTGTTTTTTTACTTAATAACATATAGGATACATTATTACATCTCAGTAAATTTGCTTCTGAATTGATCATTTCATTCACTCCTAGAGTGATGCTTTATTAAATACATTTCACATTATTTATGTCATTCCGGAGATTTATATTATTATTAACAGTATCACAGCAAATATCTTTGTAATCCAACATCATCGCTTGTTTGCTTTTTTACTTCAAAATATTGTTATGGGTGGAATTCCTAACTTCCGTGTGAAATTTAAAGAGGAGCAAAAAAATCTCCTTTGGGTTTGAACTGGAGGAGTGAGGAGAAGGGGAGAGAATGGGATTGGAGAGGCAGGCAGAGGCCAGATCATGATGCAGTATCATGCAGGGTCAGAGATTGGACTTTATGCTACATTTCACTAAATCTAAGGAAGTGTTTGAACAAAAGTGTCTGTTATGCATTTGCAAGAGCATTCTGGATGCTTCATGGAGAGCTGCATGTGAAGGAGCAAGAGAGTCATCAGGGCAATCTTGCCCCCAAGAAGCCAGGGAGAATGGGGATCAAATTCCAGGTATATTTAGCAAGTCCACTTGCTAAATTGGTTGAATATAGGTATAAGGGGAAGTAACAAATAAAGATGTTGTCTACAATTTGGCCTCATCTTTCAAGTGCTAGTAGAAGCATTTCTTTAGGAAGGGATGGTCATGACTTGAACCTTGCATTTTGCTTATGTAAATTGGGACATGATTGGTTAGGTCGATGAAAAATAGAGCAGGTACCACACAGCCCTGAGAAAGGACAGAACTATAGGAATAGTTTTTGTGATCATAATATTTAGAGCTATAGCACAGCATGAAATCACAAAAAAAAGAGGGAGCATGGAATGAATAGGAAGGAAGGCCGCGGATGGAGGTCTAAGGCAATCCAGTTCAACATTTAGATATGGAAAAGGTGAAGATAAGGAATGAGATCAATAAAATATGTCTAGAGGAGTCAGAGGAAAAGCAAGTGAGTACATTCTCTCATACTTAGTGAGAATCAGTGTTTCCAGCTGAATAGCAAACAGTTCTCAGAGAGGAAATTTGTGGATTTGATACTTATTTGCTCTAATCAGTGTGATACTTGAATTAGTGTGAGACAGAGAAGTTATTCATTACGGAAGACAGAAAATAAATGTTCACCAAAACATTGGGGAAGTGAAATGGTCAGTTAATTCCAAAAGTTTGCCTTCATAAAATTCTCATATTATCCCTAATTTACTTTTTCTCAGTATCTCTTTCACAATGAACTAGCTAATGAACTATAAATAAGTATGAAATCAGTATATTATTAATCATCTCAATACATATATAGACAAGGAATATTAATGAGCTGATTTAAGAGACTCTAAGAAGTGTGTGATTAAGTCTTACCTCCTAGAATTTATTGAATTTAAACTGATTTTAGTATAAAGCAGGATTAGGGAAATATTTGACTTAAAGGAGTTCCTTTTTGAGTCCTAAAGGGGCTTAGTGTGAACAAATACATGAGGTTGAAAGTTAGCAGAACATGTAGAGACATTAACTGAATGAGACGCATGAGATAAATGGTCTGCAACAGTGCAAACAGGATTGGTACTCAAGGTGCACTCAGAACTTTTCTTCTATGCCCTTCATAGCCTGGGTTATTATTTGATTTACAAAATAGAGGAATGAAGGTGAAGAAGTTGTTTAAATTCTCTTACGTATGTGATGGGGGTTTTCCGTATCCCTAGCTGAAGCATAGGGGAAAGTCCATCTTAAATTGTTTGATTAATTTCAGGTGTTTGTTTTTTAAGCAGTGTTTAGAAAAATCAATAGAAGAATGGATAAAGAAAATGTGGTATCTATACACAATGAAGCATTACTCAGCCATTAAGAAGAATGAAATTATGATAATGAATAGAATGGAGATTATCATGCTAAGTGAAACAAATCAGTCCCAGAAATTCAAAGATTGAATGCTTTCTCTGATATGAGGAAACTAATCCAAAATAAGAGGCAGTGGGGCCAGGGAAAGAGAGGGAGAAAGAGAGAGGTGGAAGGAGAGAGAAAGAAAGAAAGAGGGTTAGAGGGAGGGAGAAATAGGGAGTAGGTATCTCATTAAAATAGAGCATAAATCAGTAAATAAGTAAATTGAGGGCAGGAAGAGGGGATGGGAAAAGAGAAGAATAGTGAAATGAATGTGATTGAACTTTTGTGAGACATACATACACAAATACAGCACACACATGTATGTACATCTATGACTATATCACATTGAATACCAATATCAATTATACCTAAAGATACTAATAAAAAACTAAATAAATTGCAGAAAGATCAGTAAAGGAGAGGGAGGGGATCTGGGGTAAGTGAATTAGATTGAATTAGAGCAAATTATATTCCACACTTTTATGATTATGTAAAAATGTATCCTAATGTTTTACATAGCTCAAAAGAATTAATGAAGAAGTAAAAAAAATCAATGCTCATGTATCTTTCAAATTTGAATAATATGAAATTTATGTAATCCATGGTATTGATAAGCAGAATTTTATTTATCTCTAATTTTCACCTTGTTTTTTCCTTTAGTTTGAAACTCTGAACCCTCTTATATCACAATAAATCTTAAATTTGGTCTTTTGATGGTGTCCCATAATTCTTGAATATTCTGTTCATGTTTTTTTTTACCATCTTGACAGAGGTCAACTTTATTTTCAAGATTGTATACTCTGTCTTTATTGTCTGAGGTCCTGTCTTCCAAGTGGTCTAGTCTTTTGGTGATACTATCTATTGAGTTTTTTAATTGGCTCCTTGTTTCTTTCATTTCAAGGATTTCTGTTTGGTTTGTTTTTTTTTTTTTCAGTATATCCATTTCTTTTTTGAAGTAATCTCTTGCAACCTGTATTTTTTCTCTTATCTCTTTGTTGGAGTGATTGGTTTTTGCCTGTATCTGGTCACATAGGCCATTCTTTAATTCCCATATAATTTTAGTTATGTATGTTCTGAACTCCTTCTCTGACATTTCACCTACTGCGCTATCTATGGATACTGTTGTTGTAGTATCTTGGTTTGTTTGGGGCACTTTCCTCCCTGTTTTTTTTCATAATGTCTGGGTGTCTCTCTCTATTGCAGTATAGATCTGAGGTATTACAGCTTCTGCCCTATTGTTTTATTGTGTCCCTATAGGTTACCAATACCTCACCTTTAAGGGAGACATCAGTATTACAGCACTCAATGTACCCAACGTGCAACCATATATCAGTTAGCTTTTATTTTTACATTTACAGTTTTGTCACTATAATCAGAAAGGATGAGTTCAGTTATCATCTACCATATAGTCAATAGTTTTGCATAATGGTTTACAGTTTCTGATGATGGAAGGGGGAGCTGGGGGTTTGGCTGAGATGTTTTTGAGGTAGGATGTGAGAATATGGAGGTATTAGATTATAAGACAAGTGAGAGGGTGATCATGAGAAGTTGGCTGTTAGTAGGAGAAACAAGTGACAGGCAACCCCATGCAAGACTCACTGTCACCTCAGCAACAGGATAACTGTTAGCACCCCTAGTAGAGAAACATCGGAGACAGCCAGGCCACAGGGACCTTGGTGATGTCTTACCAGGTCCTTGTTGTTGTCCCTTGATAGAAGTGGTGACATCCCAGTTTTGTAGCCATGGAAGCCTCAAACCTATATGTACCCAGATGTTGGGCTGTGAACCCACGCTTTGGTGAATATAGAACCCCAGGGCACGGGTGGCTCTCCATGTGGGTATGGGGCAGGTGGCTCTTGGGATCTCTGGGTGCTGGGCGGGCAGGCCTCTCTCCACCTTGTTTTTAAATATTGCATTAGTCAGCCATTTGTGGCTATGACAAAATACCTGACAGGGACAACTTCGAGGAGGAAAGTTTATTTTGAGCTCATGGATTCAGAGGTTCAGTCCATAGTCGCCTGGTTCCACTGCTCTGAGCCCAAAGTGTGGCAGAACATCATGGCGGAAGGGCATGGCAGACGAAAGCTGTTCAGCATGTGGCAGTGAGGAAGCAAAGGGAGAGATTGAGGTGCCAGTGACAAGACATAAACCCCAAAGGTACACTCTGAGCTAACCTACTTCCTTCAGCCTCACCTTACTACCACCCAGCTGAGTAGTCCCATTAAAACATTATTTCATCAAAAGGATTAATTCACTGATTAGGTTACAGCTCTCAAATTTTGATCATTTAACCTCTCAACATTCCTGCATTGTCTTACAGCTCATGTGAGCTTTTGGGGCAGGTCCAAACCATAACATACATATTGATAGAGACACATTTGCTTTTGCATATTATCATATTGCAATTATTTTATTGGTATATGAAATTCTCTATTTTATTTTTTCCTGGTAACTAGGTCAAATTTAAGGAACATGTACCTTAAGACAGACCAGTCCTCAGATCTGGGGAAAATATAACTGCTTTCCTAAAATGAAAAGCTGCTAAAATATAAGCAGACACAAATGACTCTTAGTCATAATTCTATATTATGAAAAGCCATGATCTTTGACACACACAGAATAAAATGCTACATCAATCATGGTGATTGTGTATCTGTTAGGTAAAGAAAATGCGTGTCTGATTTTATTTTCTGCCTTTGATAAACAGCATAGGTTCTCTAGTATTATTTACAGTGGTTTATGAGTTGATATTTTGAATTAGTGAATGATCTGAAGTATTGGTAAATATGCTCTCTGAATTGCTAGAACCTGGAGTTTTGACCATGCTGTTTGATTTAAAAATAATATCCCAAGATTCATCATTTAAATATTACAATCATCTCTTGGTATACATGTGAATTCTGTTGCAGTATTGTACTGCAAGAATGCCAAAAGACATGGATGGTTCTTTACAAAAAAAAAAATGGCATAGTTTTTGCACATAACCAATGTACATCCTCCTGTATAATCTAAGTCACCTCTAGATTACCATAGCTCTGACTCCACTGTAAAGTCTACATAAATAGTTATTATACTGTATTGTTTAGGGAATAATGAGAAGAGAAAAGGAACATTGGTATTGTGTACAGATGGTATTTGTTTTAGCATTTTGTATTCACTTTGTTTGAATCCACAGATATGGAATCTATGGGTATAGAAGGCTGACTTTACTTGTTGTTTAATAGTTGACTTATCTAATAATTAATATTGAACACTTTTTAAAATTTATTGAGTACTGTAATACAGTGTTTAGCCATGAATAGATAACTGGTTACCATTTTATTAAACATACAAGTTGCTTTTATGTTGAGTTTTCTCATCGTATACCCATTTGAACTAAATAAAGGCTAGGACTACCTTCTTAGGCCAGATTTTATATATATATTATATAAGGGTTTTATGATACCACATTGGTAATGGATTCATGAAAGGTAGAAATAAATAGAAATGACCCACTTGCAGACTTAAAAAATTAGAAATTTTTCTTTTTTCTTGAATTCTGTATTTGGGAAGTATAGTAAATATTGTGTTTATTTCTATAAAATCCTTCAATCAGTTCTCCTCTCTCTAGCAGCTATGCATTTTGAGGGAAACTTGAGCCTTTTTCCTGGTTTAGGATGGACATTGACTATTTTGCCTGAATCAGATTACTCTCATCTCCCTCTACACAATGATTTTTTGAGGCACTGTAAATTGCTTTAATTTCCTTAGTGGAAAGGATTAATTAGTTCAGGAATGAGCCTTTGGTCAGATGGAAGACATAATGGTGGTTGTGAGGACCATCTGGGGAGTCATGCTTCTAACTCTTAAGAGTAAGTTGCAGGAAGTCAATTCTCTCTTCCTCTGGGCCTTGAACAGATGTGAAACCTGAGGAATAAAAGCAACACACAGAAGAACAAAGTATAAGAGAACAGTAGAGAACTGAAGTAACTAGAGGTCTATTTGAACTACATCTATTTACATATTTTTTTTCTGAATCTTAAGGTTTTAAATAAAGTTATTCTAGTAGCTGGAGGATTTTAAATGATCCTTCTTATGAGTTTCTTAAAAGCTGTTTTCTAGTTAAAGTAAAATTATTGTATTGAATGTATATAGAAGGGATATTTAATAAAAATATGTTTGTGTATATTTAAAGAATGGACAGCATGAAGAAACTTAAATGCAGCTAGAATGTCTATACTTTATTTGAAGTGCTAAAATATCAATACCAGTAGACTGTGATAAGGTGTATAATGTAGATTTTAATATCCAGTGCACCAACTAAGGAAATTACAAAAGCAATACATTCAAGAAAAACATACATAAATAAAAAATGCAATTCTAAAACGATCAAATAACTCAAAAAGGAAGATTAAAAAGGAGAAACAACTAAAATAAAAACCAGGAGAAATATAAGCAAAAAAAACCACTGTAGTGCTATCATGTCAATAATTACCAACGATGTACATGTCTGAATATATCAATTAAAGATAAAGATTGCCAGAACAAATGAAAGAAACAAACAAAAAACAACAAAACATATACAACCATATGCTGGGGTCAACAAATTACTTCAAATATTGTATAGTGAGATGGAGAGTAAATGGATAGAAAAATATAACATGAAAATATTAATTTACATGTGTAAATTTAAAATGCATAAAATCAGATAAAGCTGACAACTTCACATCAAAGAAAATTACTGGAGACAAAGTGTAGATACATACTGACAAAAGTGGCAATCAACAAAGAAAACATAGTAAAGTTAAGGATGCATGTACCACCAACAAAAAAATGTAAAATATATGAAGCAAAAATTTACAGTATTATTTGATCAACAAACATATGCAAAAATGCTCAACATCTCTAGCAATCGAGAAATGCAAGTTAAAACTACACTGAGATTTCATCTCATTTCAGTCAGAATGGCAATCATCCAGAATATAAGCAATAATAAGTGTTGGTGAGGATGGGGGAAAAAGGTTCACTCATACGTTGCTCATGGGACTGCAAATTGGTACAACTACTCTGTAAAGCAGTATGGTGATTCCTCAGAAAACTTGTAATGGAACCACCATTTGACATAGTTATTCCACTCCTAGGTTTATACCCAAATGACTTAAAATCAGCACACTACAGTGACACAGCCCCATCAATGTTCATAGCTGCTCAATTCACAATAGCTAAACTATGGAACCAACCTAGGTGCTCTTCAATAGATGAATGGATAAAGAAACTGTGGTATATAAACACAAGGAAATATTACTCAGCCTTAAAAAAGAATAAAATTATGGTATTTTCTTGTAAATGGATGGAACTGGAAAATATTATACTAAGTGAAATAAGCCAGTCCCAAAGAACCAAAGGCCAAATATTTTCTCTGATATGCAGATGCCAATTCACAGTAAAGGGGGGGAGTGGGCAGAGGTATTTGGGACTAGACTTTGGGGAGTGAAGGGAGGGGAGGGGACATGGGGGTAGGAATGATAGTGGAATGAATTATTACCCTCTGTGTATATATGATTACATGACCTGTGTAAACTTATATCTTGTACAACCAGATGAATGAGAAGTTATACTCCATTTATGTATGATGTGTCAAAATGCATTCTACTGTCATATATAACTAATTAGAACAAATAAAAATTATTAAAAAATAAAGTTAAATTAAAAAATTATAGTGCTAAAAAGAGAGAATGTCAAATTCACAATTAAATTTGGGAACTTAAATATTCCACTCAATGACTGAAGAACTATCAGATAAAAAAAAATGAACAAGAGTGTGAGAGAACTAAAAAACATCAAGTAGCAGGATCTAATTGGCACATCTAGAACATTATGCCCCCGAATGAATACACATTTTTTATTCAGGTACCAAGGGAGCATTCACAGAACTGAGACCAAAACTACTTAAATAATATAGAATATTATTGTCCAACAATTAAGGAATCAAACCTACAATCAATGACAGAAGGATAAAAAGAAAATCTCCAGTTATTTAAAAATAAATTGCATTCTTCCAATTAACCTACCAGTCAAAAAGAAGACTCAAAGGAAACAAAATGGTACATAGAACTGAATGAAAATTAATATATCAAAAGATATAATCTATTTAGCTAATGATGTGTGATTCAGCTGAAGCAGTGTTGAGCGGGAAATTCATAGCATTAAACGTTTATGTCAGAGAAAAATTTTGAATGGGTAATCTAATTTCTCACTTCAATAAACTAGAAAAAATCAAAGGAAATTGAATTCAAAGTGAACAGAATGAAGAAAATATCAATGATAAAAGCATAAATGAATAAAACTGAAATCTGGAAAACAATAGAGAAAAATTAATGAATCAAAGGACTACTTCTTTGGGAAAAACCAATGAAATTGAATAAAGTCTGACAAGATGGACAAAGAGAAACACAGAGAAGATGAAAATCAATAATATCAGGGGGAAAAAAACCCCTGGAGGTGTAACTAGGACTCCTGGAGTCAATAAAAAAAATACAACAAAAACTTCACTCTTAAAAATTTGCCAACTTAGAAGAACTAGATGATTTCCTAAAAACCCACAAATTACCAATACTCAACCAAGATAAACAAACAAGTTGAATATTTCTTATACTACAAAAGAAGATAGATTGGCATTTCAACAGTTCTCAGGAAAAAAATATTTCAGGCACAGATGGATTTAATGGGGAATTACAACCCCAAATTAAAGAATTAACCCTAATTTTACAAAATATCTTTCATAAAATAGAATATGATGAAATCATTTCCAACTTATTTTATAAGGCTAGTATTATGCTGATCTTTTAACTAGACAGAGTACAAGAGAAACCTATAGAACAACATCTCTCAAGAATTTAGACACAAATATCCTCAACAAATACAAACAAATTAAATTTTCAATGCATTTCTACCTAATACAATGATATTGGAAGGTACTTTTACTCTTTTTAATACTGAAAAATGATGCCAGAGAGCATAAATAACTTGGCCATATGTTTAACTTTGAAATTAATAGAGTTGGGTTTCAATTTAGGTTGCCTAAACTCCAAATCTGTGTCCTTAATTAACATCATCATAAAATTTTCAAATTTTCCTTTCTATGTTTGAGACTGGTAGTCTCCAAAAAACAATTTCTTCATTTTTCTTTAGATATAAAAGCCTAATATTAGTATATATCACTATCCTGCTTAAAAAAAATTACATTCTTCCTTCAGTGGATGGTCTTGTTACTAAATGATAGCAAATGGTATTTCAGTAAAATATTCTTTGTGATATCAGGGGAAATTTTTTTTTTCTGTGTTGGTGATTGAATCCAGGGTTGATTTTCCACTGAGTTACATCTCCAGTCTTTTTAAAAAGATTTTATTCTAAGACAGTGTCTCATAAGGTTGCTTAGGGCCTTGCTAAATTGCTGAAGCTAAATTGTGACCTTTCTGACTCAGCCTCCTGATTCACTGTAATTACAGGCATGGACCACCATGCTTGGCAAGGGGGGAAACATTTTTTGAAGTGATTTAATTTGGTCTTTACTTTTTTTTTTTTTTTGGTGGTGCGGGAATTGAATCCAGTGACTTTTATAGGCAAGCACTCTACTATTTAGCCACATTCCCAGCCCCATTCTTTATTTTCTCTAAGTATTTTAATTTGTTTTTTTTATCTTTATTCCTCTTTTCTATTTCCTAGAATGTTGATTTGGTGACTGGATCCATAGTAACCCTATTGGACCTTGAAGTAAATTGAAAATGGCTATTGCATTCCAAGGATGATAGAAGTCAAATTTGGAGCCTGCCTCCAGTATTATAGTGGAGTTTCCATATATATTATTATGTGGCCTATTTTCAAAAATTATTTTAGAAGATAAAGAAATAACTATCTTTTTAAGCTCTAGTTACTTTGGATTTTTCAGATATATGGAGTGTATTGTAATCCTAACTCAAACTTCTTCCATATTCTTCTAGTCAATTCTTATACATAATGAAAGCCATCAATATCTAATTTATATTCAGTTCTGTGAATGTTAGAAATGTAGACACAATCATTTTGCCATTTACCTACATCCAATTTGACATTCTTACTTGCTGTGAAAAGAATGATGTCTTTTTGAGGTTGTTATTTCACCAATCTATTATCTTTTCACTATTATTTTTAAAGTCTGACATTAATAGATGTTTTTAATTAAATTCCTTGGAATTGATGCTTGACAGAATTCAGACAAAAATACTTCCTTCGGGCTTCTCACAAAATTTTGGCTTCACCCATAAAGTGGCTTAGCCCGCCGCCGGCTTCTGCAGACTGACTTATGCCTGCCAGCACTCAACAAGCTGAGAGAACAGAGACTGAACATGTCAGGGAGAACACTGTAGGAGCCCATCTTGGGCTAGCGAGAGGTGTCAGAAGACATTAGCATTCTGCACGATTCCTTTGCTACCTCATTATTTTTCTCTCTTTGCAATAATGTTGACTTTTTATTGGTATTTCTTCTTTTTTTCTTTTACTTAATTTTAATTCAATTAGAGGAAAACACTTCAAATAGTTCTTTATATTAATTGCCTGGGGATATTTTCATCAGACTCCATATTTAGGGGAGGGGTACCAAAATAATTTAATGGGGTATCTTATTAAAATTTGAACCAAACTTTTTAAGATGAACTACATAATATAATGATAAGTTTTAGGCCCATAAAAAATGACATGCTATTTAAAAAACAAACAAGCAAACCAAAAATGAGCAAACAAGTAAAGAAGTTAACAAAGACTCGATGTTAAGTCACAGAGTATAATTTAAATTGTGTCATCATTGATATGCAACGAATAAATTCTTTTTTTCTATAACTAGATTGAATATTATAAATATTTTCAAGTTAAAAAAAGATTTTCTGGCTCATGAGTCATTAAAGATGCTTATTTATAGTGATATAGATATATAGTAGCACTTCTAAATATCTTAGCATTGCATATCAGTTTTGATATGGTCTAGACATCAAACATACAGTGCTCAGAAACACAGGGGGGCTGAATTGAGGGCTTTGGATGATTGAATCTCATATGTAAACTTTAAGGCAAGTTAATTGAATTATGATGTTGTTCACCTTCACATCCATAAATAGTAAGAAAAAAAACAACAAAACAAAAACAAAGTCCAATCACTGGTTCAGACATATATTGGTATGCTAAGGCATGCTTTCGTCTGTTTCCTGGAGTCAGCCAGCTGAGTTCATGAAATACACAGCAGACAGTTGCTTAGGCAACTCATTCATGGGCAGAAAAGTGACACTTTTCGCTCACATCAGAGAAAACCACCGATGTGATAAGAAATGGCGCCTATCATCAGTAGGAAATGAGTGTCGAAAATAGCTGTGGGTAAAACTCCTCAGGAAAAGTTTCAATGAGAGAGCATGGCTGGCTGTTGGGACCTCCTTTCAGGGGTGACAAATGGATGTTGACTGAAATAAGCACTTATTCTAAGCTATTTCTTTCTTATCTTGTAACATAAGGACTCTCAGAGAATAATATTGAAAAATCTAAAACAGTAAATTTTGTATTGAACATAAAAGTCTTTTCTTCTGTAAAACACAAATGAACAAACCAACCAACAAATAAACAGCCAACAAAAAAATACTCTGACCTGAGCCAGCCACCCTCCTGTCACTCCAGGCGTCTCATTGGAAAGTGGATTGTGCAACAGAAGTACTTGTCCCTTAAGCAGATAGGCCAGACAGGTCCAAAGATTTGGCTTAATCATGTAGACCACCCTGTCCTTATAAGGACCATAAAGGAAGTAAGGCATGCTTATTGGGTGGAGAAGGTAAGAATGAAAGGGAAGGAAAGAATGTTGTTATGTAAATTTATATTTTTCCTCTCACAAAATATTTCTTTTCACTTTGCCCAATTCAATGGTCCTTGGCTCATTTGTAAACTTACGCATACCACAGAAGGCACTATAATGGCACAGATGGCAACAGCCACACCATTATATTTGACATTAAATTGCTGCCTTTAAAGTTTCTAAAGGCCCAATATAGTAGGCAATAACTTGATCCCATATACTAATATTCTCAGGGGTAGGGCCAAGAAGATACGTTCCCAATGCTACTGTTATCAAAGGCACAGTGTCAGAGATACACTACCTTGACCGTAGATGAAGATATAAATGGGCAATAAATAGAAATGGAGAGATCACAGGAGATGGAAGATCTCTCTCACATGAGCCACACTGCCAAGCACAATATGATGATGTATTTCCAGAAGACTGCTTCAGAGCAAGAGAATAATACACTTAGCTATTTTTGTTGGATCTAGTACTGACTAAAGTTCAATCCTGGGTGAAACTTTGGTTTTTATTTTCATTGAAGAGGACTGGGTTACTACTCACCTCTTCTTAGCTCTGCCTTCATTCTCCACCTGGATAGCTGGGCAAAAGAAATAAAACAATGTACCTGCTGATGCATCCCACAGGCAGCTCTCAGTTCATTGCTTATAGGGCATATTTATTGTTATGGTTTGGATCTGGAATGGTCTCTGGAAAACTCTCGTTTGGTAAGAACTATCCTCAATGGAGTAAGGTTCTTAGGTGAGGGTTTTAAACAGTGCTTAGAGCTCTGATCTCATCAGTGGAAAAATCCATTTGTGAGATCAATCCGATAGCTGAGTGAACTTTTGGGGAATAACTATAGACAGCTGTTGCATGGCTAGAGGAAATAGGTCACTGTGGGGGTATGGCCTGGACCAATATTTGTCCCTGGTCCTTTCCTCTCTCTGCTTTCTACCGGCCACAAGCTAAGCCAGTTTCTTCCACAAAATCCTTCCACCATAATGATCTGTCTCATCTCAGGCCCCAAGTTATAGAGTAAACCGACTATGGACTGAACCTCTGAAATCATAAGCACTCAAATAAACTTTCCTCTTCTATGTTGTTGTTTTCAGGTATTTTTATCACAGTGATAAAAACCTAAGTGACACATTGACAATTCTGTAAATAAACATTGTAATCAGGCCAAAAGGGAATATTTATGGGAACAATATGGAAAGCACAAATTATGGCAGAATATCACTGAAGCATGATCTAAATAATTTGTTTTTATATATTTTTATATGGACAACATGTAGTAAGATTTTTTTTTTTTAAATTCACTCTGGCAGTTTGATGACTGTGTTTAGTTCTTTGATAGTGAACATGTGATTGCATTAGTCAGCTTTCCATCCCTACTACAAATATTGAAATAATCAATTTATCGAAAGAACAAGTTTATTTTGGATCATAGTTTTAAAGATCTCAGTCTATGTTAAGGTGGACCCATTGCTTTTAGGCCTCTGTGGCAGGGGACGAAGGTAAGGATGCCAGACAGCAATGGCAGGGTGTGTGTGATGGAGCAAAGTGCTCACCACATGACCATGAAGGAAGGAGAGGACTAGGAAGGGATTGAGTTCCCACTACACCTTCAAGGGCAGCCTCCCGTGACCTGAAGACCTCCCACTGGCCTGTGTTGTTATCCTTTTGTCACTGTAAATAGACACTTGATAAGAAACTCTTACAGGAGTAAGGATTTATTTTGGCTCATGGTTTCAGAGAATTCCATTCATGGTTGATAGGCCCTAAGGCAGAAGAAACATTATAGCAGAAGAGATTGTGGAAGACAGCTTCTCTGCTCCTGGTAGCTAAGAAGGCCAGGTAAAGGGAGAAGAGGAGGAGGAGGAGGAGGAGGAAGAGGAGGAGGAGGAGGAGGAGTAGTAGGAGGAGGAGGAGGAGGAGGAGGAGTAGGAGGAGGAGGAGGAGGAGGAGGGAAGAAGAGAGAGAAAGAGAAAGAAAGAAAGATGAAAGATAAAAAAGAAAGGAAGGAAGGAAGAAAGAGAGAGAGAGAGAGAGAGAGAGAGAGAGAGAGAGGGAGGGAGGAAGGGCCCAGGTACATACATAGTCCCCAAGGCCATGCCCCTGGGGACCTACTTCTTCCAGTCATATCCCACCTGCCCATTGTTTTCACCACTTTCCAATAAATCTATTCCAATAATTGGTCAATAATTGGTATTAATCCACAGATGAAGTCAGATCTCTCAGGAGCCCATTATTTCACTCCTGAAAATTACTGCATTTCCTACCACATGAGCTTTTGGGGGCCATTACAGATAGAAAGCCCACCTCATAAAGATTCTATCACTTCCTAATAATGCCATCCTTGGGACCACATCTTTAACAGACAGCCCTCTAGGGTATATTCAAGCACAGTAATAGCAGCAATCACCTCATGCACTTGGATCAATATCTACCATAGTCCTCACTTTTTTGTTTCACTTATTCTTAGTTCCTTCCTTCGTCCTTCATATTTGTTTTAACAAATTACTGTGCATGTATCTATTTTTTATTTTATTTTATGTTTTCCTTTTATTTAGTGGTTGCCTTCGTGTTTTCAATATGCATTTACTAATCACCCAAATTCTCTTTCAAATGACTGTCTACCACTTTGTGGGTAGTATAGGCACCTTATTACAAAGTCTGCAATTATTCTCTTCCATCTCTGTAACATGGCTTTGTTTACTTCATGTATTCTTAAACTATAATAATCTTTATTTCTACTATTTTAAGTACTATAGTTTAAATGCCACACCTTATTGCTATTTTTAAAACAACTTGTAATCAGACCAATTAATAATATAAAACAATTTATTTTATCTCTTTTTATTTCTTCTTTAATATTTTTATTTTCTTTTTGAATGCAATGGCTTGAATGTATATATCCCTCTAATATTCTTATGTTTGCATTTTTACCCCCAAGGTGATAACCCCTGATTAATGGGTGGAGCCTTTGGGGAAGTGATCAAGTCATGAGCTATCTGACCTTACAAATGGGTTTAATACCCTTATTTATTTAGTTATTTATTTAAATTTTTCCACAATACCTTTTTATTTTTTAATACCCTTATTTAAAAAAAAAACAACTTCAGAAAATAATCTCACCCCGCTTTCCTGTTCCATCATGTGAAAACACCGTGTGTTCCCCCTCTGGAGAACATAACATCAAGGGATCATATTATCATCAGAGCATGAGCCCTCACTAGATGCTTAATCTGATGATACGTCGATCTTGGACTTCCCAGTCTTCAGAACTATGAGAAATATCTTCCTATTTATAAATGACCCAACCTCGGTTATTTTGTCATAAATACAGATCAATACAATGGAGATTTGAGTTCCTGGCATATTACTTTTCTTCTTTTTGAAGAATTAAAATAAATTATTGCAAGGCAGATCTACTGGCAACAAATTCCCTGAATTTTTGTTTATCTGATAATATCTTCCTATCTCTTTTACATGGGAAAAATGATCTTTCAGAATACAGGAATCCAGTTTGATAGTTTTCTACTTTCAACACTAAGCATTTTATTCTACTCTTTTCTCACTGGCATAGTTTTGAAAAGAAGTTATATGGAACTTTATCCTTGCTCCTCTAGAAGTAGGATGATTTTCCCCTCTGGCTTCTTTCAAGATTTGCTCTGATTTTCTGTGGTTTGGATTTGATGTGACCAGGTGTAAATTTTAACTTGCCTGCACTGAACCTCCAGCAATTTCTCAATTATAGTTAGGGTTTTCTACCTCAGCTTTGTCTTCAGCAGCAGGTTTTGCTCCTTGATCTATGCTCTGATCAATTGTGATTCTCTGTGTATGCTTGTCTGTCTTTCCAATTTTGGGCCAGGGGAGGGGCACTTGATTGACCTGTTTTCTGATAGATCTAAGAAGAGTTGTTATTTTTCAGTTTGTTGTTTTCTCCTTTAATTGGGCTAGATGTGATGATTTCAGATGCTGCACCAGAAACTATAAGTCATTATACCTTAATCTTTTGCTTTTATTCTTTGTAAATCACACATGGCTAACATACAACTCTAAGGAATTTATTTAAATGGACTCCTTTCAGAGCAAGTGGGAAGTTAAAATTTTCTCCAAACATCTTTTATCTTATTTTACCTTTTGAAGAGGCACATATGGACAATATTTTAAAAAAAATCTATTTATTTTTTTATTCTAATCAGGTTTATATGACAGCAGAATGCATTTTGATTCACTGTACACAAGTGCAGGACAACCTTTCATTTCTCTGATTGTACATGATGTAGTGTCGCACCGTATGTGCAGTCATACATTTACCTAGGGTAATGATGTTCATCTCATTCCACCATCTTTCCTGTCCCCATGTCCCCTCTCTTCCTCTCCCTCCCCTTTGCCCAATCACAATTCCTCTATTTTTCCCATTCCTTCCCCCTCTCTATTATGGATCAGCATCCACTTATCAGAGAGAACATTCGACCTTTGGTTTTTTGGGATTGGCTTAGCATGATATTCTCCAACTCCATTCATTTACCTGAAAATGCCATAATTTTATTCTCTTTTAATGCTGAGTAATATTCCATTGTGTATATATGCCACAGTTTCTTTATCCACTCATCTATTGATGGGTATCTAGGTTGGTTCCACAGTTTAGCTATTGTGAATTGAGCTGCTATTGTGAATTGAACATTGATATGGATGCATTACCATAGTATGCTGATTACCATAGTATGGATATAGACCGAGGAGTGGGATAGCTGGGCCAAATGGTGTTCCATTCCAAGTTTTCTAAGGAATCTCCATATTGTTTCTAGATTGGTTACACCAATTTGCAGTATGGACAATATTTTTGATAAGTATGTTAGTAATGAATATGTACACACACACATATGCTAAACTATGATTAATTCAGTCTTCTTTAATTACAAATGTTTGAATATTTGCAAGGTAAAACATTTATAGATATAAAGCCCAATTTAAAATACTATTTACTTAAATATATATTTAAAACTATAGCTTCATAGGCATTTCTATTACTGATTTTTAAACCCATAGATTTTAATACTAAGATTCTTATTAAGTTGGTTGTTGAACTCTAAGGAAGATACTATCAAAGTAAGATCAGCAGGTTAAATTTATCCCATAACATGTTTCATAAATAAAAATATATTGGATCAAATCCTCCCACTCATAAGTTTACATAGGATTAATACCTATGTTCCCGTTACAACAGCAAAGCTGAACAGTGGCCACAGAGCTTGCAGGTCTCACAAAGATGACTATGACCTTTACTGTCTCTTTTTATCAAAAAATAAATAAATAAATAAATAAATAACACCCCCCCCCGCCAAAAACCAAAAAATAAAACAAAAGAAAAAGATTAGCAACTCTTAATCCAAGATGGAAGGACAATTTTGAATTTTTTCATCATACATATATTTTACAAGTTAAATAAATTATAGAAGTGAATTTTCTTTGTTTTAAGTGTCTGTATTTGGTGTAGGTCATCCATATTTATATGTCTCTAGGGTAGTAATTTAAAAAGGAGAAAATTTTTTATTTATACAGTTCATTGGAACACTTAAGAATATAGACTCTAGAAATAAAATGAAATATTCTTATGAGTTTCTATTCCACAGTATTAGACTTTTTATGGTGAATTTCATATCTTTATGTCATTTTTGCTACATCTTCTTGTCAGTTATTTGCTTATCCCCACTCACTCCTCTTGACTCTCTGGTGACTTTATCTTCTGGCTTAACACTTCCCTTCCATTTACCTCTCTATCATTACTCTTTGTGACTTCAAAAATTGATGTAGATAATACATTCATTCCATTTCCTTACCCATGAGTTTGGGCAGATAGCACCACTGCCCATTCTCGCTTCATACCATTAACCTCATGGCCAACAAAAACTGTGTCACTGCCTCATTTTCTCATTGTTGCTCATATGTCACTATCCTGCTGGGATTTCATGGTGCTTTGGAATGATTTCTCTTTTGCAGACATTCTTAACTCTCTCACCTCTTTCCTACTGTCAAGTTTCTACGACAGCAATTCAGACTTCCTCTAGCTCCTTTATTGCCCAAGAACATTGCAGTATATTGCAAGAGTCTTACCCGAGTTCATAATCACAGGTCTCAAATGGATACTACCAGTGCCCTGAATCCAACCACACTTTCTTGTTATACTTTTTCTTTTTCTAAAATGACTATTAACTTCTGTCCCCTCATTCACACATTTAAATCTAGTCTCCTTTCACTTTCAGCTAATATCTCTCTTTGTTCATAGATGGAGAAATATAGAGATTATCTGAGACACTTTGCCTTTCTTTTTCATGATCATATCAACAAACAACTGACAACCAGTAGTTTGTTCTCTTTTTCTTCTTGTTAAAATGAATAAAACTTCCCTAGCTTCAATCAAAGGTCTGCCTTTGCTTGAGTATTGGATCTCATCTGGTCTATTTCTTAAATACTTAGCTCTTGCCCGTATCTCTTCTTTCCCCTGCATGATTAATCTTTCTACTTTTATTGTTTTAATTCTTGCAGCATAAAAATCACATTTTTCTTAAGACAAAACAATACCTGTCACTAAACTCCTTGATTTAACATACTCTTCTAGTTATTGTCTCATCTCTTGACTCCACGTAATAGGAGAATAGGCAATGTGCACTGACTGGAAGGATTTCTTTAGACACTATGTTCTCACGTCATAATCTCTCCTCACCTCTCCTGAGTCAGGTTGTGACCTTACCTTGGTATTGTCAAATCTGGTGTTCTCATTTCTGTTTGTGTTTTCCCCAGCTGATCAGCAACGTTTGGCACAGGTGATGAAGCATTTCCTTTTGAACTCTTTATTCTCTGGGCTTCTCTGAAAATAAACATTCACCTTTTTCTCCTATGAAATATTTTGTCATCTACTTTTTTTGTGTGTGTGCCAATGTGTGGTGCTGGGCCTTGTGCATGCGAGGCAAGCACTTTACCAACTGAGCTATGGCCCCAACCTTACTTTCTTTTTCCTTTCTTTTACTTCTTCTTTTCAAAATATGGCTGGAATTTTTCTATTTTTTTTTCTACCTACCTTCCCTATTTTCTCAACTCTTCACTGGTTTTAAATATACCTCTGTGTCAGTGACTCTTAAATATATTCTTTAGCCCTGACTTTTCTCCAACCCCAGACATGAATCAAGCTGTACCTTTGACATCACCATTTGGCTGTTAAATAAGCATTTCAAACTGATGCCCCCAATAAAACTCTCACAATCATGTTCCTTAAACTCCAAATTTTGAGTAATATATCAATAGTAATTGATTTCCCCTTCTACCCTCAGAGTCCAGATTCAATCCATCAGCAAGTCTTATTTATTCTAAAGCCTAAAATACACCCTGAGTCTGACCATTCCTTATCACCTCCACATTTATTTCCTTAATGGGGTCACCATCAACTGTCACTTGATTAATTTCATCCTTATTTCACTGCCTTTAATTCTAGCTCCTTTAAATCAGGTTTCCACCGAGCAATCAGTGAAGAGATTTCTAAAAATATGACCATGACACACCTGTGCTTAACACTCTCCAGTGATTTTTAATCCCAAACATTTATCCTTGCCTAAAAGTGTCTGCATGATCTGGCTGGTAGGTATATCTCTGACCTCGCTCTCCTTAACTTACTGTGTTCTGGCCTGCCTGACTCATGTGCAGGCACTTACGTACTGGCTCTTCCTTCCTTTTGGACAGATCTCTTCCCACATCTTCACAGAGGTTGCTCATATTTTTTTCCCCCTTTGAAAAGGGATATCCTGACCAACTATTGAAAGATACCGCTCACTTTGTAGCCCCTAACCTTACTTAATTCTCTATCTAAGCTCTGTTCAGACACGACCGCCCTTAGAATGGGAGCCCCCTGGGATAATGAGTGAGTGCTGGGGATTGTGCTCAACAGCATGTAAGTTAGTGAGGGACAAAAAGAATGCAATGAGACATCATGGAAATACCTACAAAAACTATGGTTCTACCAGGTGGGAAAAAGGAAAATAATTTCAGGGCAGAATTTGATGGTAAATAAATTTGTTGAATTCAATCAACAGATGAGGGAATTTTGCCAGTAGGTTTCAGCTTTACCTGAAAGTCATGTGTAGGCCCTCTAGCCCATGGTGAGACATGGACCTTTGCCTTTGTGATCAGCGACCTTCATTTTCTCAATTTGTTCCTTAGGAACCCAGCATCTTGAACAAGTATCTATAGTTGATATAAAAATACTAAAAATAGAATCTTGATTTGTTTAGCATGATATAATTATGAGTAGACATGCACATGAATATGAATATGCACAAGAGCTTGAATTAAAAACTAGAAATTATGAAGAAAATCAAACTGATCATTTGAATATTTTTGTTCCTATATGAAGAGATCTAGAGATATATACATTTGCAACAACTGTGTGTCTTTAGTATTGAAATATTGAAGATGCTTGAAAGAATTTGGTAGATTAGAGGCCTAACAAGTAAATCTTACTTTTTCATTTGAACTGTGTATAGAACTAATTATATTTACACCGATGATTTAAAAGTATCAAGGTATTTTCACCAAGATTTGAAGTAACACTGGAATATATCTACTTATGAGCTTATGTCATTAGATGCTTAGAATTATTTCAAAACTGGGAACATTTAGTTTGTTAAACACTTAGATATTTAGAAAATTGGATACATTAAATTTGTGATGTTTATAAGTATCTTAACTAAGTTATAAAAACCTTGTAAATGACTTGATAAGATGTACTGATTTTTGTAAGTAAAATACTAACACTTCTGAACTGAAATATCTTAAAATTGTTTTTTATTTGTATTTCAGTATGTTGAATAATAAATGATAATTTCAAAAGAATCTTTTCTATAGATAGTAAAATGAAACATCCAAATTCTAATATAATTCTAGTGGACATTTGAACAAAGTGGAGGATAGGAAACCATTCTCTAGGCAGTCCAAAATCTGTGCATAAATTTTCACTCCCCTCAACTTTACTGTTATCTTACTGTTATCAAGAAACCTTGTTGATAAGCAAGAAGGTTATCACTTATCTTGTATGTTATATGTATCATACACGCTGAAAAGTATATGAGTACTATGAGAGGTAACTTTTTACTGTGATATGCAATTTACTGAAGAGACATTAATGTCACACCTCACTAAGCAAAAGCTGTCAACACTTTGGTTCCCCAAAACAGCAAGAGGAGGTGGCTATAGAATAATTATGGTAGTACCATATACTGTAGTTAATTTATGCAGTTAGAAATTACTCAACAGTGAGAGACAAATTTGCATTTCTCTCAACTGTGAATGTCACCATGTATGATCTGTGTCTGGTTTTGAGTAATGTTTACTTTGTGTAATAGATTTCTATATATTTCATGGTAGCAAAAGATAAAGGACTATTGTCTCTCTATATTTTATGCATTCATAACATCCCTATTTTTTATTATTTTGGAGATATTTCTAGGCTATGCAGTTTGTGAGTTTTTCCAAATTGTTGTAAATCTCCCTCCCACAAAATAAATTTGTAGATAAGTGGTTTACAGAGTTGAAATGTGTGCTGTTCAAGGGTCATCTGCATTATCCAACACTTCCATTTGATCTTTCTGGATAAATTCATGTGAGGGGGTTATGTAAGAAATAGAAGTTGAGTGGTCTATTTTCAAAATACCGCATTTAGCTTCACATGTAAAATGGCCTGGGACGTAAGCTGCAGGGGAGAGCAGAATGGAAAGTTATAAGAAGTTAATGTCAGAGTGTAAAAAATTCACAGCCCCTTGACCAACTGGAGATGAGAAGAAAGGCCCCTGCCCACCTGACCAACAGAGAAAAACTGTGTACTTGCCAAAAGGCACTCTGTCCAAGGAGACTTTACCACAAGAGAAAACAGGCAGATAGGGCAACTAAGGGCATATTTCTTTAAATGAACCACTAAGAGACAGCAAAACCTAGGTGAAGTTTGGGAAGATGGTACACCCCATAATACTCAGCCAATGAAGAACTAGGGGAGGGACCTTGTGCATTCAGGAATAAAATACAGGTTATATCCACTCTGGGGATGCCTGCTTGCCCTCAAACTTCCAATCTTGCAAGACAGTCATTAAAGGCTCACTTTTGCTGTTCCTTGTGTCTCTTAGTCCTTGCTTTGGGCTGGGACAGGGGAGCATGTTTTCACAGCAGGAGCAAATACTACACTTCCTCTTTTATGGTAGAATACAGAAATTCACACTGGCTTCATGGGGAAGCTATACTCCAGGTCATCCTGGGGCCTTGTTTCCCATGAATCCTTCCTTGGTACACTGTTTAACCTTCATCTCTCTCCTTTTAGCTGATTCTCCTTGTGTTTCTCCCCAAACTCCTCCCATCAGCCCTGAAAATAGAAGACCTTAGCCTCCCACACACCCCTGAGCTTTGTGTGCACGTCTCACAGCATACTTACTGCCTGGCTGTTTATTTAGCTATTTCTTTTCTTTTTTTAAATAATTTTTAAATTGATTTTATTTTTTAAAATACACGACAGCGGAATGCATTACAATTCTTATTAAACATATAGAGCACAATCTTTCATACCTTTGTATATAAAGCATGTTCACGCCAATTCATGCCTTGATACATGTACTTTTTTGCATTATAATTCTTAATACACATATGTACCACAATTTTTCCTATCTCTGTTTGTATATAAAGTATGTTGACCCCCAATTCGAGTCTTTATACATGTACTTTGGATAAGGATGTCCATCACATTCCTCCATTCTTGCTAATCCCCTGCTCCCTCTAGAACCTAAGCACATTATTGAAAAAGGTCCCATTTTTCACAATTATAAGCTTTACAACTTGCATATCTTTTAAGTAAATAATAGGCATTAAGTAAACATTGTTGTGAAATAGCTATACTAAGAAAATAGTCCCTAATGATTGAAATTGAAAAGTTGGATATCATAGTCTTTTGTGATTAAATAAGTAAGAATATTCTCCTGTGGAGTTCAAATTGATTTTCAGTGGGAAATGGCCAAACAGGTTTATATTTTCAGAAAATACAGCTGAAAGAGCCTACATGAGTTGGAAACCAAATATATATATATAACAAATTATATATATTATATATATATATATTATATATATAATAAACCATATTTTCAAATTCTAGGACCCCTATGCACTGCCTAGCATCCTCAGTATCCCCAACCCCTTTAGAGTCAGACATTGATCAGTGCTATTTACAGGATAAAATCTCCCATCCTTCTTCAGTTGCTGATACCCAGGTGAAGCAGATGTGGATGTCATGGAATGTACAGCACCAGGCAATGCAGGCTAAGGGATAGTGAAGTGGGATAAGAGTTGAGAACTTTAGGAAACACAGAGATCCCTCTACGCTGGAGCACATATGTAACTCTCCTGGCATATGTACCTACAGTTGACATACCAATGAGTGGCTGGTCCATAGAAGGAAATAGATATTTTCACAGTGAATGCATCAATGACTGCAATTAAGTTCCAAACTTTATGAGTAAAAGTTATTTATAAAATTCTATGAGCTTTTAAAAGTACTTAGGAAAATACTGAATTAATGAAATCTTCCCTTTGCTTTCCTCTCTACCCACCTACCCCAGTGCCAACAAAGTCTTATGCATCTTAAAAGTGACGTTTTAAGGCCTTGACCTAAAAAAAAAAAAAAGATTATTGTGAGATGTTAGAATGGGAAAGGGTCCTGTAAAGAAAAGATTTTGGAAATAGTCACAGCTGGTCACATGAACAGGTGCCTGCTTTAGTCTAGGTAAAGTACTTAAAAAGAACTATTTATATTGTGTTCATGAATGAATGTGTAACAAAGAACCCCAACATTATGCATAATTATAATGCATCATTAGAATGTGTGTGTGTGTGTGTGTGTGTGTGTGTGTGTGTGTGTTTGTGTATTTTTAGGAGGCATTATAGATTCTTCATAGAGGAAGCCCTTGGTTTCTCACATTAGTACTTCCATATGGAGAAGGGGCCAAGGCACAAAGCAAATGAGAAAATAAGGTTAAGACATTTTCCATTTATTTTCAATATGCTTACTTGCAGTTGACTACCTTTTTTCTACTTTTGCCTTTCAACATATTTGTGCTCGATGAATACTTTTGCAATTTATGAGACTATTTGCAAATGGGAATTTGAAAAAAACTTTTCAAGATATGAACACATCTTTGGTAAAATCATCATAAGATCAAATGAAGCTCTAGAACTATCAAAATTATCAAAATAGAATGCAAAACAAAGGTGAACTTTATTATATTAAATAATGAATTAATTTAGGTCCTCAAATATATGACAGTTCAAAGGAAAAATAGAATTCTGAAGTTGTATTTTCAGGAGTATTGCATTTGAGTAGGTCACAGATTTAATCATTTTTTATTTGTAAATGCTTTTAATAATATTATGCAGCAATAATGGAAAACAGGACTGAATAGCCACATTGACATGAGGCTAAACGTGATATTGCTCTTATATCTTGAGCAATTTATTTGCTATGTTGAATCTATGGGTACTCAAGTTTTTCATTAAGATTACAAGTGTTTTCTGATTGATCCAGATCAATATATTTCCACAAGTAGCATTAATTTATAAGAGAAAAAAATTAAGAGATACTTTCCAGATTGATTGAATCAGGCTAATACATTATTCATGAAATTTCCAGCTAGTTTTTGTAAATAAAATAATTTCTAATTAGTAAGTTTGTCAAGAACTTTACATCCCCAAACCATGATATTGGAAAATGTGTCATTTAGAAGTGTAGAGAATATTCCAAATTGTTTAAAATATATGTGAAAATTTAAAATAATTGAAATTCAACTTTATTCAAGAATATCAGGTTAAATATTAACTAACTTATCTATGAACACCAAAGCCAAGGGCAAAATAAAAATTCAAACTTTTATATTACTGGTTTACTGATGTATTGCCATACTTTTCAGTGTTACATAAACAAGTTATTTGCAAATATAAATTTTAAAAAATTAATGTGGTAGAATAACCCTTTAAAACTTCAATGTAAAATGTATATTTTAGCACCATGAACCATGCATATTTTACCATGGTTTATGTTTCTCTTGGGTTTACTAATTTCCTTTAAAAATTTATATCAAAATGAAAGGTTCACACGTGTGACTGGTAATTATGATTTTTCCCAGGCACACTAAAGAAAACCAATAACAACAAAAAGAAAATAAATAAATCCAGAACCATTTATAGCAGATATTTGTTCCATTTCTAATTGTTCAATTCAGTAGTTTACCTCTATTTATCTTGTTTATCTTGTTTCTAATGTCAGTATAGTAAATGTGGATAGATTGCATTCACCTGTGACTGTACCTTTCTATCCTGGAGATTCTGCTGGCCATGCTGACTAGTAAGGACAAGTTGGGATTCACATGACTCTCATCTGAAATTGAATGCCAAAATAGTAGATATTAATAATTACTTATTTAAATGATCTTGATTCATCCTAGAAAAATGATTTTCATCCTCAGACAGCCAGATGAGATTTATGAATGCCTGGATTTATGTTTTTATTTGCATATTTCTGTGTGGTTGGTGGAGTTAATCTACACCTTGATTCAGGGAGCCAGACTCCTTCCTTGTCAACCTTACTCAAGGTCAGGCATAAGTATGAGAGGATGGAGACAGTGTCCTATCCATTGTCACAATGGATAAGCAATGGCACTCTCTGAACTTGTTTCTTTGTTTGTAAAATGAAGAAGATAGATTAATTGATTTTCTGACATTAATAATTTATGAGTATGCAGTCACAGAAAATGTATTATAGAGGGCATCACCTATGGAAAACTTAAGGAAGATGGTTGGCATACATTTTTATATTCTAGAAATTTGGGCTAAACTTTCTGCTTTCTTTTTAAAATCCTGTTTAACTCTTATGCAGAGACAATGCAAGAAAAGTAAATTGTACATCTAGTAACTTAGATACAAATTAAAATATTCTAAAGTATACCATCAAAGTAAGCATAAATGAATAAAATATTTAGTGATAAAACATGATTAAAATTAGGAAGTGTAACAATAAAATAATAAAATATTTTACATTAGAAAAACTACAAAGGAAAACATTATTTGCCTTGAAAAGGCACTACATCACATTCATAAATTATTTCTGATATAAACCTTGGAAAACCAGTAATATAAACAACTTCTTTAACATTTTAAAATATGTTTATACTACCAACTAACATAATGTACCAGTAAAGTAGTAGTACCTAAGTAGGAAACCAAAAGTGTCTAAATTAATTATCATCACCAAAGTTGCATATAGGATAAATAAATGAGAAATTTAAGTATTCAAAAGGCAAATACATGACTATTATTTGCAAAGGAAATGGTAATATATTTAAAAAAATTAAAAGAAGAAATAGAAAAATTTAGAGAATCTGCAACACAACATTGATCTTAATATTTTGAATAAGTTTTGCATCTATTATGGTCAACAGGTCATTTTGGTGAAATGTTTTCCAGTGTATTCGAAATGACTAATAAAAATGTACAATGAGGAAAGGGATTACATTCACACAACAATTAATCAATCAATGCATTTCTTAGAGGTAATGAGAATTATTTGGATTAGTTATAAGGCAATGGGAAGCCATTCTTCAAAAAGAAAATAAGTCGCAACTGTTGTGGCTTGGATATGAAGTGTAGCCCAAAAGCTTCTGTGTTGATTGATGTAAGAATGTTTAGGTGTGAAATGATTTGACTTGTAAAAGCTGTAACCTAATCGATCTATCTTAGTTTGAATAGTCAGTAGTGGGGGGAAAGTATAGGAAGGTGGGCTGTGACTGGAGGAAGTGGATCACTGGGGGTATGCTTTGGTTCATCTTTCCTCTAGCCCCCTCTCCCTTCCTCCTTATCCCTCTACCTGCTTCCTGTCTGCCATGGATGGAGCAACTTTCTTCCTTTATATGCTTTCTTCCTGATGTTCTGTCTCACCCTGGGATCTGACCAATGGACCCCACTGACTGTGGACTAAATGTCTGTAACTATTAGCCAAAATAATTTTTTCCTTCTCTAAGTTGTTCTTGTTGGCTGTTTTGATCACAGGAATGCAAAACTGATTAATGCAGAAATAGAAAAGTAGTCAATGTTGGTAATAATACTATCATAGACACATATTCATCATTTTTAACATGATTTAGGTGTGATGATATGGGCAGATTCTTACAGGATAACAGGGTCAAATTATATATTCTTTCTAAAAAGAATTTATATACAGCTATAGTTTTAGACATGTCTTTACCCTCTTGCTAACTTTCTGTAGAAATATAGTCTAATGAAATAATCAGAGATGGTGACAAAATAAAAAAGACAGTTCTCACTGTTTTCTTTAATACAGAAAAAATAATTTTATTATTAGTAGTTATGAATTTAGTAGTAAAATATAGATTGAGTGCAATGGCATTCGAGTAAAACAGGTATCTATCTAGAGTTCCACTTCTGGCACATTCAATCTGTGTGATCTTGGACAACTTCCTTAATATCTCTGGGATTCAATTTTCCCCATTGCAAGAGAGTTCTATAAAAACATTTTTATTATTAAGTGATGCTGGTGCTTACAAAAAAAACTCGTGAGATTATGTTAAGTAAAAAAGCATAATACATATCACCCAAGTTCTAACGATACAATCATTTTTTATGCAGATCAATTTGTATATAGAGAGGCATACATTATAAACTAGGCCACAGTGCACATAGTGCTGTGAGGGAGTTAAGTTCTTAAATTCTTAGATTTTAAACATCCCTTTCTCTTTATGTCTCTTTACTGAGCTTGGGATAAAGCAGATGCCTTATTCCACTAATTGCATCAGAAGTGTCTGTCTTACAATCGTGGAATTAAATCTGCCAGGACAAAGGTAGTAACTGGCAACAGCAATTTTGATAGGTAAGTGTCCCAAGCTGCTGGGCATTTTTCCTCATCACTGACAAATTCCAGGACAGCATTCTAGTTCACCGTGTCATGCCACACTCCTGAGAACTGTATATGAAAAATTCATATACAGTTGTCTTTTCATTATTCAAGTCTCCTATTTAATGCTTCAATCTCCAAGGCTCCAATTCCTTTCCAGGGTCTAGATGCTCTTTCTCTCCTCAGGCTAGTTCATTAATAGATTTGTTTTGTGATGAAGAGAAAGATATTTAGAAGTGGAAGAAAGTAAAATTATAAAAGACATTAATAAGAAACTGAAGTTTGAAAGAAATCTGGAAAAGTTATAAATCACACTAATGATTCTTAAAGAAAGGCAGTGGACAGAAAATGTCAAATTCCTGTCTTGTAATTCTGTGTAGTGCAACGTCTACTAAATCTAAGCTATAAGTATCTTGAAGAAAACTTACAACTAAGGTCAGACAGTAGAAAGAAAAGGAACGAACATAATGTTATCTTTCTAAAAGGATATTCATGTAAGAAGGTACAGAATTAGTGCCCTGACAATGAGACAAATACACTCAAAGGACATCAAGAGGAAGGTCAGTGTACTCACACGTTATTTTCATACTAATGGATTTGAAGAGATTGAAGAGCTTCTTTACAGGAAATTACAATTTGGTAACATCTGTGGTCATATTGATTAAAAGAAAACATTCATAATTCACTCATTTTATTATTTCAAGCACACCTTTAAAATTCGATTTTTTGTGAGTGACCTGCAAACACAAACATAGATAAACCAAATAAACAATTTATGCCCAAATAAAGGCTTCTAAGTTAAGATAAAATGGCTAAAATTCATGTTTCTATCTGTCCATTTATCTATTTTCTAGCTATCATCTAGCTATACATATTTATTTTACAGAAATCATTGAAATCCTGTAACATTATTAGAGTTGAAAGATATTGAGATCAAGATCCCAAATCTGGATTTGTAAGAAGCAATTCCATTGGATTGAATACCATGATTTGGCTCTTTCATTCAGTTTTTTTTTTTTTAAGCACACAGTAAGTAGCTTATCCAAAACCCTGGCTAGGTAATGAGAAATGAATGATCAAAAGACAGATACAGGTTAGTTTATGTTCTAAATAAGAGGGATAAAAAATTTTAACTTATCACAGTATGAATAAGTTCATACTGTGATAAGTTAAAAATAAAAAGAACTGGACCCAACAACAAAATATTTGGGTAGGAAGAAGCTGCATACTGTATCACTCAATATCCAACCAGGGAACTGGAAACTTCATCAAGTGTATTTATATTCTGCAGGAATCAGGAAGTTGATCAAAATAGTTCAATTGTCACAGGATTCACAGTAACAGGTGGGCAAATAATGCCAGCGCAAAATTGGAGATAGCGGAAGCAGAAGACTAGGCAATTTAAATAAGCTTATTGAAATCAAATGCCTCATTTCTGTCACAATGACATGATATAAAGAAAGATGCTTCGTTCTAGAAACATGTTTCCTCATTGGCATTCATGTTGTTAACCCGCTGAAAACTATGCTATTATCACAAATATTGGATGGCTGGGATCTATAATTATAGAAAAAGATACAATTTAGATTAGCAAGTTTCATTCTCATACACTAAATACATTTTCAAAATGTCAAAAGCATACAAAATATATTGCTACTGGCAAAAGCCCAAGAATTCAAGACAGACAATGACAGTGGCGAAACAGAAGCTTGAATGAAAACTAGAACTTTTTGTTTTTTATCCACAGAGTTGATGACTTTTTTCTTTAAGCCTTGTCCTGCTTACTTGTATATATGAACCAGTTCATTTGAAATGGATTCTAGTCATCATTTTGCAATAATTTTATCATAGTTTTGAGATTTTAAAGTCTGAAGGCAAATTTATGCTCATACAGATGAGGTAGTAGTAATTGTCCCCTTGAATTTAAGGACCTGAAACTGAAAGTAATTGTGGAGATTAAGCACTGTAGAGAACCTTGCTATCAGCCTTTTTATACTACACAGTGGAGAGTGTAGACTGCTGCAGTTTTGGCTAAGTTGAACCCTGACCCTTTTTGTTTGTTTGTTTGTTTTAATTGGTTACACATGACAGTACGGTGACCTTGAAGTATCATACATTTGAATCAGATGGGATATAATTTCTCATTTTTCTGAGTGTACAGGTTGCTGAATCATATTGGTCATGCAGTCACATATATACACGTAGTAATAATAATATCTGCTTCATTCTACTATTTATTTGGGTTCCATCCCCTTCCACTTCATTAGGATAGATTGTCCCTTCGTCAGTAGCTCTTTCATCTCTGGCTTCTGTTCCTTAAGTCAACAACTATTCTTTTTTTTTTTATTTTTTATTTTTTTATTTTATTGTTGGTTGTTCAAAACATTACATAGTTCTTAATATACCATATTTCACAGATTGATTCAAGTGGGTTATGAACTCCCATTTTTACTCCGTATACAGATTGCTGTGTCACATCAGTTACATTTCCATTGATTTACAAATTGCCTTTCTAGTGACTGATGTATTCTGCAGTGGAGAATGGGATAAACAACTATTCTTAAGATGCTCCCATTTAGTTAGAAAGATACTAACCACCCAACAAGCTAAGCAATTACACTAATGATAATACATGCAAATTTGACATTATTTCTCCATCTAGACTCTTTCTAATGTTTCCATGACTTTGGTCTGCAAAATTCTTAAAAAAAAAAAAAAAAAAAAAAAGATAAGCTTTGCTCCTTTCCTTCCAATTTCTACTCAATTAACATACAAATGACCAATTCCTTCCTTCAAATCCACTCTATCTCCTCTAGGGGACTTTACCACTCTTTCCACTACTTAGGTCCCTGCTGGGATGATGAATTCACATTCACAGGGGCTATTCACATTAGACATAGGCTTATGGAAACAACTGTAAAACAACTCAAAAATCAGAAGGTCCAAATGTGAATTTGAGGATATGATGTTTTTAAGAACAGAGATTGTTTCTTATTTATGCCCAATACTTGCTTATCGGATACTTATGGTCACAGGTCACAGAGGATGGAAACAAAAGACCAATTTCCTGATGAAGAGAACATGGACTCATTAGGGTGTGGAGTGTTGGCTAGGAAGTGTGTTTCTGATTCAAAACTGGAATCTCTGTGAGAGGCAGAGGCCTTGTGACAACCTTTGAATGTGCTGGTTGATGGGGTCACTGACCGTGTCTTGATTTGTTCATGGATTGGGAACCTTGTGTGGCTGCTTGCATTTGGCAGCCCCTTCATGGGGAATGAAGCCAGAGTGCTTGCCTGTCCACTGTAAGAGGCAGGCACACTGGAAATGGGCTTCCTCTTCAGAGCCCAGCTTCCCTCTTCATCCCCTAGCACCCCTAAACATACCATTGCGGGGAAGTAAATGAGAAGACCAAATTAGAATCTTGAGTTGAAGCCTCAGATGATTTCATGGTTATTCTTTAATATTTACCCATGTTGTCAAGTTTGTGATACATCAACACTACAATCCTTCTTAGTGACTATATAGCACCCACCAAAAAACAATCCACAACTGAGGTAAATTTCTTAACTTCCACCGCAAAGGCCAAGGATTCAATAAAACAGAAGCACAAAGTTATTTTAGGTACAGGGGAATGGGCTCCTCTGGGGGAAAAAAAAGTAGCAACATGTTTTAATTTGAATATGGCTTAAATAAATGCATTTGATATATAAAAAATTATAATGAACAATAGAGTAGCAGAATATCTGGTTCCCAGACTTACCATAGTCAAAAATATGTTTATTCTGTATGCTGTAAAGTATGTATTTGAGCCTCAATTACAGAGACTTAGACTGATTAGCTTTTGATTCCATTTGTGCATTTGCTAATTTTTCTTACCAAAGAGGAATTAACTGATAAATGCATTCATTTAAAAAAATAAAATCATTTCTAGATTTTAATGACCATTTTCTAGGGTCTGTAGATGTGGCACTCTTAGAGTTGGGATCAACTGAACAAGAGGAGACAGAAGCAGTAGGTTGTGGCACTGGGACTCTTAGTAATCTTTTGGACTCCACAATCCTTCTTAGTGACTTTATCATGAAACAGGAAAATGATAGAAAGCAAAACATTAGCAATGATGTCTTATTTGTCTATTTTAGTGTATATGAATATTTTAATAATATCAATAATCATATAGGTGAAGACAACAATCCAATAAAATGTTCATAATACCACTTACCTTCTAACTCATTTAAAATGTGTAAGAACTTTAAAGTCAACCAAAAGCTATAGTCTACCATATCACTCTGCCCTGTTTTGTGGAATTCTAATTGAAACTGCTCATATGACTTTGGTACCACTTTTCCAGCATCCCTAGAATCTTTACATATCCAACCTCATACCTGCTCCTAATTTCATTGTTTTCTATTGGTGTGATTTGTGCTCATATTTTATAAGAAAATTAAAACATTTATAAAATATGTCACATTTTATAAGAAAATTAAAATGTCTCTAAAATATGTGACAGTTGGGGCTGGGGATGTGGCTCAAGCGGTAGCGCGCTCGCCTGGCATGCGTGCGGCCCGGGTTCCATCCTCAGCACCACATACCAACAAAGATGTTGTGTCCACCGAGAACTAAAAAATAAATATTAAAAATTCTCTCTCTCTCTCTCTCTCTCTCTCTCTCTCTCTCTCTCTCCTCTCTCTCTCTTTAAAAAAAATAAATAAAATAAAATAAAATAAAATAAAATAAAATATGTGACAGTATTGTTGCTGAAGAAAGGGGAGCAATAAGATATCATGTCCCTCAATGTCACCTTTTTGCTCTGAAAAAACTAGCCAAATTAAGAGAACAATGAGAGCAAGCTTGGTCCAGAAAGTACAGATACATATTATCTTGAAAGACACTGGTTTTTGGCTTATGCACACTGGGAATCAAGGCAAGTTAACATTATCTGGAGAAAGCTACTTGCTTGCACATGCTCCACTCCTTGGGATGCTGCTCATATAAGCAAACTAAGCAATCTGATGCACTCCTCCTGCAGCCTAACATAAAACATCCTTTCTGAGTGACGGTGGGCATGGAACCAAGGCCACTGTGTCACTAGTCCAGTGCTGGAGCCCAGCTGGCTGGGCAAACCGCAGCCCGGCTGGCTGGGCAAAATAACCGGGGGGTGACGAACAACTTCTGTACATTGATACAGCAGGAGTGGGAGCCGTTTATTGCAGGACAACAGAGGTATTTATACATTTCATACAGCTTATCTAATTAACATAAACTAGATACAGCAGTCAACCAATAAGGAATCTCCACACTTAATGGCTCGCTGGTGTTACTTCACAAACCACTCCCTCTGGCAAAATGCCAGGCGCCATCCTGACTTGTTTACAGACTCTAACAGTCCAGTCAGCTGTCACTGGACAAAACATCATGAGGGAGAGGAGGCATTGTTTGACAAAGCACTGTGAGGGTCAGAAATGCTACCAGTTCAGCTTGCAGTCACTGAACTTTTCTGGGAGCAGTCACTAATTTCTTGTAAGGTTTTCCCAATAAATCATATGTATCCCATGCTGTCTCTGGGGACTTTCTTTGGCCTGTTTTCAACTTCTCTGTTTTAGTTGTCTTTTTTTCTGCTGTGACCAGAAGAACTGATGAACAATTTTAGAGGAGGAAACTTTTATCTTGGGCTTCATGGTTTCAGAGGTTTCAATCCATAAATGGTGGGCAAAAGAGAAGGAACATCATGGCAGAAGGGTGTGGCAGTGGAAAACAGCTTGGCACATCACACCCAGGAAACAGAGTGACTGAAGACTAAGGACAAATACATGTGCCAAACGCATGCTCCTAATGACCCACCTCCTTCAGCCACACCCTACCTGCCTGCACTTGCCACCCAGTTAATCCCTATCAGGTAATTAATGCAGTGATCAGGTCAAACTCTCATAAGCCAATCATTTCACCTCTAAGCTTTTCTGCACTCTCACACATGAGCTTTTGGAATGTTTCCTATCTAAGCCATAACACTACCTCATAGTCCTGACACAATTGTCCTGTCTATGTGACAGTGAGTTTTGAAACAGGTTATGTAAAAAAGAGTGATGGCACAATGCTTTCTGAAAGACAACCACTTTAAAATTTGTGATAAACTTTACTGAAAAATCAAATAAAATATTTATTTTGAGGCACTTCTTCAGAAATAGGCCAACTTCTTCATTTTTAAAGAAATTTTGTAATGTTCTCAGAGATTTACAAATTGAGTTTATCAATGTATCTTCATGCATGAGAAAATCAAAGAATGAAATGTTAGCAATTTTATGCATAGTCTAACAGTGGTAATATCATGATTTAAAAAATTGTAATTACATTTCATAGTGAAATTTTAAGCTGACGCAAAGTTTAGGAAAGCAATTGTCTAATGCCAAAATAAGTTCATACCCATGGTTGCCCTTGAAAGTGAAGATAGACTATAGTATATTACAATTCTGTAAATTTATAATTTTGTAGATGTGATATAAGAAACATTTTTTTTGTATTTTCTATAAGAAACATTGGCCATTACAACAAGCCACTCAAACACTTCGAGGCCTAGGAGTGGCAACAAATCCCCATAGAAGTGCTATGGTATTAGATTGGAGGGATCCTGAAGGATGTGAAGGAACTATACAGCCCTATGTATTGGATCATCTTCCCATAAATTTATGGGGACGAGATGTCCTAGATCAATTAGGATTGACATTAACAAATAACATCAATCTTAACGCGCCCAATACTAGGGCTAGACAAGGCTTTAGGAAAGAAAAAAGATTAAGAGAACAAGAACAAGGTATGACAGCACCAATTCAAATAGATCAAGAAATAAATAGACATGGATTGGGTTTTCAGAAAGGGCCACTGAGACAATCAAAATTACTTGGAAATCAGAAAGACCAGTGTGGGTTCCTCAGTGGCCCCTGACTAAAGAAAAGATACAAGTAGCCCATGACTTGGTCAGACAACAATTAGCAGAAGGACATATACAACCTTCCATATCCCCCCATAATACTCCCATTTTTTGTCATTAAAAAGAAATCTGGTAAATGGAGATTATTACAAGATTTAAGAGCCATTAATAATGAGATGGTTATTATGGGACCTGCTCAATCAGGGATTCCCCAATTGTCTTCTTTACCAAAAACCTGGCATGTTTTAGCTATAGATATTAAAGATTGTTTCTTTTCAATTCCAATTCATCCCGAGGATAGTCCACATTTTGCATTTACTATCCCTGCACTGAATCATGAAGGTCCTGATCAGAGATATGAATGGAAAGTACTCCCTCAAGGGATGGCTAACAGCCCAACTATGTGTCAAATTTATGTTAATAAAGCAATCCAGCCACTTAGAAATCAAAATCCTGAACTACAAATATTTCACTATATGGATGATGTGTTATTGGCACATAAAGATAAAAACACATTGCTAGAATGCTATGCCACACTTACAAACTTATTGAAAAATTATAATCTAGAGATAGCAATAGATAAAGTACAATTAAATCTTCCAATTAATTATTTAGGAGTTCTATTATCATCAACCATGGTCCGTCCACCAAAAATTCAAATACGAGTAGATCAACTCAAATCACTTAATGACTTTCAAAAGTTATTGGGAGACATAAATTGGATAAGGCCTTATCTAGGCATACCAACAGGAGAGTTGGGACCTTTATTTGATATTCTAAAAGGTCCATCAGATCCAAATTCACCCCGCATGTTAACGCCTGAAGCAAGAAAAGCATTAAAAATCATTGAGACATATATGGAAAATATGCATTTGGATAGAATTGATATAAGTTTGCCTTTATTATTTATTGTACTACCAACAAAAAATATTCCTACAGGAGTATTTTGGCAAGAAGGTCCATTATTGTGGATACATTTATCTTATTCTCCTAACACTATTCTTACTAGATATCCTGAGGCTGTAGGACAATTAATACTCAAAGGAATAAAAGCAGCGAAGGGAGTGTTTGGGATTTCTCCCAATAAAATTATTACTCCATATACTATGGATCAAATCGATGAGTTAGCTAATGAGTTAAATACTTGGGCAATAATCATGTGAAAAACTAGTGTTTCATTTGATAATCACTCACCATCTAATCCTTTGTTGTCTTTTTGGTCTAAGCATCCGGTAGTTTTTCCAAAAATGACAAGAAAAACCCCTATCATAAATGCTCTGAATATATTCACTGATGGGTCAAACAATGGTACAGCAGCAGTAGTTACTCCTGATCAATCTTTTACATTTCTAGTACCCAAACAATCAGCTCAAAAGGTAGAGCTTAATGCAGTATTACAAGCTTTTATGATGTTTAAAGATTCTGTATTTAATTTATTTTCTGATAGTCAGTATGTAGTTAATGCTATAGTATCCCTTGAAGATGCTGGTTGGATTTCACCTTCTTCTACTGTTTTCTCTTTGTTTTCTGCTATACAAAGTCTAATCTGGGACAGAAAAGATCCATTCTTTATAGGACATATCAGGGCACATACAGGATTGCCTGGAGCCCTTAGTATGGGCAATGAACTAGCAGATAAATCTACACATGACATACATATTTTCTCCACAATAGAAGAAGCTATAAATTTTCATAAAAGGTTCCATGTCAATGCTAATACTTTACAAAAGTGTTTTAAAATAACTAAAGAACAAGCCAGACATATAATAAAACAATGTAAAAATTGTGTGACATTTTTAACACAAGTTAATCTTGGAGTCAATCCTAGAGGACTGATACCTAACCATATTTGGCAGATGGATGTCACACACTTGCCAGAATTTGGAAAATTAAAATATTTACATGTTACAGTTGATACTTCTTCTGGATTTTTGATGGGCTCCCTTCATGCCGGAGAAAAAACTAAAGATGTTATAGCTCATTGCTTACAAAATTTTGCCACTGTGGGCATTCCAAAACAGTTAAAAATGGACAATGGTCCTGGTTATACTTCTACTTCTTTTAAACAATTTTGCTCATCATTTGGCATTACTCACATAACAGGAATTCCATACAATCCACAAGGACAAGGCATAGTTGAAAGAGCTCATCAAACTATTAAAATGTACTTATTAAAACAAAAGGAAGGAATTGGAAAGGGGTATATATCCCCCAAAGATAAACTTAAAATAACCCTTTTTACTCTAAACTTTTTAAATTTGGATTCATTGGGACTTAGTGCTGCGGAAAGACATTTGTATCCAAAAAAATGTACATAAGCCTAAGGTACTTTGGAAAGATATTCTAACAGGACAATGGAAAGGTCCGGATCCAGTGATAGTCTGGAGTCGGGGCTCTGTCTGTGTTTTTCCACAGGAGGAACAGCAGATGATTTGGATTCCAGAGAGATTAACCAAAACAATTTCTACAGAAAAAGAAGATGATTTGACTCAAATCCATAACAGCTGATATCCAGAACTCCAGCTTGTCTATTCTTACATCTGCGACAGTGATCAACCAGGATGCTTTTTTCAATATCTATTTTATTATTGCTTTTTCCCACATCATAAAGTTCCATTTTATTTTTGAACTCATACAGACATAAATTAATGTTTTTCTGATCAGTTTTAATTTTTGACTATGGAGTTTTTAAACATTGCAATGGAGATTTCACCTAGGTAAATCTACAAGGCCTTTACCATTGTCTTATATGTTGTATGTCACGTGTGCACATTTCTGTTTTGTGTTGTATGTCTGTATGTGCATATGTCCATATATCATATATGAGGAGCGCTCATAAAAATATGGATCCCAAATTTTTTTTTATTATTCACGTGATTTTAATGGTTTAATATAATTTGGGTAAACAGCTGTTGAAGACTGTTTTAATATGTGTACAAATAAGCAGGTTAACAGATCTGTTTGTCTACTTTCACCTTTCCTTTTCATTATATTTAATAATTCTGTTCAGGATAATGTAAATTGTTCTAAAAATTGTTTTCTTAATACCTGTTGAAATGTTACATTTTTTTCTTTTCTTAACATCATTGTCAATCCCTATTTTCATCCCAGTGCCAGTGAAGACAAAGATGAAACCAAACTACAACTTCTTCAATAATTATCACAACAAACTGTATAAACTGATGCATCAATGAATAATAACTCAACAAGTAATGCTCAATCACTGAGTCGATTTATTTTGGGAGGAAATGGACATATTGATAGATTCCTCCACTTTGAACTGCTTACAAAACTTGCCTGGACTATGTATCACTTGTATGCATTGTGCTCTATTTGTTGATGCAGCGAACTATGGCAGTGCTGGCGTATCTTTGCTGATGTGTCACCAGTGATGCAATTTTTCCTAAAGAGCCGTCTATTGACTTGATGTCATGGCATTTCTGTATCCTCCTCCCTTCTACTAGTGATGGTCTAATTTTGGGGGCCAATTGAGGTGAGGCAAAGAACCTCACCCCCCCACTGGCACCAAGGCCAAATGTGGGGGCCAACAGAGGTGAGGCAAAGAACCTCACCCCCCCACTGGTGCATAGGCCTATCCACAGGTATGGCTATATACTGGACCGGTAGTCAGTGACGGGTATGATTCAGTTGCAGTGGTATCAACCTAAGACAGGAGGCTGACGCCTAGAGGTCAGTTTTCCGATGACGGGTAAGAACCATATGTTGAATTGGACATACCTAACAGGCACGGTCCGCAGCCACATTGCCTGTTGCTTAATTAAACAGAAGGGGGCAGATGCTAGGAGCCACAACCAAATAATATGATGAATGGCACTTTTGGTTGTAAGGTGACGCCAGCTAGCCATTGAGATGATATGATTATGTTAAGATTTACATTCATATGGAAATTGGACTCCTGCTGTTCACCTTGGCCTGCTACGGGACTCATGTTACGTGACTCCTAGAGAGTTCCCATTGGTTGGGGAAGGATAGTAGGAGGGAATTCCGGGGGAGGTCCTGGGCCCAGGGTCCGGTAGACGCGGGCGTGAGTGGACTGGTGTTGGCTTGCCGGGCGCGTACGGAGTATTGGCGGCTTTTTCAAAAATAAAGTTTTGTTCCTGCTTGAGTGGCTTGTGATTCTGTGCCCAGCTAGACTGCGGCAAAAAATCATACCACTCACATGGCCCTCGGAAGCAAGCAGGAGTGGCCATACTCATATCGAATAAAATCAACTTCAAACCTAAGTTAATCAAAAGGGATAAAGAAGGACACTATATCCTGTTAAAAGGAACTATCCACCAACAAGACATAACAATTATCAATTTATATGCACCAAATAATGGTGCAGCAACGTTCATAAAACAAACTCTCCTCAAGTTCAAGAGTCAAATTGACCACAACACAATAATTATGGGTGACTTCAACACACCACTCTCACCATTAGACAGATCCTCCAGACAAAAGCTGAATAGTTTGGGGTCTGGTCAATGATCTATAAGTGACACATTGTGAAATACTTTTAAGAAGTCTCCCGGAAAGAGAGAAGGTTATTCTTTCTTACTCCTTCTTTCTTTTTATTATCAGAAACATAGACAAAATGGCAAGGTCCCAAATAACCATCTGAATTGTGACACAGAAGTCATTTTCTGTAGACAGAACAATCATGTGGAAGAACATGGATCCGACACCCAGGAGTCACTGAGCGACTTTTCACCTGGAAAAGAAATAAACTTCTACCATGTGTTAGACACAGTTATTTGGTGCTTTTGTTACATGCAGAAGAACTTAATCATAACTGATGGAGTAGCTATAATAGAGACTCTAATTGAAAAAGTGTTCCTCTATCTCTCTTAATGCTATTGAATGGTGGTATGTAAGAGGCAGGTGCCGTAAAGTCACAAACAAGAACATGGAGATTCACTTTTATTTCTTCAATTTAATATTACTTTTGAAATAATTGGTAATGTAGTAAAATAAGAAAAAAATAAATAAATTAACTATGTTTGGAAGGTAGAAATCATTCTGTCTTTATTTTCAGACAACATGATTTTCTGCATAGAAAACACACCAGAACCTTTAGACAAATTGTTAGATTTTTGTAATGTAGTTTAGCCAAGATGCTAGATTTCAAATTAATTTAGAAAAGTAAATTGCTTCCTTATACCAGGAAAGAAGTGACAGAATGTAATTTAATAAAATATAACATATATAAACTACTTCAAAATTTGTGACCAAGGAGAAAATAAAGTAAGTACGAATATTTTGTAAAGGAAGCAATAAAGAGTCCATATTTTTTAATAGGTAGTAAACTATGTCTCAATTTCTCAAAACTGGTATCAATTCCAAAAACTACAAAGTCAATACAATTCCAATCAAAATCTTAATGAGTTTATATCCTTATGGAAAACTGACAAAATTATTTTAGTTTATAAAAAACCACAATGTGAAAATGAAATAACAATATTAAATGGCCATCAATTTTTAAAAATTACTATTTATCTTGAACTAAAATAAAAAATTGAAAAAAGGTATTATAAAACAAAAATAGACATGCTATATAATGGGAAAATCAATTTGCAATAGAGATTCCCTCCAATTTACATTAAAAAAATCTGTAATTAATAGAAATCTGGGAAAAATCATATGATGATTATGTTAACCACTTTTCTGCAACAATCATGAAATATCTAAGGCAAATAACTTATAAGGAGGGAAGCTTTATTCTGGCTCATAATTTTGAAGTTTCAAAGGTCAGACAAACCCATTGATTTGGGTGTCTAATAGCTAAGCTAGTTGAGAATGGTGGGACAAACTGTTCACCCCATGACCAGGGATAAAGAGGGTAGAGGAAGACACTGAGGTCCCTTAATCCCTTCTGAGTGTACACCTCAGATGACCTTAGAACCTTCCACTAGGCTCTACTACCACATAAGGTTTTCACTAACTTCCAATAATGCCACACAGGCAGAAAGCCTTTAACATGTGGACCTTTGCAGGTTATTTAACACCAAAATTATAATAATAATTATTTTCTGTGAGTGGTAAATGTAAGCTAAATAAATATATAAAAATCTGCTCAACTTTTCTAGAAATTACAGAAATGCAAAATAATACCATAATGACAAAAATATAAAAGCAATTGATGTTTAAAAAGTAATGTCCAGGGCTGGGGACGTGGCTCAAGCGGTAGCGCGCTCGCCTGGTGTGCGTGCGGCCCGGGTTCGATCCTCAGCACCACATACAAACAAAGATGTTGTGTCCGCCGAGAACTAAAAAAAAAATAAATATTAAAAAAAAATTCTCTCTCTCTCTCCTCTCTCTCTCCTCTCTCACTCTCTCTTTAAAAAAAAAAAAGTAATGTCCAGCAATAGTGATAGAACATAATATAATATTATGTTCTATAATATAGAATATAAGACTCATAAGACTAACTGTGCCAGAGGAGAGTAATTGGTACAATAACTTTGGAGAAAAACCTGCTAGAGGCTAAAAAGTTAAAGATATGCTTATATTGTATTGTGATAGATTTTATGCTAAGTATTTCTCTTTAAAAAAAGAAAGAAAGAAAAGAAAAAGAAGGAAAAATGCACAAATTACACATTTATGAAAATAAGAATAAATAGTCTCTGTGTATTTATGCAAAGAAACACTAGAAGATAATTAAAATTAATCACGGAGAGCTTTAGGTATCAATCCAAAGTATAATGTTTAAAAAACAAAGGAAAATGCAGAACAGGGTGATATTACGTACGTTCATTATCCTTGTGATTCTAGTTTCTCAATGAAGGTCAGGGTCTCTCAGAGAGCCTCTGGGACTTTCCTATATTCTTCATTTCCGTTTTGCAAGTCTTTAAAAATTAATTCTTTTTTAGTTACACATAACATCAGGATTTATTTAAAAATGCATTTAGCTATACTTACAAAGTTCATTTACATTAAGATACACAATTCAATGAATTTTACTGTAGAGAGTTGTGCAAATATGATCATGATCTAATTTTAGAATATTTTTATTACTCCAAAAATATGCCTGTATCTGAAACAGTTTCTCCACCCTCCTGCCCCACCATATCCTCAAGTCTTTGGCAAACATTAATTCAGTTCCCATCTCTGTAGATATACCTATTTTGGATGCTTCTTGTAAATATTATCATAAGATATGGGAAATTTTTAACTGGTTTGTTTGTCTTAGCATGATTTTTTTTAAAGCTATTTCTGTTCTGCAAACTTTTTACTTTTCTTTTTTTTTTAAACTTGGAATAATTATATATTCATAGGAGATCACACAGATGGTCCAGAGAGGACCTGTATTCTTTGCCTGCTTCCCCTTGATTAATGTATCTTGCAAAATTAGAGTATAACATCCAAAGATGAAAACAGATACTGGCTCAATGCTTAAATAAAATGCTAAGTTGTTTTATCTCACATGTATATCATGTATCCACCATGAAATCTAGATCCAAAAGTCCTCACAAATAACTCACTCTTGCTACCCATTTGTAGTCATACACTGCAACCATTATCACCATGGTTAACCCCTGGATCTCAAGGCAACCTCTGATCTTTTCTCCATTTCTATGACTGTGTCATGTTGAGAATGTCATGTAAATGGATTCATGTATTATGCAACAATTTGAGACACACATTTTTCACTCAGTATAGTGCCTTTTAGATCCATCCAAGTTGTTGTATTAACAGTTAATTCTTCTAAATTGCTGAATGATAGTCCATAGAAGTACAGTTCTATTTATCCATTCACCTATTGAGTGATTATACAGTGGGGCTAAAAACAAATTAATGACTGTAAACCTGTGATGTACATGTTTCTGGGTACATAAAAGTTTTTATTTCTCTGAGAATATCCAGGAATATAGGTATAATAAGGAGAGTAAGTGTATACTTATTTCTGTTTCATTTTCAAGCAATTGTAAAATTATTTAACTGAGTGGCTGTACAATTATAAACTCCCACTTGTGAAGTTTGAAAGGCTGATTTTTAATAAATTCTGTCCATAATTTGTTGTATATGAATTTTAATCTTGCTGTTTTGATATGCAAGCACAGACATCACAGCATAGTCTTAATTTTCACTTCCAAAATAGCTGATAATGTTTAGTTTCTTTTGTTGTGAATATTTGGCATTTATATTGTCTGCTGAAGTGAATCACAAAGGCCTGTCCATTTTGAATTAAATCATTATTATTATCACTATTATTATGATTTGCTACTGTGAGTTTTTTATGTTTTACATACTAGAGTTCTGACAGATAAGTGAGTGGTTTGTGCATATTACCTCCCAGTTGGTAGCTTGTCTTTGCATCTTAACAGGATCTTTCCCATAGTAAAAGTTTATGTGGCATGCTTTTGTTGTCATGGCTAAGAACCCTTCACCAAAGACAATTGACCACAAATTAACTTATGAACTCTTTTATCCCTGTTTTATTGGTCATATAACATCTAATAATTCCTCATTAAATTCAAATTTATCCATAAGACTTAATAGCAAATTTTTTGTTTTGCTTATTTTTTTTTGAGTCAGTTTCTTCAACATTGTGATGAAATAACTGACAAGAACAATTTTAGAGGAGGAAAATTTATTTGGGGTTCATGGGTTCAGTGGTCTCCAACCATAGATGGCTGGCTCCATTGCTCTCTGTGAGAGGTGTGGCAGAACACCATGGTGTCTGGAGAGGGAGGTAGAGGAGAGTGGATCAGGATGTGATCCCTAGGTTTAATAGAGAACATTTTACTCTCACCAAGGACAAAATATATATGACCCCAAAGCCTGCCCCCAATGATACTGCTCCTCCTGCCACATCCGACCTGCCATCCAGTTAGTCCTCATAAGGGGGATTAGTGTGCTGATTAAGTTAAAACTCTCGTGACTCAGTCATTTCACCTCTAAACTGTTTTGCATTGTCTCACATATGATTTTGGGGGGGATACCTAATATCTAAATCATAACAGTTATACTTAAAAACTATACAATTTCATTTGATTCTACCTTATGGTTTCTACTGATTTATTGACATTCTATAGTTGGTGAAACTTTTCATCATATTTCACATTAATTCTTTAGACAGGGTTTCTTGTAGTTTTTTGAACTTTTGAAATTTTTGTCTGTTAAATCCAATTTATGAGCTCTTCCAAGGCAGTTTCTAGCATCTGCCTGTTTTTCCTCTTTATGACAAAAATTTCTAGTTTTTTTTCCTTTGCATGTCCTATTAATTATTTATTATTTATTTGTTTATTTTTAATAAATGACAGTAGAATCCATTTTGATATATTTATACAACCATAGAATTATATTATTCTAGTTAGAATCCTATTCTTGTGGATATACATGATGATGGGATTCACTGTGATATATTCATATAATATGTAGAAAAATTATGTCAGATTCATTCTACTATTTTTCCTTTTCCTATTCCCCTCTCTTCCTTTCATTCCTATTTTGTATGTATGTGTGTGTGTGTGTGTGTGTGTGTGTATGTGTGTGTGTGATGCTGGGGATTGAAACCAGGGCCTTGTGTATGCAAGGTAAGCACTTTATCAACGAAGCTATATCTTCAGCCCTCATTCCTCTGTTTTTTTATACCAAATTTCTACCCCCAACCCCATTGTGTTTTATTTTTTATAGATCGGTGAAAACATTCAACCTTTGGCTTTTTGGGTCTGGCTTATTTCACTTACCATGATGGTCTTTAGATCCATCCATTTACTAGCAAACGTCATAAAGTCATTTTTCTTAATGGCTTAGTAATATTCATTGTGTAATAAGGAGGTGGAGGCTAGGGAAGACTAGAGGTACTTTGGGTTAGACAGAGGGGAGTGAAGGGAAGGGAGGGGATATGTGGGTAGGAAGGATAGTAGAATGAATCAGACATTATAACTTTATGTACATATATAGTTACATGACTGGTGTGATTCCACATTGTGCACAACTAGAAGAGTGAGAAGTTGTACTCCACTATGTACAGTGTGTCAAGAAACATTCTACTGTCTTGTATAACTCATTAGAATAAAAAAGTGTTACTCATCAAGAAAAAAATACTCCACTGTGTGTGTGTGTGTGTGTGTGTGTGTGTGTGTGTGTGTATATTCTTTACCCATTCATTTGTTGAAAGGCACATGGTTTGTTTCCATAGCTTTAGTGAATTGAGCTGCTGTGATCATCAATGTGGCTGCATCACTATGAATGCTGATATTTAAGTCCTTTGGATATAGACTAAATAGTTGGATGACTGGGTCAAATGGTGATTCTATTCCAAGTTTTCTGAGCAATCTCCATACTTCTTTAGAGAATGGTTGCAGAGAATGGTTGCATCTATTTGCAGTCCCGCCAGCAATGTATGAGTGTGCCTTTTCCCTTACTTCCTCACCTACATTTATTGTTACATGTATTCTAGATGATTGCCTTTATCTAATTTGCATTTATCTAATTGCTAGAGATGTTGAACAGTTTTTCATACATTTGTTGACCAAAGCAATCCTTAGGGAGAAAAGCAAAATAGGAGCATCACAATACCAGGCCTTCAATTATACTACAGAGTTGTAGTAACAAAAACAGTATGGAATTGGCACCAAAAACAGGCAAGATGACCAAAGGAATGAAATAAAAGACATCAAGACAAATGTGTATAAATACAGTTATCTCATATTAGACAAAAGCACCAAAAACATACATTGAAAAAAAGACAGCCTTTTCAAACAACGGTTGCTGTGAAAACTGTAAAAACATACGTGGTAGAATGAAAATTAACCCCTATCTCTCATCCTGCTCAAAATTCAACTTAACGTGGATCAGAGACCTAGGAATTAGACCAGAAGACCTGTACCTGATTGAAGAAAATGTAGTCCCAGCATTCCAACATAATGGCTCAGGAACTGACTTCTTTTACATGACTCTGAAAGTGCAAGATGTAAAATAAAAAATTCAATAAATGGGATGGTATCAAACTAAAAAGCTGTTTTACAGCAAAGGAAACATTCAAGAGCATGAAGAGAACGCCTACAGAATAGGCTTGCCACCAGCACCTCGGAAAGGGTGTTAATTTCCAGATTACATAAAGAATTGCATACCCTATATTTTTATTTCCAAGAGTGATATCACTGTTTTATTAGTGGGCATGGGGGAGAAGATTGATAACTCTTGAGCATCTTATATTCTTTGTCCAGTTATAGAAAATTTTCCTTATCAGTGAGCTGTGGCAGTGGTGATTTGAGCCCCAGTATTTTCAGCCATTCGTGTCTGGGTTGAACTTCTGCCCTGTGAGTGTCAACTGGGTGAGGGAAGGGAACCCTACTCCTCTTGGCTGTTTCCCATAATAAAGACTCCTGCAACAGGGAGTGGAGGGTCAGGGATGATAATTACTGCAGTCATGCCCAGATGGGTACTAGCAAGGAGAGGGAAAGGGAGATCTAATTCTTGATTGCATTGTCTAAGGATAAAGATTCCATATAACACACATGGGTGAAGCATGCCATGGTTTGAATGCTGCAGACTTGATACTCCTAGAGTTAGTAGATGGTCTTTGATAAATGTTCTCTATTTGTTATAACATCAATTTTCAGAGATTTTAAAATGTCTGTTTCTTTTAATTTTTCCTAGTTGTGTGGTCATTTTATTGTGTAGAGGATTGCAAGTTTCTTAAACAGCCTTCTAGAATCCTGTATGCTTGTGGCTCATTGGTGTAAGCTGTTTGAGACAGTCCCCAATACCACAGTCACATTAAAGGCAGGGATGTTAAGAAGGGGAAGGAAGAAGCAGCAACAGCTGTGAGTGTTCAGCTATTTATTTATTTAAATTAGGTATGTATGACAGCAGAATGCATTTTGATTCATTGTACACAATTGCAGCACAACTTTACATTTCTATGGCTGTACCCGATGTAGCGTCACACTATATGTGCAGTCATACATGTACCTAGGGTAATAATGATGTCCATCTAGTTTCACCATCTTTCCAGCCCTCCCACACCCCTCCTATCTGGGTGTTCCTTTTTTTTCTGAAAAAACTACCACTTTCCCAGACTTCAGCATCAAAATTCTGTAAATGCTTTTTGACCAAAATCGTATTATAGTGTGGTTCATAGCTGCAAAACAATAGTCACATATGGATATTTATTTTTCAATGCTTCACTTTGTTGCAATTGGCAGTCCAAAGGAAATTACAAATGCTCATTGCCTATTTTCATAAAACAAATTTTTTGTGTGTGAAAAATTGGATGGTACATTAGTAGATAGAAGTACAAAAGTTGGGGCTAACTTTTGACATAAGACAATATATTTTGAATTAGATTACTAATTCAGCAACAATTTCAAGCTTACATATTAACAATGAAGGATGGATGTAATTGTAAGCTTCACTAATTAATAACATGATTGAAAAAAAAATAAGGCTCCTAGTCCTTGTAGCATCTACAGGAAGACCTGATGTCTCTGTGATCCAGATGTTTGGAATGAATTTGTGATTTTTTTTTTTCCTGTGGCACCATCTGGAGCCTATCACATCAGTTGTTTTCCTGGCAACATATGAAGTTATATCAATAGCTGGATATTCTCTAGTGATTATTTAGCTATTTATAATGGTTTTGGGAACAGACTCATGTGCTTTCAGTTATTCCTGTATGTCATTTTAATTTATTATAATCTTAGTTAAAAATGTTCTTTTTCATACATAAGCAATCTTTTTGGAGTTTAGACTGGAGTCATCCAAATAATATGTTAAGTCATAATCTTGATCAGTGCAAATCATCGTATTTATGTTGCATATTTGTATAGTACACATAAGATCCTAGCAGATACTGAAGGAGATTAAGCTATCTGACAAAACTTTGAAAGATAACTTGTAAAAGTTTTGCAAAAAGGTAAAGAAAAGAAAATATCTAATCCTGTATGAAAAACGATAATGAAAACTTTCCCATTCTGTTATTTGTAGGCTCAAACTGAATCCAACATAGTTGTGTTCTGAGGATAAGAAGATGCTCTAAAGATCCTGTGCATCATTTATTCATGGCTTACCTCTGTACTTGACTGCTATGAATTTCTAAAAAGATTTATCTCTTTGCTTCTGACAATTGTCTGTTTATCAATCATTTGTATCAAAGTAGTTAAGCCAGGAATTTGTGTATAGCTAGATCCAAATCCTGGGATTATATCTCATAGGTAGTATTGAAGTCATAAACCATCCAGGATATCCAGTAGGTTGTCAAGGCTCTGAGATTGAATTTGCTCCTCGGGGTACAAAGAGATAATATAGAGATATATATATTTGATCAGTGCAAATCTAAACTATATATATATATATACAAATTTTATATATATTAGTTTTCCCAGAATTAGGTTTCATAAGGTTATAAAACACTTACTAAATATTTTAATAATCAGTCTAATCTTTGCTTTGGAGTTAAGGTTGATATTTATGGAAAATCATCAGCTTTACCTGCAGAAAAATTTAGATCCATTTGGATGTATCTGTGAACATATGCAGAAGCAAATAGTTAATTGATATCTACAAATGTACATTTGTCTCCAAAAATTATTATAATTTTATCTGTTCTATCATCTTAGAAATAAGAAAGCAAAAAATTACATTGGGAGTTTCAAATACTACAAAAATTTTAGCAGTTAAACATTATGTGAAAAAATATGCATTTTAAAAATTGAAAGTATAAAGATGGACTTTCCTTCAATAGAAAATTAAAAATAATTAGTTGACCCTCCATATCACCATGTTCTGCATCTACATGTTCAAACAATTATAGATGAAAAATAATTTTAAAAATTGTATTTAATGAACAAGTACACTTTTTTTGGTCATTATTCCTTCCTTATATGATATAGTATAACAAATATTTACATCATATTGTATTAAAATTAATCTAGAGGTGATTTAAAAATATAGTGGAGGATGCCTGTATATTATGTAAAATATTACATCATTTTAAATAAGGGATTTGGGTATCTGTAGACTTTGGCACTCACAGGGTTCCTGGGTCCAATACCCCCATCCATACCAAGAGACAACTCTGTTTGTTCAATGTGTTCAAGGCTTTCTCATAAAAAAATGATTACTGTGTTTGGCAATTAGCAGCAGGAAATTGTGAAAGATTTATAAAAAAGGACTTGAAATATACTCAGTGGTAGAGCACTTGCCTGGCATGTGTGAGGCCCTGGGTTTAATCCCAAACACTGAAAAAAACAAACAAAACTATGAATAGAAAATTCTGGATTCTATAAAATTTTTTAATTTAACTGTTTTATAAGAAATCATATTGATTTTAGAATCTGAAGTTAATAGCATCTGAACTAAAAATATGAATCCATGGTTTTCTATGTATAAATTGAAATTATAGCTAGGTATAGTTTTTCTGGACATCAGGTGGGCTTGACTCTTGGTGCAACATATTTTATTTATACATCATATTTTTAACAGAGTGATAATCATGGACATCTAATTACTGAACGAAGACACTGACTTACAATGATCCTATTAATATTTAAATAGTATGTCTTTAATTTCAGGAAAAACAGATGATAATCTGTTCTGACCAAATGAGTGAACGCATCCAAATTTATATGCAAATACCATTGTTTCCTCTGCAAAAAAAAAAAAAAAAAAATGTATGTTTATTGTATTCAGAAGAAATGGAGCTGGATTCATTTCCAAGTCTCTTATGGGATTCTATATCATTTTTGGCAAAAGGAAGGCATACCTTTTTAGACTATGACTTGAGGATTTGACTGTAGTCCTGTTATATTGGGTAAATCAATGAGACCCTCTTGGTTCCAGTAAGTTTATTTCTAAAATTGTATAATACTTTGTTCCTCATAGTTTTAGCTTGTTTTTAACAATAGCAATTTTACTCTTATTTTCTGTGCTACAGTTCTGAAAGTAGGATTGTTAGTAGATTCTGAATGTAAATTATGTACCTTAAAAATCCTTAAAGATCTTTTCATTCTAATTCACTAAATTTATTTTTGATATTAAAACCTAGTTTTGGGGTATTATGAAAAAGCTGTAATGAAGATCTGTGATAGATTTTTTTTTTTTTTTTTTTTTGCATGAACATTAGTAACATTAGTGCATTTCTCTGGGACACATTTCCAGGATGCCCATGCTGAGTCATATGGTAAACATATGCGAAGCAAGCTACAAAACTGTTTTACAGATTTACAGTATCCTTCTGCATTCCCACCGACAATATAGGAATGCTTCAGAGTCTAGGCAGTCTCACCAGCATTTGGCATTGTGACTTGCTTTTATTTTAAGTCATGCTAATAGGTGTGTCATGATACCACTATGGTTGATAATGTTTAACATCAAGTCCGGTGCTCATGTGCCATTTGTGTGGCCTCTTCAGTGAAATGTTTTATATCCTAGCTCATTTTATAAACAAGGTATTATTTTTCACTCTTCAGTTTGGGGAGTTCTTTATATATTCATAAATGTGATTTGCAAATATTATTTCATAGTCTTTATTGTTTTTCATTCTCTTAACAGAGATTTTCAGAGTGACTTTTTTTTTAGACTGGTTGAAATTCTACATATCATTATTTTTCATTATGTGAATGATGTTTTGGGTGTCAATTCTAAGAATACTTTACTTAACCCTGGATCATTTACCATTTTTTTAAGGTATGTCTATTAGCGACAAATTATATTTTCCACCATCATGACTTCCCCTTCATTCTGGAAATAGATTTTGCATGGAATCAGATTCTAGGTTGACAGTACTTCTGTTTAATCACTTGAAAGATATTGTGACACTTCCTGTTGGCTGTGAAGTCTTCTGAAGATAAATCTACTAAAATTCTCATTAAAAAGAAATCTACAACTAAGGTGGCATATCTCTCATTTCCTTCAAATTACTTGTCTTCATTTTAGATGTTTAAATGTCATGTATCTTGTTGTAGGTATATTTGATTTTATCCTATTTGATGTTTACTCAGGTTTTTATCTTTTGCCAAATACGGGGAATTTTTAGTTATCATTTCTTAAAAGTATTTTCTCAGTCCTCTTTCTTCTCTCCTTGAAACATTTTAATAACATAAATGTTGGATATTTTGTCACAATCCCATGTGTCTCTAAGGTTCAACTTTACTTATTTTGATATATTTTCTCCATTATTCAGGCTGGGTAATTACAATTTTCTGTCCTCCAGTTCACTTTTTCTTTTTCTGGTCCCTCCATCCTAGGCTATGTACATATAGTGAAGCTGTTATTTCAATTATTTTAATTTTTAGGTTATGAAATCTGTTAATTTTTCTGTTTCTTTCCTGAAACTTTTCATTCTTTCACTTGTTTGCAGTGTATAATTTAATTACTCCAAGAAGCATTTTTATCATGGTTGATTTGCAGTTTTTTTCATAGTTCTTTCTCCTCTGTCACCTGGGTATTGTCATCTGTGGATTCTCTTTTTTCGTTCATGTTGAGATCCACCTGGTTCTTGGCATGAGGAGTGTGTTTCCATTTAAAAACTTGTGTTTCCATTGGGCACTTGGGGCATTAGTTTAAGAGGCTCTAGTACTCATGTAAACTTTCAATTTTAACTGTTTTTCTCTGATGTTGCTCCAGCATGGGAATAGGGAAGACCTTTTTTTCTGGCTACAGATAGAAATCCCAAATCCTCACCTCTTCATGGACACATAAACAGGGCCATCCTTGTTATTGCTGGACAAGATCAGGAATCCTTCACTGAAATCTTCCTGACTCTGTTCACAATTGCTTCCCATGAAGCCTCCACAAGCGCTCGCACACACACACACACACACAAACACACACACACACAGGTGGGAGGGAAGGGTTGGTGGCTTCATTACTGCCAGGTGATGGTGATACCACCCAGTACAGAGGGGAATGGAAGCCTCTTCATTACCAGGAGATGGTGGGGGCTCAATGTACTCATGGGGCCTCCAGGACACCATGGTGGACTGGGTCTAATTAAGGTCTGATGGAGACATTCTCAATTTTTGCATCTCATTTTCTTTGTATTTACTTGCTATTGTTCATTATAAATTATCACAAAATTAGAAGCTTGAGATAACCTACATTCTATTCTCTTATAATTCAGGTGGTCAGCAGTCAATAAATTAGCAGGGCTGTATTCCTTCCAGAAATCGATGGGAAATTATTTCCTTTCCACTAGAACTTTGGAGGCTGGCTGGATCCCTCAACTCATGACCCCTTCCTTTGATTATATCTTGTTTCCATCAGCATTTCTTTTACTTTTGCCTTTGACCTTCTTCTTCCCTCTTTAATAATGACCCTGGGATAACATTGGACTCACCTGGACAATCTAGGATGATCTATCTATCTTAAAATCCTTAATTTAATCACATCTGTAAATTCCTTTCAACATGTAAATATCATTCACATGCTGATGGGATATTTTGAGGGGGTTCAGCTTACCAAATCCAGAGTCAATTCTTATTATCTCCCTCTCCAAAATATCAAGGTTTTCATTTCCCACTCCACTTTAATCACCTTGGTGCAGTTCACCATTTCTCACCTTGACTACTGCCATAGGAGTTTATGTAGAGGCAAGAATTATAAGTTACAAACTGGAAAGTCTTTTACAAAGATGACAGTATGACTGAATTTTAAAAGGAGCCCTCACTTTGTGCACAGTGTTCAAAGAGCATTTTAGTCATGGATGATTACATATACACTGGCTCTTCCTTATTTTCTTCCATGTGCAAGGCTTCACTGAGTTTATACACACAGGCAAAACATCTGAAGTGAGCAGACATGTTAAAATATCTGAGACAAGACTTGCATGAATATTTTGTTGGAATATTAAAATGATGTGAAAGTTGAGAGAGGAGGTGACAGTGAATTGCAATTGCTGACAGAAACTAAGAAGGGTCTTCTATGAGAAATAAATTCAATTAAATTCAACCATGGGTCAGACCATCAACTAGGGATTAACTATAGAGAGAATGCACAGCACCTGCCTAAATTAGTTCCAAGTTAATAGATTTAATAAGACATTTAATTAAAGCACAATATTTTAAATGAGCCTGAATTGCTGTGTAAAGGTTCTTAAAGAATTTGCCTAAAAAAATCATTGTAACTAGTAGTTTAGGAAAACTACTTTTTTTTTTTTTTTGTTACCATGGTAGGTATAGTAGAGAATGTACAAGATACAATCAGGAAAAAGAATTGATTTATTATTACAGAATTATAGTGAAAATCATATATTGACCAAATTCATACAAGCAGATGGGGTAAACACAGTGAATAACCATCACTAAAACAACTTAGAAGATGAAGAAGCAGAAATGAAAATGAGAAGAGTTGAAGATAATTTAGGTATTTTAGCCCTCTCATTTTCTGTAGCATTGTTTCTTAATTTCAGAAAGATATTTTTTTGTTGTTGTTTCAAAAGAAATAATTTTATGTTCAGACAGTTCTGCAAAAATCAGGAATGGGTCTGATTATATTAATATTATACTGATTTGAATTGCTACTTTTTCTGAATTTTACAACAAGATATAGCTATGACATGTTTTAGTGTCAAAATATCAACTCCAGTATCACAGCAGATTTGAAAGGTCAAAGTTCAACTCAGTTTTCTAGCTACAACACAAATTGTTGAATCATGGTCTATACTGAGCTAATTAACGTTTTAGAGACCCGAGGTGTTTTTCAAACAAAGAGGAATTTGTTTGCATATGTGTATATTAATGACCTGCTAAGTCTTTGACATAATTAATCAATAAGTACATATAATATGGAGATTTTAGTGGTCCATTTGGCATAAAAGTTTATGAAGAAAATTTTATCAAATATCTTAGATATTTGAAAACATCTTATAAAACCAGATTTTAGAGTTTTAAACATGTCTGGCTATTGACTAGGTTTAGAAGTGAGTCATTTTTACCTGCTGAGAACTGGCAGGGTAGATTGTTACTGGAACTGAACACTCTTAGGAAACAGTAGCAATTTATGTTCCCTCAGCAGGGCATGTACCCTCCAGCCATACACACAAAAAAAGTGGTTTGACTTAGCAGAAGAAATATATTAACATTTTAATTCAAGACAACAAACTTGTAATTTCAGTGTTATAATAGAGAAAGTGATAAAAAATAATTAATTAAAATCAGATAATCATGTAAGTTCAATATAAACTGTAACCTGATTTGCATATTTCACATATTACAAATTTGATTGATAATTACTTGATTAGTATTATCTTTTTAAAATAATTTTTTCATAAACCATCCAAATTGGCCTGCTAAAAATATTTTAATCACATCATTAAACAAATTCATGTTTTTTTTTAAACGTTGTCAATTTTGCTCTTTTAGAGGGTCAATTATAATTAATAAAACAAACTTACTTACGGGTACATCAGTAGGTCTTGAACATTCATTTTTACAATCATTGGTTAATTTTCTCAGTCATTTCATTTTCTGAAGTGATCATTTTTGTGATTTTGATTTGTTTAGAGTTTCTGGTGCTGGGAATTGACTGCAGGGTCACTTACATGCTAAGCAGTGCTGTGTCCCTGAGCTACACTCTCAGACCTCCTTGTTGGTCTTTAATCATCTGAAATTCTCACTAATGTTTATACATACTTTCCCTCTAATATTAATAACTGTGTGTGCACTTACTAACCTAAGATAGATATATGCTTTTAACCATGTCTATTGATAAATACAGAGTTTTAAAGCAGTACACTAATTTATTTGGCAAAACATTAATAGGGCATTCTCTGGATATAAATGGATCTCTTGGTCTCTCCATCAGTTCACTGACATCAGTTACTTATCTTCTAATATCATTTCCAGGCCAAAGCCTCTGTTCTCCTTTCTTGAAAACTATTCCAGATGCTCTGAATCCCTCCACACCCTGCCCCAATCCTTATGAACATATCATACTGTGAAGCCCTTTTTCTATCTACAATTTGGAAAGACCATGCCAATTCTGTTCTTATTCTAAGTTTCAGTTAAAGAATCATGTAAAATTTTTTCCAGTTCAACAAATTTTGACAACATGCATCTCACTTCAGACAGAATACTTATTCTGTTTTAAGTTAATAGAAATTATTAATTTTATTATGTATTATCCGTTAAATATCCGGGAAGTTCATAATATTTGATACAAATATATTAATATTGGTTTAAAAATCATTTCAATTCTTAATGAATGTACAGATCTATAACTTAAAGTATTTAGCTAAGAACTTATTATTAAAACAGGAAAACTAAAAGGCTGTGTTGACAATATAAGAACTACTGTGTGATTCAGTGAGTTACATATAAAATCCTTTAACCAGTATAAAATAGATCTAACTAAATATACTGATTCATCTTTGGAATACATGCCACAGCCAAAAGACAATGAAGATGATAAGTCATAAATAGGTATTTCTATAAAAAAGTGGGCCTGGTGAGGTGGCACATGCCTGTAATCCCAACAATTCAGGAGGCTAAGGCAGGAGGATTGCAAGTTCAAAACCAGGCTCTGCAGTTTAGTGAGGCCCCCCAAAACTGGTTGAGATCCTGTCTCAAAATAAAATATACAAAGACAAAGGGCTGGGGATGTGGCTCAATGGTTAAGAGCTCCTGGGTTCAACCTGGTACCAAACAAACAAACAAACAAACAAACAAAAATGGCATGGGTATAAGAGGCCTCTTGGTCTAGAAGCCACACCCACTCAAAAATCTCTATAGTTCTATAAATATAGTCCCCAGAATCCCCATTAAGGACCTGAACAGTCACAATTAACTTCACTCTAAAAAGTCAAAGACAGAAGGATCCCATGTTTTCGATCATCACTGCATGAAACAACTTACTACTGGGTTGCTTTTACTGTGAGCAGCATTGCCTGGTAACACACACCATCAGCCTTACCCCTTAGGGTAACAGGGGTAGGGAATCAAGTAAAATCCAAATTCTCATGAAGAAAGGGAAGTTTTGTTAAACCTTGTGTAAGCTCTTATTCTATTTGTGGTTTATTCTATTCATGTGTTGAATAACATTACTTGATTTATTAATGTTAAACCAAATTTGTAATATCACCCTACTCAGTGATAATATACTATACTTCTTATAATGGCAGTTTTTCACTCATGTTACTTTTCTTTTTACCACTCTGTTCAGATGGATAATTGGTCTCTATTTTTTGTCATATTTTTATTGGTGCATTATATTTACATGTAATGGTGGCATTTGTTGTTATATATTTGTACATTCACACAAATATATACACGATGTGGAGTTTCACCACCAGTGAAACTCCACATCATCTATAACCACAAGAATGCGACGCTAATTAGAATAAGTTACACTCCATGTATTTATAATATGTCAAAATACCCTCTAGTGCCACGTGTATCTAAAAAGAGCAAGTAAACACACACACACACACACATACACACACACACACAATGCTTACATTCTGAGTTTGACTCAGAAAATGTTCTTGAATTCCATCCTTTTTTTTTTGTAAGTGACATAATTTTGTTCTTATTTATGGCTGAGTACAACTCCATTGTGTGCATATACCATATTTTCTTTGTATATTCCTCCATTATTGGACACTTAAGCTGGTTCCATAGTTTAGTTCTTGTGAATTGTGCAGCTATAAACATGGGCATGCATGTATTGTTCTAGTAAGATAACTTTAGTTTTGATTTCCATAGTCACTGTACCAGTTTTCAATCTCACCAACAACATAAAAATGTTCCTTTACCCCCCAAATCCTCTCTAGAAATTATTATTGTTTGTATTCTTGATGGCTGCCATTCTAACCAGAGTATGTTTTAGTATGGTTTCTTATTATGTCATTGTCAAGCTCTTTATTTTATTCTGTCTTCTAAAAATGTTTATATATCATTGATCTGTAAATTGTTGATGGAATTCTCCAGCAAAGCAATTTGGGATTAAGAGTATTTTTCTTATAGGATGTTTTTAAGTGCAAATTTAAATTTTTTAGTAGCTATAGGCAATTTTAGTTTATTTTATTGCATGTATTTTAATGATTCTACTTTTTCAAACAAATTTGTACAATATATCTAACACTGTGAATCTGCTGACAGAAATTATTCATTATATGTAAGATTGTATTGTAATTAAAAAACCTCTCATATTAGTAATCTATATTTAATTATTCTCATCTTTAACTCAGGCTTCTTGTTAATCATTTCAAGAATAAAATTTTGGCTGTGTTGTGTTCTTTTTTTAAAATTTTTCTATTTCATTGATTTTTTGATCTGATTTTCATTCCTTCCTCTCTAAAAAAGCGTAGTAACAGCCAAGAAACACATGAAAGGGTGCTGTCAACATCAGCAGTCCTTAGAAAGCTGCATGTCAAGAGCAGAATAAAGTGCCACTTCACATGCACTAAGATCATGACCAAAAAATATAACAGTAAAAAATAACAAGTTTTGGCAAGAACATGAAGAAACTAGGACTTGCATATTTTTTAAGTGGAAATTCATCAACACAACCAAGGAAAACAAACATGATCATTTCAATAAATGCAGAAAAAAATGATAAAATTAAACATTCCCAAGGATAAAAAAAATTTGAGCAAATTAAAAACTGTGAACAAATTAATTATAGAAGAAAAGTACCTAAATACAAGGAAGGACCTATACGACAAAGTTACTACTAGCATGCTACATGGGGGAAAAGTTGAAAACTTTGCTTCTAATGTCGGGAATAAGAAGGATACTCATTTTACCACTTTTATTTAACATAGTAGTGGGAGCCTTAGACAGAGCAATTAGGTAGGAAAAAAAAATAAAAGCTATCTAAATTGGAAGAGAGAAAGTCAAATTGTTCTTATATGATGATGATATGACAATGTACAAGAAAAACAATAAAGACTCAGCCAAGAAACTATTGGAATTAATAAACAAAATTCAGTTAAAGGACACAAAATTAACTTATAAAAATCTGTAGAGCTTCTATGCACCAAGAGTGATCTATCTTGAAAATAGTTCAAGAAACTCATTCTATTTTCAATCACCACAAACAAAATAAAACACCTAGAATCACATTTAATCAAAGAAGTGAAAAATATCTACATGAAAGCTATGAAACCTTGAGGAAGGAGATTGTAGTGCACACCAACACATGGAAAGACATTCCGTGTTCATAGATTAGAAGAATTGATGTTGTTAAAACATTTTCCCTTCCCAAAGAAAACTGTAGATTTAGGGTAGTCCCTATTAAAATTAAATGTTATGTTTCATTGAAATAGAAAAACAGCAAGCTTAAAATTAATATAGAGCTACAAAAGTCCTCAAAGAACCCTAAGCAATTGAGGAAAAAAAGTCAAGGTTATCATAATGCACAAATACAAAATGTACAGCAGACTGTAATAACCAAAATTATACTGGGATAAAAATAGACAAATAGACCCATGTAACAAAAAAGAACACATAAATGAACCCATGAATAATTTTCAACAAAGGCTCCAAGAATACACATATGGGAAAGGAAACTCTCTTCAATAAACAGTGCTGGAAAAACTAAATGTATGTGCATAGAGAAGTGAGAGTATATTTATATACAAAAATTAACTTTTTCAAGAAGGAAGCACTGAAGAAATTTTGTCTGGCATTGGTTTTGGGAAGGGCTTTTTGAATGATATAAACACACAGGGGAAAAAAAAAGAAAAAAGAGACAAACAGAACTCTGTCCAACTCAAAACTGCTTCACAGAAAGGAAATAATGATAGTGAAGAGACAACCTACAGAATGGGAGAAAATATTTGCAAATGTTCCTGTGGCAAGAGATTAATACCCAAAATATGTAAGAAACTCATACAACTTTATAGCAAAACAACAAATAATCTAACTAAAAATTAGACAAATGGTAAACAGACATTTATCAAAACAAGATACACAAATGGCCTGTAACATAACTAATCACCCAAAACAGTAAAACCAAAATCACAGTGAGATATCATTTTACCCCAATTAAAAAGGCTAGAATAAAAAAAGACAAAAGATAAGAAGTGCTAGTGAGGACATGGATAAAAGGGAAGACTCCCATTCTCTCAGTAAGAATGTGAATTAGTGCAGACAATCTGTAAAACAGTATGGAGTTTCCCCAAGACATGAAAAAGAAAACTACCATATGATACAGACAAGATTGGGCACATGCAGAGGGGTGTGATTGAAGCCTGCCATAATGATCCATAAATCTCAATAGTAGATATTTATCCAAAGGCAATTAAATCAACATATTAAAGAAACATCAGCACTCTCTTGTTTATTACAGCACTAGTCGCAGCAACAATGATATTATTCCAAGATATAGAATCAAGGTATTTGGGAACAGATGACTAGGTCACCTGAAGCAACATGGGTAGATATTATAATGTTAAGTGAAATGTACCAAGTAGAAATACCACATGGTTTCATTTATATGTGAGTTTTAAGAAAAGTGGAGCTCCTAGAACTACTAGGCAGAATAGTTGTTATCAGATGCCAGGAATGGAAAGTAGAGAGGGGGGATGTGCAGAGTTTGATTAATGGGTGCAGAGACATAGCTGTAAGAGAAAGAATCCTTGTTGCTCTATTGTACAAGGGCTGATTATAGCTAATGACATTGTCATACAATTTTAAAAATCTAGAGGGACAATATTGTAGGTTCTCATTATAAGGAAATGGTAAAAGTTTTAGATGATTGATAAGCCAAGCATCCCCTGTTGAATAACACATAATGTACAAACATATTGAAACAACCACTGTCCCTAATAACGATGTGCAGTAATTGTGTTAGTACAGAAAAACTAAGAATTTTTAAATGTGACAACAAGTATGGAAAACATAAGGAGTATCTTCAAAATAGTAATCATGGAATTGGGAGTATGGCAACAACTTGATCTAGAAAAGATGAATAGAAAGTGCTATGAGGTAGATATGTGTGATACAATGCAAGAAAGTTCATGGGTGAGAAATGCATGAAAGTTCATTCACAATATCCTCAAAAAAAAAAAAAATACTTGGGAATCAACCTAACAAAAGAGGTGAAAGATTTATACAATGAAAACTACAGAACCCTAAAGAGAGAGATAGAAGAAGATCTTAGAAGATGGAAAAATGTACCCTGTTCATGGATAGGCAGACCTAACATCATCAAAATGGCGATATTACCAAAAGTTCTCTACAGGTTTAATGCAATGCCAATCAAAATCCCAACGGCATTTCTTGTGTTATGGGAGCCTTAACCTAATCAGTGCGTTAATACAGTGGTACAGATTGATTGGGTGATAACTGTAGGCCTGTAGCATACTGGAGGAGGTGGGTAGCTGAGGTGGGTAGCTGTGCTCTTGAAGTTTATATTTTCTCTAGGGTGATGGGAGATCTTGTTCTCTCTCTCTCTCTCTCTCTCTCTCTCTCTCTCTCTCCTCCCTCCCTCCCTCCCTCCTTCCCTCCCTCTCTCTGCTTCTCGGTGGCCATGTTTTGATATGTTTCCTCTACCACACTCTTCTAACATGATATCCTGCCTCAACTTGGGCCCAGAGCAATGAAGTTGGCCATCAGTGGACTGAACCCTCTGAAACCGTGAGCTCCAAATAAACCTTTCCTCCTTCAAAATTGTTCTTTGTCAGGTCTTTTTGTTGAAGCTGTGAAAAAGCTGACTAAGATAAAAAGGATCATAGAAATCCTCAAATATTTGAAAATTAAATAACAATTCTAAATAACATTAAATCAAAGAAGAAATCAAAATTGGAGTTAATATTTGGAATTAAAAGAAAATAAAAACACATTTTATCAAATGTTTTGAAGGCTGCCTAAACAGCGCTTAGAGAAAAATACATAAATTTGAAAACATATTTAGAGAATAAGAAAGATCTTGAATCAAATCTTTGTTCTCACCTTAGAAAGTAGAGAAAGAGGAACAGTTTAAACCTAAAAAAAAATGAAAGAAAAAGTAAATAATGAAAATTGGAGCCAAAATCAATGCAATTCAAATCAGGAAAATGAAATAACTATTAAACAAAATACTGTTTTTTTCTTAAATATCAGCAGAAATAATAAAGTTATCACCATAAAATAGAGAATAAACAACCAATATTAGAATTAAGAAAGTTATTGATATTATTGTTTTAAGACACATTAAATTAATTAGAAAGATATGAATAACTATCCCCCCACCACCAAAATAGATAACTAAGTAAAATAGGCTAATTCATTTGAAGACACAAAAGGGAAAACAGATAACCTGAATAGTCAGGTTTTTATTTAATAATATATTCAGGTAATGAATAAATATTTAATACCTCTCCAAAAGTGTAATCACCAGGTCAAGTGAATTCACTGGTATATCATACAAGACATTAAGGAATAAATGATGCCAATTCTTCACTACTTCTTCTCCCCAGATTGAAGCAAAGTAAAATTTTCTCTTTCTGTAAGTACAAAGTCATCTTACTATCAAAACCAGATAAACACATTAAAAGAAAGGACAATGAGACACCATGATCTCTCATGAACATAGATGCAAAACATCATCAACAAAACATTAGTAAATTGATTCCAATAATGAATAAGAAAGACTTATACATAATGACTATGTTGGAGTACAGGTATGTTAGTTTAGAAGACAAATCTGGATAATCCATGAAATAAATAAACTCAAGAATAAACATAATATCATATCAATTGACTCAGAAAAATGACAAAATATAATATCCATTCATAATAAAACACTCAGCAAGCTAGGAATAGTGGGAAACATTCTGAGGCTGATAAAGATCAAGGTCACTTAAAAATGTCTACAGTAAACATCAGTTAATGGAGAGACATCGTGTGCTTTAACATTAAGGATGGGAACAAACAAAAGATGTTCTGTCTTACCAGTTCTATTCAAAATAGTGCTGGAATTCCGAAATAGTTGTCTTCATTGGCTCATTGTGTTTGGATTTGTGATGAGACAATACATCATGATTGCAGCATGTGAGAAGAAGCAGTGCTCCTAATTAGAACCGAGAAATTACAGATAGGGAAAGACGAAGGGCTAGGGGCACAGGGACCTAACTTTCTTCTACCAGGCATTGCCTCCGAAAAATTTCTCTACCTCCTGTGGACTGAGGATGAACCTTTCAGGACATGGACCTTGGGGGACAATAATTCATTGTAGTAACTGTACTCCTAGGTAGGTACTCATGACGGGGAATAAAAACTAATAAACTCAATGGACTGACATAGTCAAGACAGCTGACAGTAATCCTCAAAACTGTTATGATATTTTAAATCACAGAAAGCAATATAAAGGAGGAAAGGTAATTTGGACTCACTCAGTCAGAGGCATCAGTCCATGTTCTCTTGGCCCCATTTCTTTTTTTTTTTTATTGGTTGTTCACAACATTATAAAGCTCTTGACATATCATGTTTCATACATTAGATTGAAGTGGGTTATGAACTCCCAATTTTACCCCAAATGCAGATTGCAGAATCATGTCGGTTACACATCCACATTTTTACATAATGCCCTATTAGTAATTGTTGTATTCTGCTACCTTTCCTATCCTCTACTATCCCCCCTCCCCTTCCCTCACATCTTCTCTCTCTACCCCATCTATGTAATTCATTTCTCTCCTTGTTTATTTTCCCATTCCCCTCACAACCTCTTATATGTAGTTTTGTATAACAATGAGGGTCTTCCTCCATTACCATGCAATTTCCCTTTTCTCTCCCTTTACCTCCCACCTCATGTATCTGTTTAATGTTGATCTTTTCTTCCTGCTCTTCCTCCCTGCTCTGTTCATAGTTGCTCTCATTATATCAAAGAAGATATTTGGTATTTGTTTTTTAGGAATTGGCTAGCTTCACTAACCATGATCTGCTCTACTGCCATCCATTTCCCTGCAAATTCCATGATTTTGTCATTTTTTAGTGCTGCATAATACTCCATGGTGTATAAATGCCACATTTTTTTTTTATCCATTTATCTATTGAAGGGTATCTGGGTTGGTTCCACAGTCTAGCAATTGTGAATTGTGCTGCTATGAGAATCGATGTAGCAGTATCCCTGTAGTACGCTCTTTTAAGGTCTTCAGGGAATAGTCCGAGAAGGGCAATAGCAGGGTCAAATGGTGGTTCCATTCCCAGCTTTCCCAGGAATCTCCATACTGCTTTCCAAAGTGGCCGCACCAGTTTGCAGTCCCACCAGCAGTGTACAAGTGTACCCTTTTCCCTACATCCTCTCCAGCACTTGTTGTTGTTGGACTTCATAATGGCTGCCAATCTTACTGGAGTGAGATGGTATCTTAGGGTGGTTTTGATTTGCATTTCTCTGACTGCTAGAGATGGTGAGCATTTTTTCATGTACTTGTTGATTGATTGTATGTCCTCCTCTGAGAAGTGTCTGTTCAGGTCCTTGGCCCATTTGTTGATTGGGTTATTTGTTATCTTATTGTCTAATTTTTTGAGTTCTTTGTATACTCTGGATATTAGGGCTCTATCTGAAGTGTGAGGAGTAAAAATTTGTTCCCAGGATGTAGGCTCCCTATTTACCTCTCTTATTGTTTCTCTTGCTGAGAAAAAAACTTTTCAGTTTAAGTAAGTCCCATTTGTTGATTCTTGTTATTAACTTTTGTGCTATGGGTGTCCTATTAAGGAATTTGGAGCCCAACCCCACAATATGTAGATCGGAGCCAACTTTTTCTTCTATCAGACGCAGAGTCTCTGATTTGATATCTAGCTCCTTGATCCACTTTGAGTTAACTTTTGTGCATGGCGAAAAGAGGGGATTCAGTTTCATTTTGTTGCATATGGATTTCCAGTTTTCCCAACACCATTTGTTGAAGATGCTATCCTTCCTCCATTGCATGCTTTTAGCTCCTTTATCAAATATAAGATAGTTGTAGCTTTGTGGATTAGTCTCTGTGTCCTCTATTCTGTACCATGGGTCCACCCGCCTGTTTTGGTACCAGTACCATGCTGTTTTTGTTACTATTGCTCTGTAATATAGTTTGAAATCTGGTATCGCTATACCGCCTGATTCACACTTCCAGCTTAGAATTGCTTTTGCTATTCTGGGTCTTTTGTTTTTCCATATGAATTTCATGATAGCTTTATCTATTTCTGCAAGAAATGCCGTTGGGGTTTTGATTGGCATTGCATTACACCTATAGAGAACTTTTGGTAATATCGCCATTTTGATAATGTTAGTTCTGCCTATCCATGAACAGGGTATATTTTTCCATCTTCTAAGATCTTCTTCTATCTCTCTCTTTAGGGTTCTGTAGTTTTCATTGTATAAATCTTTCACCTCTTTTGTTAGGTTGATTCCCAAGTATTTTATTTTTTTGGAGGATATTGTGAATGGAGTGTTTTTCCTCATTTCCGTTTCAGAAGTTTTGTCGCTGATATACAGAAATGCCTTTGATTTATGTGTGTTGATTTTATATCCTGCCACTTTGCTGAATTCATTTATTAGTTCTAGTAGTTTTTTTGTAGACCCTTTTGGGTCTTCTAGGTATAGAATCATGTCATCTGCAAATAGTGATAATTTAAGTTCTTCTTTTTGTATTTTTATGGCTTTAATTTCTTTTGTCTGTCTAATTGCTCTGGCCAGTGTTTCAAGAACTATATTGAATAGAAGTGGTGATAGAGGGCATCCCTGTCTTGTTCCAGATTTTAGAGGGAATGCCTTTAACTTTTGTCCATTCAGAATGATCCTAGCCTGAGGCTTAGCATAGATAGCTTTTACAATGTCAAGGTAAGTTCCTGTTATCCCTAGTTTTTCTAATGTTTTGAACATAAAGGGATGCTGTACTTTGTCGAATGCTTTCTCTGCATCTATCGAGATGATCAGATGGTTCTTATCTTTAAGTCTATTGATGTGGTGAATAACGTTTATTGATTTCCGTATATTGAACCATCCTTGCATCCCAGGGATGAATCCTACTTGATCATGGTGCACAATTTTTTTTGATATGCCTTTTGTATCTGAATCGCCAGAATTTTATTGAGGATTTTTGCATCTAGGTTCATCAGAGATACTGGTCTGTACTTTTCTTTCTTTGAGGGGTCTTTGTCTGGTTTCGGAATCAGGGTGATGTTGGCCTCATAGAATGAATTTGGCAGAGCTCTCTCTTTTTCTATTTCCTGAAATAACTTGAAAAGTATTGGTATTAATTCTTCTTTAAAGGTTTTGTAAAAGTCCGCTGTATACCCATCCGGTCCTGGGCTTTTCTTGGTTGGTAGTCTTTTGATTGCTTCTTCTATTTCATCTATTGATATTGGTCTGTTTAAGTTGTGAGTATCCTCCTGACTCAGTCTGGGCAAATCATATAACTTAAGGAATTCATTGATGTCTTCACTATCTTCTATTTTATTGGAATATAGGTTTTCAAAATAATTTCTAATTGTCTTCTGTATTTCTGTAGAGTCTGTTGTGATATTGCCTTTTTCATCCCGTATGTTAGTAATTTGAGTTCTCTCTCTTCTTCTCTTCGTTAGCATGGCTAAGGGTCTGTTGATCTTATTTATTTTTTCAAAGAACCAACTTTTAGTTTTGTTAATTTTTTCAATAGTTTCTTTTGTTTCAATGTCGTTGATTTCCGCTCTGATTTTAATTATTTCTTGCCTTCTGCTACATTTGCTGTTGTTTTGCTCTTCCTTTTCTAGGGCTTTGAGATGAAGTGTGAGCTCATTTATTTGTTGGTTTTTCCTTTTTTTGAGGAATGACCTCCGGGCAATGAATTTCCCTCTTAAAACTGCTTTCATTGTGTCCCATAGATTCCGATATGTTGTGTCTGTATTTTCATTTATCTCTAAGAATTTTTTGATTTCCTCCTTTATGTCTTCTGTAACCCATTGATCATACAGTAACATATTGTTCATTTTCCATGTGATGTAGGATTTTTCCTTCCTTCTTTAATCATTGATTTCCAGTTTCATTCCATTATTATCAGATAAAATGCATGGTAGTATCTCCACCCCTGTATATTTACTGAGGGTTGCCCTATGGCATAATATATGGTCTATTTTTGAGAAGTATCCATGTGCTGCTGAGAAAAAAAGTATATCCACTTGAAGATGGTTGGTATATTCTATATATGTCAGTTAAGTCTAGGTTGTTGATTGTGATATTGAGTACTATAGTTTCTTTATTCAACTTTTGTTTGGAGGATCTGTCCAATGGTGAGAGAGGTGTGTTGAAGTCACCCATAATTATTGTGTTGTGGTCAATTTGACTCTTGAACTTGAGGACAATTTGTTTTATGAATGTGGAAGCACCATTATTTGGTGCATAAATATTGATAATTTTTATGTCTTGTTGGTGAATTTTTATGTCTTGTTGTTCCTTTTAACAGTATATAATGTCCTTCCTTATCACTTTTGATTAACTTAGTCTTGAAGACGATTTTATTCGATATGAGTATGGCCACCCCTGCTTGCTTACGAGGACCGTGTGCATGGTATATTTTTTTCCCAACCTTTCATCTTCAGCCTGTGTATGTCTTTTCCAATAAGATGTGTCTTCTGGAGGCAGAACATTGTTGGATTTGTTTTTCTAATCCATGTTACCAGCCTATGTCACTTTATTGTAGAGTTTAAGCCATTAACGTTTAGAGTTACTATTGATATATGGTTTGTACTTCCAGCCATGTTTGATTATTTATCTTCTTTTAGTTTGTTTCTCCATGGTTAGCTTTCCCCCCACCCTCTGTCTTTACCGAGGCACTTCCCACTGAGGGTTTTGGTTATTGTTTTTCATTTCTTCCTTCCTGTAGTGTTTTGCTCAAGATGCTTTGCAATGCTGGTTTTCTGGCCGCAAATTCTTTTAGCTTTTGTTTATCATGAAAGATTTTTATTTTGTTGTCATACCTGAAGCTTAATTTTGCTGGATACAGAATTCTTGGTTGGCATCCATTGTCTTTCAGTGTTTGAAATACATTGTTCCATGACCTTCTTGCTTTCAGTGTCTGTGATGAAAAATCCGTTGTTAACCTTATTGGTTTACCCCTGAATGTAATCTGCCTCCTTTCTCTTGTAGTTTTTAATATTTTCTCTTTGTTCTGTATATTGGATATCTTCATAACAATGTGTCTTGGAGTTGGTCTACTGTGATTTTGTGTGCTCGGTGTCCTGTATGCATCTACAATTTGTATATCCGTTTCCTTTTTTATTTCTGGAAAGTTTTCTATAATTATTTCATATAGCAGGTTACTCATTCCCTTGGTTTGAATCTCTGTACCTTCCTCTATCCCGATGACTTGTAGGTTTGGTTTTTTTATGTTATCCCATATCTCTTGGATGTTTTTCTTGTGATTTTTAACCAGCCTTTCTGAGTTGGCTAGGTTCTTTTCAAGATGATATATTTTGTCTTCATTATCTGACGTTCTGGCTTCTACTTGCTCCACTCTGTTAGTGATACTCTCAATTGAGTTTTTAATTTGGTTTATCGTTTCCTTCATTTCTAGAATTATTGTTTGATTTTTTTAATAATCTCTATCTCCTGATAAAGATGCTTAACTTCTTCTTTTGTCTGTTTATGTAATTCATTTTCAATGTGTTCTTTCACTGTTTGGATTTGCTGTCTCGTATCCTGTTTAAGGTTCCATTCCATCTGTCTAAGGTGTTCCTTGAGTTCTTTATGTGACCATTTTTCTGCTGACTTTAGGTCCTCCTGAATATTTAGGCTGTCCTTCATTGTTTGTAGTCCTTTTCTTCCTTGCTTTTTTATGCTGCTCATGTTACTTCTTGTTCTGTTTGACTGATGAGTTACTGTTTACTCTTATAAATTTATTTGATGCTTGGGAGGAAAGATATTAGAAGGGAAGGGAAGAAGTCACTAAAGAGAATGAGAGCAGGCAGGTAGAATTCAAGGAAGGGGGAATAAGAAAATTGAAAAGAAATGAAAAGACAAAAGAAACAAAAACAAACAAACAAAAAAAATTAGAAAATAAAGAAAGAAAAGAAATTTTTTTTTACAAAAATAATAATGATAATAAAAAATGAAAATGAAAATTAAAAAAATAATAATAATAAAATAAAAAATTAAAAACATTAAAAAAAGTTAAAGAACAACAACAACAAAAAATTGAAAATGAAAGAAAAAGAAAAAAAAAGAAAAAGAAAAAAAATGATAATAATAAGAATAATAAATGCAGTCCTAGAGTTCGATTAACTTCTCTTCCAGTAGGTGTAGCTGTGCCCACTGGGTCAAACTTCTACTCTCAATAGGTGGGAACCAATTACTGTGCAGCAGCTCCTCCTCCCAGACTGGGCGAGTCTCCAATCCTGAGTGCCTTGGGCCTTCTCTTGTGTTTCCTCAAGCCAGGTCTTGGCCCCATTTCTTTGGGCCTAAGGTGAGGCCAAATAGCCTAGCATATTGTCCATGATGGAGCTAAACAGTTCAACTCATGGCAGCCAGGAAGGAGAGAAATAGAGACAGAGACAGAAAGAGACTGAGAGAGCTGGAGTTAGGATATACACTGCAAGGGCATGACCCCAGTGACCTATTTGATCAAATCAGTACCACACTCCTACAGTTTCTACCACCTCCCAATAATCCATTCAAATATGAATCAGTCAATGGATTGATTTATTGCTGGGATCAGAGCCCTAATGATTTAATCACTACCCAAATGATTCTCCTCTGAACATTATGGCATTGGGAACCAAGTGTTCAATATGTGAACCTTTCAGGGACATTGCAGATCTAAATTATGACACAGTTGCAAGGTGTTGCAAAGCAGCCTAGATGGATTCTGAATCAGAAAAAGGACAAGAGGAAAACCTGAAGAAATCTGAATGATGGATAGACTTGAGTTAGTAGTGTAGCAGAATTATTAATTGTAACAAATATGCTACACCAATGTAAGGTGTTCATTGGGAAGAGTTCAAGTGAAATGTAGGGATCAAGATATATGGGAATTCTCCATATTTCTCAGAATTCTAGAAATCTAAAACTCTTCTAAAAAGATTTTTAAAAGAAAGAATCAAAATTGTTGTTTCTCTGATAAAAATAGAAGCATACTTATTTCCAATGTTCGGAAGAGAAATTGACTTAACTTGTGCATTTTTCACAAATGTATACAATTTTAAATTAATTGTGTGGATAGTAGCGTGAGCCTGTCATGCAATGTAATTTTGTGTTGCTATTGTTCTAAATACCTATGTAATGGTAGGAGGAGGTAGGAAACTTCCCTCTGACAAAGAGATACAGGATATCTTATTTGCCTCTTTTCCCCCATTGCCCCAAAGCATCTTAATCTTTTTCTTCTCCAATTGCATTTCCAGTTTTGTTGATTTCTTTTTTTTTCAATTTTTTGAAACTAGCATCAATCTATTTGGATGAAAAGGTGCATGGATAAATTAAAATGTACAATGGTTATTCTACTAATTTTTGTCTTCTTTGAAAATCTCCTATTTTTGGACTGTCTTGCCCCCCCTGAACACACATGTTTTCTTTGGCCACTTTAAGATTTGATATCTTGGATCATTTATCATAACATTTTGCAAAGGCAAGAAAAAATAAAAAGCAAATCATCTTGAAAAAACTCACTTTCGAAACATTTTCATTCTAATAAGAGAAACAAAAAGGACATTTAAGTGTTTCAATAATTTTTACCTATACACATAAAGAGAAATCCCCTAATACAAATATATGAGGTCAAGAATAAAAAAGTCTTATTTTGGCAAACTATCAACAAGTTCAATGAGTCTAGCATTAAATTTTTTCCTCATATATTTTGACAAGTTTCATGTGTATGGTTTGTTTTAAATAATCCATACTAATACAATAAAGCCAACAAAACATTCCTTTACATTGTTTGAGAAATGGGTCTCTCTGCAAAATCAGCTTTTCAGCCCCCCTAAAATCCAAAGAACATTTTATTGTGCTCCTTCGTAAATGTATTCCATATTTTTTCATCGTAAGTGGCAGAGTGACTAGAGTGTTCATATGAACTGTGAATCTCATAGGTGTCCTGGTTGTTGCTATAGCTATTAGGATCCCAGAACCAGGTGGCCACCACTCACAATATTCCTGGAAAGCTATCAGACTTCAGATGTGTCCCTGTTTAGTTCTAACAACAACGCAGATCACCCCTGTGATCTGGGTAAGACACCAGGGCTTTTATTTATTTATTTATTTATTTATTTTTTATTTTCCTCCATTTGGGCTTGCCTGGACACCAGGGCTTAAGAAGTTAAATAACACACATGAGTTGCATTATCAGGAAGTGGGATTTGCCTGACTCCAGCACTCATACTGTTTGTAATTGAGCATATCACTTTTCAAGAACTTTATTCGGAAAAATATTCATTAACATGTATATACATACATTCATGCATAAACATGTGTGTGTCACACACACACAATCAGGGCACAAAATTTAAAAGACACGTGTCTTTTTGATCTTTTTCACAGCTGGTCTTCAGTTCCCCACTTTCTAGAGTTACCTCTGGTGCCATTTATTTAAGTCTCAAAATCTTTCTCCCCATGTTCTATTCAGCTTCTTTTAAAAAAAAGGTATAGCGTTTATCTAATCTCCATCCACACTTTATCTTTGTCAACTAACCCAATGTTGTTTTCATAGCATGATTTTTCAGTACAGAGTCTGATCTCAGATGAGGTGTATATTAGTTACCACGTTCCTTGCACCCCATGACTCTCCCAGCTTTGCCTCTGCAGGCTAACACCAGGGATGGTGTGGGACTGAACCTCTGTTGAATTACTGTATCCGTTTGATCTTTACTTAAGCATTTTAAAGATTGTAGTGTTCTCTATTTCCTGATATTGCAGGCACATGTGGATTTATTTTCTGTCTTTGGTAATTTTAAGACTCACTTGTTTTATTTTGTTGGGAAGAATGATTCCAAGCAATGGCGATTGTTTCTCACCCTGCATGTGCAATTTTTAAAATTTGCATATCTCATTTTTTTTAGCTTTTATTTTTAATTGGTGCATATAATTATACATATTGAGGCAGTTTTTTGAGGCAAATATGTTCTTCTCCACAATGTGAATTAGCTCTTCATATTTCTATTTTATGCTGTTTTCATTCAAATTTTCTGATGTCCTTGCGGTTTGGACTGAATCCTACTGACTATTAAAGAAATCTCAATGATCTATAATCAGTTTCCGTTTTATATTATATTTACCACATTCATTAATCATGATTAGAAACATATTCCAGTTATTCAAATTTCCATCTGTTCCTAGTATGTATGTTCTAAGACTTTGCTGCTTGGATTGACCAATCTCTTTGATTAGTCCCTTTTTTCAGGACCCTCTCATTTCTAACATATTTTGAGATTAGATCATTTGTTTCATTTTTTTAACCTGAGATGAAAACTGTATACACTTAATTTATTGTAACATAACTTTCTTTTGTCTATGAATGGACATTTCCTGTGTTCCAGGACTTGTATCAAAGCTTTACTACATACATTATCTCACACATTTAATGAAGGTTAACACTCAGCCACCAGAAATTTTAATGTAGTAAATGTTAGTACTGTAAGTTTAGTACAAAACACTGGGGCACTGATCAGACCCATGTATTTTTACAAAATACACATTCTTAACCATTTTGCATGAAGTCTCTTCTTCACTATATACTTTCAGATTTATTTGGTGGCATTCTCTTGACTTAAATAATCTTAACATTTTGTACCAAGCAAGAACATGAAATAAAAAGTCATACCCCTCTCTAAAGATGACCTATACCTGCTCTAGACTATTAACTTAAAATATTGAAATGAAATAACTATTCATTTGCCCTTTGAGGTCTCCCTTCGGCCATTTCCACCTTACTCTCTGTCCTAGGAGGTTGAGCTCCGTGAACATCAGCAGCAAGTTCTTTTGCCCTGTAACTTAGTACTAGATTTGGACAAGGAGAGCATGTCAGAGAAAGTGGGAGGTGAGTTTGGAATTTTTAGTTTCTGGGATTCTTCTCTGGGGGTCAACCCTGGCTGACGACGTGCCTCCACCAAAAGTTACAACTCTTTCAAAGAATGTATGAATTAAAACAACACAGATTTTCTATGCAGTCTGGAATAGAACATTTTTTTTAAAGATGTAAATGGGGTCAATCTTCATAAAAATGTGATATCAAAATTTTCTTTATTTTTAAATTTTTGATAAAAGTATATTTTTTTATCTTATATTTCTATTAATATTTCAAAATACATTATTATAAAAAGAAATTGAAATAAACTATTTGGTCTACTCTTATAAAATATAGACTTATGTATTTCTTGCTTTATTTTATAATGATATTTTTGGATCAATATATTAATGTAATAAAGGCTTAATAAAACTGATTTTCACCAAGAAGGTAATTAGTTGTCAGTATTCTGACAATCCAGGTATACTCAACATCATTAACATATAACATGATACACCTGTCTCTAGTCTTTGTGTGTGAGTATTGGGCTAGTAAAAATATTGAAAACAGGAAGATAATACATAAAAAAATATAATGAACATTTTTATATTCAAGTTGGGTTAATGTGGGGCTTATGTGCCAGTACTGCCTTATGTAGAATGTGATAGTGTCCACATAGGACTTCTGATTTTTATCCAACATAGTTAAATAGCAGAATACATTTCATTAAATAGATACAAACTAAATATTTGATAGGTTAATAAATATTGCTATTAGTTTGGGAATCAATACAGTAATGATATGTTGAACAAGTATAATACACTTATATCTGTATAAAAAATCACAAAAGATAAAAAATAATGAAACTTTTATACGTTAATGAAGAATCTTAACATATGAATCAAAGGTCATTCTCTCCAAAGAAGTCTTATCACTTTCTTAGACAAGTTAGGTGACACAGTTAATGCATTTACAAATCAAAGACCATTAATTTAATCTCCTTCAATTAAGAATGCACAAGAAATTATCTATTTTTTATGATTGTGAAAAACCTGTTCATATTTTAAGTCTTGGGCTCTATAAAACTTCTGATACGTATAGATTTTTCTCTTACATTGAGTCAAAAATTCTATTAAGTACACAAATTCATAGAGCATACCTCTGTAATTCTTACATATAAAAATAGGTAGCCATAGTGCAAATCAAAGTATAGTGCATTTACCAACCCCACAGGGCTTCCTCTGTATCAGTCCCAATGTTCTGCAGACCACTTCAACATATACTAGTTTTGCCTGGTTTGGAATTTCAAAATAGATGAAATTATCCTGCATATGCATTTATGGGGATATAAAATTTATACTTTTGCTTGTTACATTGATTACTTATATTTGTTGCTGTGTAAGAATGCTCTTTTATGGTCATGTCTTGGTATATTTATTCATTCTAGTGTTTATAGACATGTATGCTTTCATTTTTTTGTAATTATGAATTATACAAGTATGAACATTTTTTGCCTATTACTAGGAATGGAAGTGGTGGGTCATAGCTTTACAAATATGGATGACCAATTTATACTCCCACCAAGCAACATAAGAGAGTTTTAATTATGCCACTTCTTTATTACACTTGGTGCCATCTCTCATTTTTGTTTTAGTCATTCTGTTACGGTTTTAATAATACTTCATTCTAATTTCAATTTTTAATTTCCTGGTATTTGTTTTTCTTTATTGTTCTGGCTGATTTTTAGAGTCATTTATACATTCTGAAAATAAGCCTCTATTAAATATGAATTGAAACTATTCCCTCCCAGTCTGCTTAAATTATTCACCCTCTTAATGACTCCTATCCACTTGTTGAGATACTTATTTTAATAAAGGCATATCACTAACCTTTTCTTTTGTGATGATTGTTATTTGTGCCCTGTTTAGGAAGTCTTTGATTATTCCAGTATAAATAAGTTTCATGATCTATTTTTCTTTTGTCACACAATTGTTGAGGTGGTACACTATTAAAAAGAATTTTGTTTGGGTCATAGTTCTGGAAGTTCAAGAATGCTGGCATCAGCTCACCTCTGGTGTGTTCTTCTTGATGTATGATGTCAGAAAGGTGGGACTGTGTGCAGAAGAAGAAAACAGCCACCTTATCAAAGTGGCAAGCATATGGGGTAGTGCTGCTGTGACTTAAACTCATAAAATTAATTTAGTCATGAAAGACTTGACCCACTATGACAATGAAGCATTAAACCCTTCAAGAGGATGAAGCCCCCATGACCCAATCACCTTTGTGTTAGTCACCTTTCATCACTGTGACCAAAATACCTGATCAGAACAATTTAGAAGAGGAAAAGTTAATTTTGGTTTCGGAGATTAATTTCATGGTTGGCTGATTTTGTTGTTCTGAGACAGAGACGAGATAGAATATTATGGTAGAAGGGGACGGTGGGGAAAATATTCTAAGCTCATGACATCTAGGGAAAAGAGAGGATCCGGAGTCAAAATGTAATCCCCAAAGCATGCCCTCAGTTACCTACTTCCTTTAACCATACTCTACCTGCCTATAGTTACCATCCAGTTTGTCCATTCAGATTATTAATTCATCAAATGCATCAGTCCACTGATGAGGTTTTGGCTCTCATAAGCTAATCATTTCACCTCTGCACATTTTTGCATTAACACATAAACTTATGGGGGGGGGACACCTCATGTCCAAACCATAATAATATGTCCCCTGGCCCCACAATTTCATGTCTGTCTCAGAGTGTAAAATTGATTTAGTCCATCTCCAAGAATCCCCAAATCTTAACAGTTCCAGAACTGACCAACAACCCAAGTCCAAATTCTCCTCTGTGACTCAAAGCAACGTCTTCACTATGAGTCCCCATAAAAACAAAAAGCAAGTTGCATATATCAATATACAGTAGTAATAGAAAGTAGAATATTTCTATTCCAAAAAATGAGGAATAGATACATAGGAATAAAGGATGGGACCAAAACCCAGCTGGATCAACGTGAGTTCCTGTAGCTCCTTGTCCAACATCAGTAACATGGTGGTGAGATGTGGTTTCAAGTGCCTTAGATATCCCCAGTCCTATGGCCTTGCTGTCACCAGCCCTCATGTCCTCTTCCTTAGCCTGTCTCAGTTCACAGCTAGCAGCCTTTCTTGGCAGATGTTCTGCATTACAAGAATCCCATAATCTCAGCTCCATTTCACCTTGGTCTCACCTCCACACATCACCCTTGCAGGAGCTCACTGCAGAGAGGCCATACTTCGCTTGGCCCCTGAGGCTTTTCATTAGATTCTCAGTGGAAGCTTCCTGACTCCTTAACTCTAGCATCATGCATTTCTGCAGAACCAAGAACACAGGATAATGCCACAGTCTCCTGGCAGCTCAAGAAGTAGCTTGGAACACAGCGGCCTCTGAGTGTCTGGGCATCTGAACTGTAATACAATCAGTCTATGCTGGTTTGAATGGAATAATTGGGTGGTAACTGTAGGCAGGTGGGATGTAGTTGGAAGAAGTGGGTAAGTGGGAGGATGCCCTGAAGGATGCATCTTTCCTGTGCCCCCCTGTCCCTACTCCCTGCTTCCTGACCATGTTAGGAGCTAAGCACTTTTCTTCCTCTGGGTTCCTCCCTTGTGATGAGTTGCCTCACCGTGGACTCAGAGCAATGAGGTTGGTCATGTATGGATGGTCTCATTTAGAGGTCTCAACCTCTAAAATGATGAGACCCAAATAAACTTTTCCTCCTCTAAGTTGTTCTTGTTAGGTATTTTTATCATAATAGCTCATAAATTAAGTAAAATGTGGTGTTAATCTCTTTAAAAACCACACCATTCTTGACATCTGCTTTGATGGAAAAACTGCAAAATTTTCTAATCTTCTCTCCTTTCTGCTCCAATTCTCATATTAAAGCTGGCTAAATGACTGAAGGTATACCCATGCCACTGCCTGAATGATGTGCTGCCTTGATATTTTTTCCAACAGATTAATTAGTTCATCATATTTAGATTTGGCCTCACACAAAGTCTCAGGATGTGGGCAAAATGTAGACAAATTCTTTGCCAGGATGTCACATGAATGTTGTCTAATTCATTTCCAAAGAGAGTCCTCATTCCCTTCTAAAACCTCATGCACAGTCTTTATTGTCATAATTTTTATTGGCATTCTGGTCTCCTGAGCTCCCCCAAGTATCAACAATTAAGTTTTGCTTCCAACATTTAAACTGTTCTCCAGGATGCATCTCCAAAACTTTATCAAACTTCTTCCACAAACTACTTCCAAAGGCTTCTGAAACACGGTCAAGCTAGCCACCACAATGACCCCACTTCTTGATATCAATTTTGGTAACTAGTCAGATTTTTGTCCTCGTGACCAAAATGCCTGACAAGAACAATTTAGAGAAGGAGAAGTGTATTTGGGGCTCATGGTTTTAGAAATTCAGTACATAGTCAACTGGCTTTACTGCTCTGGGCAGGACATGATGGCAGAAGAGTGTGGCAAAGAAAAGCTATCAGCTCCTGACAGCTGGGGAGCAAAGAGAAAGTGAGAGTGAGGAGTCAAGGACAAGACACAAACCCCACCTGGGCGCAGTGGCACAGCCTGTAATCCTGGCAGCCTGGGAGGCTGAGACAGGAGAATTGTGAGCTCAAAAGTGAGGCGCTAAGCAACTCAGTGAGACCCTGTCTCTTAAAAAATACAAAATAAGGCTGGGGTTTTGGCTCAGTGATCAAGGACCCCTGAGTTCAATTCCTGGTACCAAATAATAATAATAATAATAATAATAATAATAATAATAATAATAATAATACAATCCCCAAAGACATGCTTCCAGTGACTACATCATCCAGCCATGGCCCAACTACCTATAGTTACAACCCAGTTATTCCATTCAAATTATCAATGCACTGATCGGGTAAAAGCTCTTCTAATCTAATCATTTCACCTCTGAACATTCCTGCATTAGAACATAAACTTTTCAAGGGACATTAACAACCTACCACTAAGACCCACTTCTTAAAGCTTCCACCACCTCAACACTGCCACATTTCTAGCACATATGATTTGGGGAAGAAACCATATCCAAAACCCAAATTTGTTTGTTTTAGAAATGTGATCATTTTAGGTTTAACAATAGGTGTATGATCCATTTCTGTGTTACCCTCAGTACATGGAAGGGTATCCCCACAGCCTATGTTGATGTGGGACTATATCTTCCTATCAAAAATAAACTGGCATGGAATAAATTCACATATTATCCTAGCCCTGAGATATTATCCCCCACTATGCATCTGGAAGGAGAGAATTCATCTAAATAAATGAAAAGAAATTATGTAATATTGTTAACTCCAATTGTCTTTTGCAGTAGAAATTAGTAATGGAAAAGCCTGTGATCGATAGATAAGTCTCATGTATCCGTTAAGATGATTTCCTCCAGTGGTACTAGCCAAATAAGTGCAAAATTCGTAATCACAGAGAGGATAGGGTTTGATTGTCGTCTCTAATTTATTTATACTATATTTGTATTGGAATCTGGGAAGAAGACATCTTCAAATACATAGAGTTTATATTGATTATTAATTTATTTTATTTTCTCCTTATTTACAATTTACATGTTAATAAAGATTGTAAAGCCAAGTTGGACGATACTGTATATTCTCTAAAGAGTTGGCTACATTCAATACAACTGTTAGATATTCCCAAAAGAATAAAAAGAGGCATTTCCAGGACAATAGCAATACAAACATTTTTTCAAGCATTTATGTTTAGATATTTATAATGAGGTCATTTTCATGTGTTAAACACCCAAAATAGAAACTAAGTTAGCAATGATGTGATCTACAAGTTTTTAAAAATTCTTTGCAGGATCCATCTGTATCAATGTGAAACTATGCTTTTTATTCCTTTCAAATTTTTGCTCACTAGAGCATCGGTGAAGTTAAAGTAAGGGAGTCTATAAAATAGAAGAAAGTACATAAATGTTACACATAGGATGTCCACACATTCTTAAAAAAAAAATGGTCATTTAACTTGTATATTTTCTCTTCTTTCAGCTTAATCAAAGATTTTAAGTTAAAAACACATCAACGATATTTATTCTAGCTCTATTACCCACAATTAAATAGAGCTCACATAGTCTACCTTAATTAATGCATCAGTGGCATTAATTAATTTTGCTTAACTGATGAGAAATGTGTTTGGTGGAAATGACCCTTATCTATAATTGAGTAAAACCGAGATTAGCAGCTTGTGTGGAGAAAGACACAATTAAAGGATGAGACTGAAGGATGGGTAGTAATCGAGAACCCCAAATGTCCTCAATGATAAGCTCCATGAAGTCCTTGAAAATGCCTGGTCCTGGTTTCTGTCATTATAGTTGACACTCGATCCATATAAACTCAACTAGTAAAAGTCAAAAGAGCCCCTGAACTGCCACTTCCTCTCCTCTTTAATAGAGGCTGGGCAACAAGGGGTAAATGCCTAATGAAACAAATGTCATTTTTCTTTGAAGTCACTATTACTGGACAGTACTTATTAACTGTCCCCACTCTGATCCCAGAAAGTTAGCACAGAAAAAAACACAGGATTATTGCCTTCATCCTTCACAGTTGAATGATCAGCATTTAGAAAATGTTTTCATGGAGTAATAGGAAAGCTCACAGCATGCAAAAATATGAAACAACTGAAGATTCTAGTGACTACCACCTTAAGACGTTCTATAGGGTAGGGATTATAAATTATTAGATAATCATTGAATTAAATTATTACACTTCAAATTTAGTTATTTAGGTCAAATCAATTTATTATTTTTAAAATTAAAATGACAACAAGTTATATGTTGTGGATAGAATCACTAGGAAAGACATTAGTCTCAAAATTCACATAACCTACTGTGTAATTCTAATTGCCAATGGGGATTAAGATTTTCCACAAAATACCAGTTGGAAGCTCCCAGTTTGAAACAATTAACAGGTGAGATTCCTACCTGAATGCCTGACAAGCAATGAAAGTTTCCTGAATACTGTTTTAATTCATTCTTAACTTCTAAACTGTGTTTAGTTTAAACTTGAAACAGAGTAGCTCATTTTTTTAAGTTGAAGACTTGATTGGAAAGATAAAGAGTAATTGTATCTCTATTTATAATTATAAAATGTATAACATATCAACTCTTTAAGTACATATCCAATAGAAAGTGTGCAGGCTAAAGAATATGGCTGAACTGTATGTACTTGAATATGCATCACATATTAATTAATTGACTAACCTTGAATAATTGATTTTTTATTTTGCTCAGTTGCAGTTTCTCCATATGAAAATATTGATAGCATTATCACTATCTTAGAAAAAACAGTGGAGTAATGATCTCCCAGAGTTTCAATTTGACTCATTTTTGTTATTTTATCTGGGAGCTGTGAGGGGGGTTTTTAATAGCCATTCAACACAACTGTACTAAAGCAAGACGGAGTAGACAAACTTCAAGTAGATAAAAACAAAGTACACAAAATATTCATGCTAAAGAAATCAAATTCAGGTAAGGAAGTGTTGCTTTTGACTACTGAGCGTAGAGAGTGACTTAAAGTGGAAATATTTCTCTTTTGTAGAAAATTGCTGTGTCTCATGTTCAGTTTTTGAATCATCCAATTCAAATGATACATTCTAGTCAACCACAATGGCAGTACCCTCCTTTGTGGAGATGTGTCTGTGCTGCAAACCTTTCCACAGATGACTGTTGTTGAAACTGCCTTAGCCCTCAAGGTAAAAAGAGAGATCATTCTTTAGGATTGCAGTGTCTTAAGTGAAGTGATATATAACACCCGTGCTCTGTGTAGAAGGGTCATTGGTATTGGAGATGGCAACACTGCCAGCACAGGTCATCCTTCATATAGAAAAGATGACATATGCCCTGCATTTCCACAATCTAGAGAAAATGTGGCTTCAAAATCCTTCAAAACAACCGTTCCTCTGGAGTGTAGCCATTCTTCTAACCTGTATGGGAAAGGTTATCATAACATATACCAGTAAAATAAGATTTATGATTTGATTTCCATTTTTAAACTGCTCTTTAAAACATAGTATATGCCTTTATAAAAGTTTCTCTACCCAAATAAATTTAAACATATCAGATATTGATATTAGAATGAACATGTGAAGCACAGATTGAGCATCATTAATCAGATTTAATTTTCATTTTAGGGAGGCCAGGTTATGCTGTGCACTTTGGTGTTTGGGACGCAGGATATTTTCAACTTACAGTGGGTATATTTGGAAATAACCCCACTGTGTGTCCAAGAGCATTGGTAAAGAGAAACTTTAACCCTTCACTTTTGTGGTCTCTAAAAGTAATGAACAAGGACATGGCACAACAAATTGGTGCTTGCTTCCTTTAGAAATTTACTTGGGGCAGTGCTGAAGGATATGAAATGGGGATTGACAACAAGAGAAAAATGTCCTGGGAGACAGTGACTCAAAGAGGTGAAGCACTCAGACCCCCTCCAACACCCGTGGAAGACTGGCCAGCTGTGAGGAGGGTGGTTTGCTGACAGCACCCAGCTATTGGATCTTTCAGGACAGACCTCAGCTCTCTCTCTCAGCTCCCATTCAGTTGCTCATGCCTAGAAGCTAGATGTCAAGACCATTCTTTTTACTGAACCACCTATTCCTTTAAATCTTTCATTAAGTCATGGCAGTTTGTTCTCCAATGTGTAGCCTAAATACTTCCACTGTCCATTTCTTTATCCTAGTAGTCCTATTTTGCTTAGATTAGCACAATTAAGTATGAACCAAGTTAAATTGATGTCTCTACAGTGATGTGTGGCTTAATGATGGATGCATTCTGAAAAATACATTGTTAGGTCATTTAATGTTATGTAGAAATATGTAATGTGGTCACACAAAACTAGATGATCTAGGTCAACCATTCAATTCAGTCATTCGTTTTCATTATCAAGTATTATGTATTATACATATTTTGTATATGTTATATTCTTATATGACTGATAATGCAGTAGGTTTATTTATACTAGTATCACTGTAAACAAATGAACAATGCATTGTGTTAGGACCTTAGAATGGCAATGCTGTCACCAGACAATAGGAAAATTGCAGCTTTATGATAATCTTATATGACAATGGTCATATATCCAGGTTTTTCTTGAACAGAAGGTCATTATGTAGCACATGATTGTATTAAGCAGGCTATTTCAGATTAGATTAAGCTGTATGCTGCAGATCTTGATTGACTCAGATGTTTTGGGCCAGGTTTCTTCACAGTAAAATTACCTCCTCTACTTTACACTGAAGTATTTAGAAGTAAGCACTAAGCACACCCTGTAAGTACAGGATGCTGCAGCTTCTTGGAGGGGGACCATGTATATAAATTATACAAAATTCTTTTGGGGAGATTGTACATTTCCATGTATTTATTTAGCCACTTACTTATATTGATAGGTGTGAACATCTAGTGCGTTCGGGTCCCTGGGTAAGGGTCGCAAAATAACGGGGACACAGGGGATGCAGAGCCAAGGCAGCAATTGCAACTGCATGCTGAGGTTTATTTGTAAGTTCCTTTTATATTCTTCTTCTAACAAAGCAAGCAATTAACACTTTACCCACATTGCCCAAATGTCATGCCTCAGCGGGTACACAGAGCTAAATTCAGATCGTTCCTGTTCATATGATAAGTACCCTCCCAAAGTTCTTTGTAGACATTATCTAATCCCCGAATGTACTGTTCCCAGATCCAGTATGCAGGAAGCTTCTTCCTCTTGGCCAAACCTTGCAGAACTTGTGACTTGCCATAAGGGGAAGAGAACTTTTTCTCCTCCTAACTGAGGTTTGCCTCAGCTGACCTAAATCACAACCACAGCTCTTGCAACCTGTCAGGCCTGAGGGAGCTAAACTCTGCACACTCGAACCCCAACAGATAGGGACTTATAGATTTTTTTTTTCATACTTTGGGTGATGATCCAATAATAGTATGTTTATTTCATCACTTAACTCTTTCCAACTTTGGCCATTGGAAGCTCTTTTGCTGAGCTCCAGAACCCCTTTTATCCATTCTTACTATATTGATTTTAGTACTTCCTTACTCTCTAGAATTATAAGATATTCCTGTTCCATCTTGTATAATCCCTGACCTGGTCCTGGAATTGGACATTTCTCTAGAGAGTTCAAAAGTTTACTTGGAGAATGATAACAGAAATCAAAATATCCCTAGATTTGCTTGCTCTACTGGGATATCATTGTTTCTAGGCTCATTTAGTGAACAAAACTAAGAAATATATGTATGCTTACAGACTGTATATATACACACCATATAAATGTACACCATATATAAACATTATATATATGTACACCATGTACTCTATATGAATATGTACATACCATATATACACAGAACATATATATGTATGTATATATATCCACACCATGTATACATAGTCACTATACATACATATATAAATACATATATATGTCCATTAGTATCTATATTATGCTAAATGGTTAATACTGATGTCATTGACTTTAATTTATTACTTCATGATTTATTTTAGGTTCCCCCCTTTGGTATTTTAATGGTGATTGTGGGGAGCATGGGATGAATGGAGGAACTTTAGATAGGGCAAAGGGGAAGGAGGGGAAAGGAGGGGGTAAGGGAGTAGGAATGATGGTGGATTGAATTAGACATGATTACCCTAAGTACATGTGTAAGACACTAATGGTGTGAAAATACTTTGTGTACAATCAGTGACTTGAAAAATTGTGCTATATATGTGTAATATGAAACGAATTGCATTCTTCCATCATAGATAACAAATTAGAATAAATAAATAATTTAATAAAAAAAGAAAAATAATAATTTAGGAAGTTTTTGTTCTCTACTTATAACCTTCAAAAATTTTTACCTTAGGATAAAATCCAAACTTATAAATTTTAGGTTCAACTTCTTATACTCTGAATGAGTTATATTTGTTATTTATTTATTTATTTTAGCAATTAGGGATGATTTATGGAAGAATAAAGACATTATATGTAGCTACTTCTCTCTTCATGTGTATAATAAAACAACCACAAAATAAAATAAATGCTGTATTCATTTATTGGAACTATCAATTCCAAAGTCAAATACATCTGATTAATATTTAATCAATTAATAACAATGAGTATTTAGTCAATTAGTTTGAATTATATTGCATTAAAATAAAAATAAAGGTACACTAAATTTGGAGAAATACTTTTCGAATACTTGGCCACCACAAAGCATTTAATCATGTTTTCTACAGATAGAAAAGAGCAAATTTAAGTAAAATCAAGATAAGTTGTTATACATTGCATGAGATTGTGTTTGTGTGTGTGTTTGTGTCTGCATGTGTGAACACTCATATCAGTAAGTTGTACTCTGTGATTTTTGACACACAAATCTATCAAAAAAAAACATCAAAAGGAAGCTTGAGTAATGAGTAAGGTTTAACATGCTACCAGTTTCTCTACTTAATCTTTATTTAATTTCTAATTCATAATCATCCTCTTAAGAAAAAGGAAATAGTTTTGAGGGGCTTTGTTAAATAGGATGGGAAGTTCAGACTGGGCTTTGACAAGTTCAGAAATTTTAAAGCCACTTTTTTATGGGAGATGAATAAACAAATATTCAGAAGTTGAAAGTTTAAAATTTCAGCTGGAAAGGAAGCAAGAATGGGCTTCCCCAGTGTCTCTTTGTTTCCATTCATGTCTGGAGTATATTTCTTCAAGTTTTGGTTTTGAAAGGACTCAAATATTTGATGGTCAAGTTTCTCCAGTTTGTTTTCTTAAAATCAATGAAATCTTTGTCTCAACATTGAAAAAAATATATGACATCTTAGTATTGACATGAGTGATAATATGAATCAAGTACATGAACATATGCCTTTCTGAAGAAATTTTTATTAATAAGTTAAGCATTAGCTTTGCCATGGTCAGAGAATAAATCCATAGAGTGCCAACTTGAACAACTGACTATCCATTTTCCTGCTAAGAGGGACAGTTGGACAATCACGGTGAGGATTGATCCAAGTTGTGTCTTAGATCCTGTTTCCTGACCATCAAGCATATGATCAATCCACAGGTGAAACAGTCTGCTGATTGGCATTAAGGCACTTTCTTGTATCTAGAAATGCAGTCTAATTCTAAAACATAATTTCAGTTTCTCCCATGGCCCCTAAAAATATAGCTCAATAAATAAGAAAACCTTTCTCACTTAGTGAAAAGCACTGAATGAGCACTTTTCCTTAAACGACTACCACATGTATGCCAAGAGCTTATTTGTGTTCTCCTATGATTTCATCCAGTATGAGAGTAATCATTTTTCTCCTTTTGTGCAGTTTCCACAGTGATAGATTGGTTGGCCAATGGTCATTCTGTCTTTGACTAAATCATAAGATATTTTATTAACTTTGGTACAGGTTATTAAGCTTTTCAGTAATAACATAGTTTTGTTATGATTTGTATTCCTTAAAATGATATTTTCCTAATTTAGGTCTATTGTAAAAGCAAAATTATTGCATTTCTTATTATAAAACACATTTTAAAATTTTTTAAACATTTATTTTTAGTTGTAGGTGAACACAACACCTTTATTTTATGTTTATGTGATGCTGGGGATCGAATCCAGTGCCTCATGCATGCTAGGCAAGCGCTCTCCCTCTGAGCCACAACCTCAGCCCTATAAAACACACTTTTGATCAAGATCTAGAAAAATCAAAAATTTCAGAAGATGACAATGATACCAAGTTTGCTCTGGCTTTATGCTATTTTCTGATAAAATTTATTTAAGACAATATAAAGGGAACTAGGGATTTTTTTGTACCATATTTTTTTTTAGTTAATTATCATTGTGCTTTCTATTCAAAATTCTTTTTTTGGAATCCGCATACAGTCATAACATTTCAATATTCTCATATGCCAAATTTCATTCCATGAGTCATCTTCTTCATTTACATTTATATTGCTATTATCTGCTTTTGCTTATTTTTGTACTTTGGATGTTAGTGTTTCCTTTTCTACTAATTATCATTCTTCTCTTTAATGAGCCCTTTTTAACCACTGATGCGTGTTAGGGAATTGGTGGTACAGTGAATAATATTTTAATATTGTTCAGTGATGTGTAAATGTGAAAATAGGTTACCCAAGGGAAATGACACTAAGGTAAATTAAGTTTTGCATGAACCAATTCACTTACTGATTGTGTCTATTACAACTCAGGTACAAAATTAAGTGTGCACCAAAAAAATACAATAATAAAGAAAAATAACAATGCCATAATTTAAAAACCTTAATTAGTACAAAAATCCATGAATATCAAAATACTAAACTTTCAAGTTGGGATCTACATTACTGATTCATTTTTGCAGTGAGTCTAATATGGTTTAAAAGTCAATGAAAACCAATATCTGGGTAAAACTAAAAAGACATACCTGCAAATTGAGATATGTTTATAAACCAAATTCCTTCACATTTCTTATGGAACTGTGTGAGAAATTGTGAACCACTTAATAGACATTTGGGGATTATGTGGATATTGTATTCTAAGAAAATTTGTTCAGATAAACTGACTCATTTCATACTTTTATTCTGTGAGTAGAAAGACATATATTTTGTGTGTGTAAATTTTTTTAATAATAATATTTGCTCTTAAAATTCCTTTATTTACTGGAGAGCTACATATTCACACAAAAGCTCTTCCCCTGAAGCTTAGTAAAATATTCTCAAAACTATTTTTTCCCATTCATAAGTATGATAGTTTTCAAAATTATATTATTCAAATGCCATCATGATATAAGCAGACTACGTCACTTGCATTATCATACATAATCATATGAGATAGATAATTAAACACCTTAGTTTTATTTCATTTCTGTTTTCCTGGAACCTGTCAAGGAAAAACAGTACCGTTTTAATGGTATAATGACCTTATCCCTTAACTGTGAAGAAGTGAGTATTATACATTACCTAATTCTGGTCAAAATATGCTTTAGCATGTTAAAGAATGTGCAGTAATGAATCATACATTTTAAGTTTAAGCTCTAGGCTTCCAACATCAAAGTCAAAATTTCTTTTAATGGCATATAAAGTGTTTATGATGTCTGAGCAGATGAAATCAGTCAAGAGATTATGTATGCGACATAACTAGTGTGCCAGGAAAAGAAGGGAAAAAAAGTACAATATAGCCCCCCAAATCCCACCCTATAAAAACACTATAAAAAGCCTGAGACTGTTCCAGTCACTCCTTCCATTCTGCACTATGTGACAGGAGCACTTGGGCAAATGTCTTTGTGATCACACCACAGCACCTTCCCACCTTCAGCTTCCTTTTAAAGGAGCTCTGGGAACCTTTTAAATATGAGATGTTTGGTTGGTGGCATAGGTTTTGAAATATGAAATGATTTTGAGGAAAAAAATAATTCCCTAAAGTGAGGTTTCACCGAAGAACGCACCAAATTACAAATTATTTCAAACACAAAAGACAATCCTTTGCTCAGAAAAGTGAATTGCTGGTAAGCAGATCACCTTGGGGTCATAGTCTCAGACCTGCTCTTTTCTTTCTATCTTTCTATACTTATGGTCATGTTCCATATATTAAAATAAAAACTGATTTTAAAACTGTGTTTTAGCAATCAGTCTTGATGATAAGTTGAGCTATTTCATGAGAGATACTTGCCACTGCAAAATAAATACGTAAACAAATAAAGATAAATAGCTTCTCTCTATACAATGAGAAAGACTGAGCTGAAAAGTTCTGGTGTCTTATTTTACTGATTTGATTTTAAAATATTAATTATTTATGTGAATACTGTCTGGGAAACATAAAGTTGGACTTATTCACATCAGACTTGTAGTAACAAAGCTAGAAGGGTGGTTTTTAGCTTTGTGCAAACTACCTGGAAGGAGTAGTTCACTCTTATAAGTGAATGCAACTCTTTTTTTATTAACACTTTTAAGAATTACTTATTTCATATTTTCAACAAAAACTAGAAAATTTCAATTCTGTGTAATTTTCTTAGGAGCACAGGAAAAGATGGAAGACTATTCAATTTATTTTCTGTAATTGGAAAAACCTCAAATCCAAAATATGACAATCAGTACACAGATATACAGAGACAAAACTCATTTAAGAATATTAAAGTGAAATTTGTAAATAAAATATCAGAAAATAGATTTTTGCAGCATATTAAACACCAGTATACCACAACCAAGCAGAGTTCATCTCAGGAAGAGAGAATGCAAATCTTAAAGGGGGCTCTTTAGACATCACATCTGGGAGATTTGGTAGAAGACGTAAGATATGTGTCCCTAATTAGTAAAACAAGATTATGAAGTGAAGGAATCACTTTAAAATGGATGGGAATATAACTTATCAATGTGTCTCTTGGGGAAGATACAGTACATGGTGCATTATAAATGACTCTTATTTAGATGGCTGCAAAGCCTGTCTCTCAGTGAAACCAAGCTTTAAATAAAGATGAAAGTAATTGATAATAAGTTTAGGATGGCTTGCTAAAATGCACATGGCTGTTAGAAGAAAACCAAACTTCTGTTTATCATTTTGCTGTAGTTCAATGACAAGAAAAGGATGAAGAACTCAGACTTCAGAGTGTAAATGATTAATAAATGATAATGACAATTACTAATTTTGTATAAAGATTCTAAGTTTTTGTTTATGCCTAAACCCCAGGTTTGGTCTTAATGATGCATTTACATTGTTTACATAACTGTGTGTTAACAAGCTCATCCAATTTTTCACCCAGCGTCATGCAGTGGTGGTATCTTAACTAAATAACATGATATTAAAATAGGAAATTGATATTAATACAGTCCATTGACTTTATTCAAATATTATCAGTTTTATGTGCAGTCGTGTGTGTATGTGTATGTGTGTGTAGGTGAGAATTTTGTTCTTTGAGATTTTATCACACATGTAGACTGGTGGAAGTACCCATATAGTCAAGCCAGAGAAAATTCTATCACAAGGAGTTTTGTGGGACCCTATATAAGCCTACACCTCCATGTTCATACACCACCAATCCCTAAAAACCACCAATGCCTTCCTCGGGTCTGTAATCTTGTCATTTTAGTGATGTTTATTAAGTAGAATCCTAAAGTATCTAATCCTTTGAAATTGATTTTATTCACTTAAAAAAAGTTCCTCTTATATCTGTTCAAATGTTTGTGTGTATCAATAGTTTCTACACCACCAATAATTTTAATCAATTGCACATTTAAAATTTGAAAAAAAATTTGCATCTCTAGTGAACATGTAAAGATTTCATTCATTACCATTACTTTCTAAATGATACAGTATAACAACTATTTGTATAACATTTACATTGTATTGTAGGTAATCTTGATATGATTTAAAGTATATTGGAGGATTTGCATGGGGTATATGTACATATTATGCTATTTTATGTAAAAGATTTCATGATATATACACTGTGGTTTCTTTTATTCAACTGTTGAAGAGATATTAGTTGTTTGTATGGCTCAGCTGTTACAAAAAATGGTCTTGGAAACATTCATGCACAGGACTCTGTGTGGTACATTTTTATTTCTCTGGGATCAATGCCCAGGAGTACAATTGCTGGGTCATATGTTAACCACATGTTTAGCTTTTAAGAAACTTCCAAACTGTTTTCAGAGTAGTTATACTGTCTTACATTCCTGGCAATGATATATGATCCAGTTTTTCTACCTCCAAGTCTGCATCAGATTTTGTCATTTGCCCCCCAAATTTTAGCCATTGTGATAGGTATGCAGTAATATTTTATTTTTAATTTTTCTAACAGTTGATATGCTTAGGTGCTAAGGAGGTGTCTCCTAAGGCCTTCGTCCCTTTTCTAGTTGGTTATCTTTTCTATTACTGAGTTTGAACATCCTTTGTATATTCTACATCTGAGTTCTCTGTTGGAAATGTGATTTGCAAGTATTTTCTGCCAATCTGTGGATTATTTTCTCATTCTCTTAACAAGAGCATTTATAAAGTAAAATAATAATAATAATAATAATAATAATAATAACAACAACAACAATAATAATAATAATTTTGGTAATATAAAATTTAACACATTTCTTTTTAAGAATTGTGCTTTCAGTGTTAAGTCTAAAATATCTTCACCAACTCTTAGGTAATTTTCTCATAATTTTTACTTTGAAATTTAATAGGTTTGTTTCTTAAGTTTATGTCTGTGATCCATTTTGAGTTAAGTTTTAATTAAAGTATTAAGTTAGTCTGAGGTGGTTTTGTTTTTCTCCTATAGATGCTCAAGTAACATTTGTTAAGAGGCTACCCTCTCTATATTGCTTGATTATTTGCAGATTTGACAAAACTCTATTAAGCATATTTGTGTGAGTTTATTTCTGCATTCTCTATTTTGTTTCATTGATCAATCTGCCAATTTTTTGGTCAATACTGGAGTATGGTTACTATAGCTGTATATTAAACCTTAACAGTGATTATGATCAAGTATGATCAAGTAATTACTGTACAGTGGTTATTTCCATATTATTTTCTGTCAAATTGTTTTAACTATGCAAGGTCAAGAATAATGTGTTTTCATATATTTTAAAATAAGTTTGTCTATGTATGCAATAATACCTTACTGGGATTTTTTTTTTTTTATACTGGGGGTTGAGCCATGAGCCATGAGCCACATCACCTGCACTTTTTATTTTATATTTTGAGACAGGGTTTTGCTAAGTTGCTTAGGGCCTGTATAGATTGCTGGGGCTGGCTTTGAACTCAAGCTCCTCCTTCCTCAGCCTTCCAAGACACCGGGATTGTACTCACATGCCACAGTGCGTGGCCTTTGCTGGGATGTTGATAAAAATTTTATTAAATCTATAACCACTGAACCACATCCCCAGCCTTTTTTGTATTTCATTTAGAGACAAAGTTTCACTAAGTTATTCAGGGCCTCATTAAATTTCTGAGGCTGACTTTGAGCTCTCATTCCACCTGCCTCAGCCTCCTAAGCCGCTGGGATTACAGGCACGTGCCACTGAGCCCAGTTGCTATTGAAATTTTAATAAGGCTTTTATTTTGAATAATTTTAGATTACCAGAAAGTGTTGAAGACTGTCCAGAGTTCTCACAAATCTCACATCCAATTGTACTCATCTTAGATGTTTCACACCAATATGGTACATTGGTCACAATCCAAGGACACAATTTGTTGCATTATTACCATCAAGAGTCCATGCTTAATTCAGAATTCCTGATTTTCAACACAATCTCTTTATATATGTTCCAGGATCTCATTCAGGACACTATACTACATGTAGTTATCATGCCTCCCCAGACTGTCCAAAACATAACATTCCCTTAGACACTTCCTGCCTCAACTTGACAAGTCTGAGGTCCATTGGTTCATAGTGATATAAATAAATTAATAATAAATAATAAAAATAGTGAGAAGACTAGATGATCCTCTATGCAGAGGAATTACAAATAATTCATGTGAATAATTGCATCAGTCATAATATTTACTTTCTGTATTTTTTTGATGCTTTGACATTCATATCCTTGCTCATTCTGAACACACAAATCACTCCCAGAGTCCTGAAAGTGCACATCTGCAAACCAACCACCACCTGGCCGACACCTCCCAACTACTTCCTTAATTTAACTATGGCACACCAAGCCAATGTTTTCCCAAGTCACTCATGTCCCTATTTAAATCCTACAGAGACCCAGCACAGTCGAGAGTCTATCATAATCATGTAAAGTAGGCCATGCTAACTCTGCTTACCCTTCACCTTTTGAATGAAAACCACAACGAGGACTTCTGTCTGTTTCCCGCATGCTCTTTCTGCTTCCTGCCGATCCTGCCGCTTGTCCATGTGGCACTCTATGGCACAGCGTGTCCCCTGCTGGAAACTGACTAATGTCTCTTCCGGAAAAATGACTGCTTCCATATCTGTTATCTGAGCATATCTGATTAAACAAACCATGGGCACATTTCAAAACAGCACTGTGTTCTCAAAACTCACAGTCATACACCTGAAATGTACACTTTTATATTTGGTAGCTATACTTCAAAAATATTGGAAATGAATGAACATTAAAAAAGCAAATTTAGAAATGTACTCTATTTTTTAAAATATTTTCAAGAAACTATTTGAATATTAACTATTTCCTAAGTCCTGAATCCATTTCTACCAGTGTCAAAAAACATTCTCCAATAACAAAAATATTGAATAAATAATAGTAGAATGTAAATTAAACTGCAATCTATCTAAATTAGAACTTAAAGTGCCATTGCCAAATAACATCCACACATTAAAATATCCAAAGGAAGCCCAATATTCTACTTAGAATTTTTTAGTCATGAAAATACTTTATATTAGATCTTATGAGATGCAGTAAGAAATATTCAAAAGAAGGTAAATCCTTCAATGCTTGTATTTGTTAGAAAGATGAAAATTAATAATGTTTGAATTAATTATTTAGATTAAACATATCAGTGGAAATCCACAATCGAAAAAGAGAAGAGCGGGGGATCCAACATGGCAGCCGGCGAGGAAGCAGCACTTTCAATATCTCCACATTAATGGGATCAGAAAGACCCATTAAAACAGCTACATTCTACCTACTGAGGAACTTCTAGCAAAATTCCGTTAAAAGGAGACCTGCCGGGAATTAGTAAGTTTATTAGAAGTGACAGTTTGTCCCAGACAAGTGAATCTTGGCCGGCCACGAGGGAGCAGAGGTCCAATCCCGCGGCCACCGGCCGCTTCTACAAGCGGCCGGCATCCCGGAGCAGCCCGGCGAAAAGGGTCCCCGTCCGACCCGGCAGACAGCCCCTGCCATCCTGGCTCTCCTGGCGGCCCTGCTCTCGCTCTGCAAACAGCCACCCTGCCCACCTGGCTCTTAGACACGTGGGCGCTGCCTGCCCGGCTCTACAAGCGGCCCCCGGCGGCCCGGGGCAGCAAGAAGGGTCCCCACCTGGCCCACCAGATGGCCCGCGCCCTCCCGGCTCTGTTAACAGCCCCGCCCACCCGGCAAACGGCTCCCCACCCCTGAGACGACGTGAAGGGAATCTAACCAAGCCTTTATGAAATAGCGAACTGGGAACTAAAACCAGAGATTGTGTCAGACCAGAGACAAGCCAGTTCCACCCCTCCCTTTGGACACTCCGGCAAGGAGCCAGGGGCCCGCCATAGCAGAGAGGGAAAGTCACCAAAGTTCGGCCAAAGAGATTCCTTCCCAGCGGAATCTACTTTAGCAGGTGTGTGACTCCCACCCACATCAGATACAAAAAACCGGGAAACTTCAAAATCTCTCCCTGGGCGTGACCGTAAGGGCCAAAGGACTCTCGACCCCCCAACTCCCCCTACTGCCAGTGACGAGGGCGTGACTGTAGGGGCAGAGGGAAGCAGAGAAGACTCCCCACCCCCAACTCCCCCAACCGCGAACTGACAGGGCGTGAAGGTAGGGGCGGAGGGAAACAGACGACACATCAGACCGCCAACTCCTCCTACCACCAGCGGAGTGATCATGATTGTAGGGGCTGAGGGAAGCAGAGGGTATCCTCGACCCCCAACTCCCATTACCACCAGCGGCGACACCAATGGTCTTAGCCGCCAGATTCTGAAGGTGTGCCCACCAAAGGGGTCCGGAAAAATTAAACTATTGACTCCCAGACCACAGCTCCACAGCACTGGGGCTTAGATGAATGACAGCGAGAGTGCTCAGTCGTTAGGGAAATAGAGCACTCGGTGGGGCTGAAAGTGTAACCAAATCCTTGGGGAACTGCCTCTGGTGAGAGGACCTGGCTGGCTGGCAGGAGGAAGGGGAGGAGGGGCCCTAGAAGTGAAACGGCTCTGGACCAACAGGATTGAGAGACTCCCAGGAGCTGCCTTACAGGGATTGCTGTTGACACATTGAGGGCAAAACTCAGCCCGGAGGGCACAGCTTTGCCTACAGGAAGAGAAGAAAATGGATCTCTAAGACCTAATTTTATTTCCTATTTCATTTTATTTTTTTCTCTCCCTTTTTCCCTCTCTCTCTCCCCTTCCAAGTTTTATTGTTCTTTCCATTCTCCTCTATGCTATCTACCTCCCTCTCCTTCTTTCTTTTCAAGAGCACCTACCTTCCCCTTCCCCCCAACTTTCATCCCAGGCATTACGTCCTCCATTTCGTGTAACTGTCTAAATGCAAATAGGTGAATGTTTCGAGGCTGTCTATAGTGCTCCTAAATACCTAGCTTCTACCAACACCCTGATCCAATCGACGTTTAGTATCCCCCTTCAGTAGAGCAATCTTCTAAAGTAGTCAAGACATACTAACCCTTATACCTGCATAGCACCTAACCTAAAGTCCTAAGAACAAAAAACAAACCACTATATGCATACAAAATCCGGAAGCCCTTTATAAATTGAATGAATCACCTCTAAAGTACAATGAAGCCCAACATCTATAGGCATAATCTCCCACCACAAAGGAGAGACAACAGAGATAAACGAAGCCAAAACAAATGTATAGGAGAAAGCAGTTACAAGGCAGTCAAACAGAGCTGGAAAGTAATGTGAACAACATGAAAAAACAAGGGAATAAAGGATTACAGATAATGCAGGACAACTTAAATCTACAGGAGGACCTAGAAGCATCAGAAACATGGACAGGGAAAGAAATCAAGGCATATCTAACTCAGATGGAACGGAATATTAGAGAAGACATGAGACAGCAAGTCCAAGCATTGAAAGTATATTTTGAAAACAAACTAAACAAACAAATTCAAACTGCAAAGAATAAGCTTTACCAGGAGATAGAGATCTTAAAAAGAAAACCAAACAGTAATTTTAGAAATGCAAGAAACCATAAACCAGATTAAAAACGCTAACGAGAATATTACAAATAGACTAGATCAAGTAGAAGTCAGAACATCAGATAATGAAGACAAAGTTTATCAGCTTGAAAAGAGTATAGTCAACACTGAAAAGATGCTGAAATCTCACGAGCAATCTATCCAAGAGATATGGGATCTCATCAAAAAACCAAATCTGAGAGTCATTGGGATAGAAGAAGGTATAGAGGTTCAAACCAAAGGAATGCACAATCTATTAAATGAAATAATCCTAGAAAACTTCCCAGAGATGAAAGATGGAATGGATTGCCAAATCCTGGAAGCCTACAGGACCCCAAACATCCAAAACTGTAATAGACCAACTCCAAGACATATAATTATGAAGATAGCCAACATACAGAACAAGGAGAGAATATTAAAAGCTACGAGGGAAAGGAGGCAGATTACATTCAGGGGTAAACCAATTAGGTTAACAGCTGATTTTTCATCACAGACTTTGAAAATGAGAAGATCCTGGAACAATGTATTCCAAACACTGAAAAATAATGGTCTCCAACCAAGAATACTGTATCCAGCAAAATTAAGCTTCAGATTTGACAATGAAATTAAAATTTTTCACGAAAAACAAAAGCTAAAAGAATTCGCAGACAGAAAACCAGCACTGCAAAGCATTTTCGACAAAATTCTACAAGAAGAGGAACTGAAAAATAGTGCCCAAAACCAACAGCGGGAGGTATCTCAGTAAAGGGGAGGAAAAAAACCAAAAAGTAAAACTAGCCAAACTAAAATAAATAAATAAATAAACATGACTGGAAGTACAAATCATATTTCAATTGTAACCTTAAATGTTAATGGACTAAACTCACCAATCAAGAGACACAGGCTAGTAACCTGGATCAAAAAACAAACCCAACAATATGCTGCCTTCAGAAGACTCATATGATAGGAAAAGACATACACAGGCTGAAGGTGAAAGGTTGGGGAAAATCATACCATTCACATGGCCCTCGCAAGCAAGCAGGAGTGGCCATACTCATATCGAATAAAATCAACTTCAAACCTAAGTTAATCAAAAGGGATAAAGAAGGACACTATATCCTGTTTAAAGGAACTATCCACCAACAAGACATAACAATTATCAATTTATATGCACCAAATAATGGTGCAGCAACGTTCATAAAACAAACTCTCCTCAAGTTCAAGAGTCAAATTGACCACAACACAATAATTATGGGTGACTTCAACACACCTCTCTCACCATTAGACAGATCCTCCAGACAAAAGCTGAATAAAGAAACTATAGAACTCAATGACACAATCAATAACCTAGACTTAACTGACATATATAGAATATATCAACCATCATCAAGTGGATACATGTTCTTCTCAGCAGCACATAGATCTTACTCAAAGACAGATCATATATTATGCCATAGGGCAACTCTTAGTAAATATAAAGGTGTAGAGATAATACCATGCACCATATCTGATCATAATGGAATGAAACTGGAAATCAATGATAAAAGAAGGAAGGAAAAATCCAGCATCACATGGAAAATAAACAATATGTTACTGAATGATCAATGGGTTACAGAAGACATAAAGGAAGAAATCAAAAAATTCTTAGAGATAAACGACAATTCAGACACAACATACCGGAATCTATGGGACACAATGAAAGCAGTTCTAAGAGGGAAATTCATTTCCTGGAGTTCATTCCTCAAAAACAGAAAAAAACAACAAATAAACGAACTCACACTACATCTCAAAACCCTAGAAAAGGAAGAGCAAAACAACAGCAAATATAGCAGAAGACAAGAAATAATTAAAATCAGAGCAGAAATCAACGAAATCGAAACAAAAAAAAACATTGAAAAAATTGATAAAACTAAAAGTTGGTTCTTTGAAAGAATAAATAAGATCGACAGACCCTTAGCCATGCTAACAAAGAGAAGAAGAGAGAAAACTCAAATTACTAACATATGGGATAAAAAGGCAATATCACAACAGACACTACAGAAATACAGAAGATAATTAGAAAGTATTTTGAAACCCTATATTCTAATAAAATAGAAGACAGTGAAGACATTGATAAATTTCTTAAGTCATATGAGCTGCCCAGATTGGGTCAGGAAGACACACACAATTTAAACAGACCAATAACAAAGGAATAAATAGAAGAAGCCATCAAAAGACTACCAACCAAGAAAAGCCCTGGATCGGATGGGTATACAGTGGAGTTTTACAAAACCTTCAAAGAAGAATTAATACCAATACTTTTCAAGCTATTTCAAGAAATAGAAAAAGAAGGAGCTCTTCCAAATTCATTCTATGAGGCCAACATCACCCTGATCCCAAAACCAGACAAAGACACTTCAAAGAAAGAAAACTACAGACCAATATCTCTAATGAACCTAGATGCAAAAATCCTCAATAAAATCCTGGCGAATTGAATACAAAAGCATATCAAAAAAATTGTGCACCATGATCAAGTAGGATTTATCCCTGGGATGCAAGGTTGGTTCAATATACGGAAATCAATAAATATTATTCACCACATCAATAGACTTAAAGATAAGAACCATATGATCGTCTCGATAGATGCGAAAAAGCATTCGACAAAGTACAGCATCCTTTTAGGTTCAAAACACTAGAAAAACTGGGGATAACAGGAACTTACCTCAACATTGTAAAAGCTATATATGCTAAGCCTCAGGCTAGCATCATTCTAAATGGAGAAAAACTGAAGGCATTCCTGCTAAAATCTGGAACAAGACAGGGATGCCCTCTCTCACCACTTCTATTTAATTTAGTCCTTGAAATACTAGCCAGAGCAATTAGATAGACAAAAGAAATTAAAGGCATAAAAATAGGAAAAGAAGAACTTAAAATATCACTATTTGAGGATGATATGATCCTATACCTAGAAGACCCAAAAGGGTCTACAAAGAAACTACTAGAACTAATAAATGAATTCAGCAAAGTGGCAGGATATAAAATCAACACGCATAAATCAAAGGCATTCCTGTATATCAGCAACAAAACTTCTGAAATGGAAATGAGGAAAACCACCCCATTCACAATATCCTCAAAAAAAAAAATAAAATACTTGGGAATCAACCTAACAAAAGAGGTGAAAGATTTATACAATGAAAACTACAGAACCCTAAAGAGAGAGATAGAAGAAGATGTTAGAAGATGGAAAAATGTACCCTGTTTATGGATAGGCAGAACCAACATCATCAAAATGGCAATATTACCCAAAGTTCTCTACAGGTTCCATGCAATGCCAATCAAAATCCCAACAGCATTTCTTGTAGAAATAGATAAAGCTATCATGAAATTCATATGGAAAAACAAAAGACCTAGAATAGCAAAAGCAATTCTAAGCAGGAAGTGTGAATCAGGCGGTATAGCGATACCAGATTTCAAACTATATTACAGAGCAATAGTGACAAAAACAGCATGGTACTGGTACCAAAACAGGCAGGTGGACCAATGGTACAGAATAGAGGACACAGAGACCAATCCACAAAATTACAACTTTCTTATATTTGATAAAGGCGCTAAAAGCATGCAATGGAGAAAAGATAGCATCTTCAACAAATGGTGTTGGGAAAACTGGCAATCCATATGCAACAAAATGAAGCTGAACCCCTTTCTCTCGCCATGCACAAAAGTTAATTCAAAATGGATAAAGGAGCTAAATATCAAATCAGAGACTCTGCACCTGATAGAAGAAAAAGTTGGCTCCGATCTACATATTGTGGGGTCGGGCTCCAAATTCTTTAATAGGACGCCCATAGCCCAAGAGTTATATACAAGAATAAACAAATGGGACTTACTTAAACTAAAAAGTTTTTTCTCAGCAAGAGAAACAATAAGAGAGGTAAACAGGGAACCTACAGCCTGGGAACAAATTTTTACTCCTCACACTTCAGATAGAGCCCTAATATCCAGAATATACAAAGAACTCAAAAAATTAAACAATAAGATAACAAACAACCCCATCAACAAATGGGCCAAGGACCTGAACAGAAACTTCTCAGAGGAGGACATACAATCAATCAACAAGTACATGAAAAAATGCTCACCATCTCTAGCAGTCAGAGAAATGCAAATCAAAACCACCCTAAGATACCATCTCACTCCATTAAGATTGGCAGCTATTATGAAGTCAAGTAACTATAAGTGCTGGCGAGGATGTGGGGAAAAGGGTACACTTGTACATTGCTGGTGGGACTGCAAATTGGTGTGGCCAATATGGAAAGCAGTATGGAGATTCCTGGGAATGCTGGGAATGGACCCGCCATTTGACCCAGCTATTGCCCTTCTCGGTCTATTCCCTGAGGACCTTAAAAGAGCATACTATAGGGATACTGCCACATCAATGATCATAGCAGCACAATTCACAATAGCTAGACTTTGGTATCAACCTAGATGCCCTTCAATAGATGAATGGATTAAAAAACTGTGGCATTTATACACAATGGAGTATTACACAGCACTAAAAAACGACAAAATCATGGATTTTGCAGGGAAAATGGATGGCCTTAGAGCAGATAATGCTTAGTGAAGCTAGCCAATCCCTAAAAAACAAATGCCAAATGTCTTCTTTGATATAAAGAGAGCAACTAAGATCAGAACGCGGAAGAAGAGCATGAGGAAAAGATTAACATTAAACAGAGACGAGTGGGGTGGGAGAAAGGGAGAGAGAAGGGAAACTGTATGGAAATGGAAGGAGACCCTCATTGTTACACAAAATTACATATAAGAGTTTGTGAGGGGAAAGGGGAAAAAAAACAAGGGAGAGAATTAAACAACAGCAGATGGGATAGAGAGGGAAAATGAGAGGGAAGGGGAGGGGGGATAGTAGGGGATAGGAAAGGTAGCAGAATACAACAGTCATTAATATGGTATTATGTAAAAATGTGGATGTGTAACCCATGTGATTCTGCAACTTGTATTTGGGGTAAAAATTGGGAGTTCATAACCCACTTGAATCAAATATATGGAAGATGATGTGTCATGAGCTTTGTAATGTTTTGAACAACCAATAAAAAAAGAGAAGAGCAAAAATTACTGCAATGAAATTATACTCAATGAAATTATACTCAGAAATTTGTTGAAAAGAAAAATTCAGTAGAAAAATATTTGGTGAGACATAGCAATAGAAATGGAAAGACAACATGGGTAATTTCCCAAAGTATCAAACACTAAACAGTATTTAAAATACAGGAGATTATTAGAAAAAAAATGTTATGCAATCACCTTTGAATTTAGAAAAAGTAATTGGGAAATGTGTCTTCAACAATTAACTTATTACTATAGAAACGAAAGGAAAGACTAATTTTTATTTATTTATATTTTTTGGTACAGGGAATTGAACTCAGGAGCACTTGACCACCAAGCTACACCCCCAGCTCTGTTTTGTATTTTGTTTAGAGACAGGGTCTCACTGAGTTGCTTAGTGCCTCATGGTTGCTGAAGCTGGCTTTGAAATTGTGATCCTCCTGTCTCAGTCTCCCCAGCTGCTGGGATTATAGGCATTCACCACTCAAAAACACAAGACACACAATTTTACAGAGTAATTTCCAACAAAAATAAAGGACAAATTATTTCAGATTAGGATTAGGATGTAAATATAGTGTTCCCTAATTCACTTATTTGAAGGTAATACATATTTGAGAACAATAAAAACAAATAAGAACTCATAATCAATAAGAGCCAAATTCACTTATACATATTGATACCATAATTTTAAAGAAAATCATTTAAAAATAAACACAATATTTACATATTAAAACAGAAATCATGAGCAATTGGAATCACATCAATTGGAAACGGATGATACAATATGTTTTTAAAAATCTGTGAGTAATCCATTGCATCACTTATTTCATAAGGAAAACCAATTGATGATATCAGTGCATAAAACAATAACATTACAATTTTAGAAAGCCCTAAGGAGGCTGTGCTTATTTAAGAAAGATACCATAACATTTTCTGTAAAATTACAAAAGTATGTATCATCTTTTGTTGTTGATAGTGTATGGCAGTTCATACTAGCTGAAAAAATTAAAAACAGAAAAAGATATAAGATTCAAAATGATGAGAAAAAATGATAATTATTAACAGGCAATTGAAAGATACATGTAAAATTCCACAACATTAACAGACATATTATTTTCATAGATGCCATAACTTATTAAGGTATTAAATATAAATTTATAAAACTCAGTCACATTTCTGAATCTGACCCTCAATAAGCGAGCAAATAATAAATATGAAAATGTTAAAATGTATATCTTTAAGAATATAAATTAATATAAAAAGTGCAACAAAATATTTACAATTGCTTTATGTAGATAATTTGTCTCTGTGTGTTTGTTGAAATAGTACACAAAAGAAACCTTTAACTGAGACAAATGCCCTATTCATACATAGAAAACTCAATATCACACACATCCATATCCCCCCCCAAATTTACTAGTTTTAATCTTTCTAAAAATAATGTTAGCAAATTTTTAAAAATAAATTTAGATAGCAATTGTGAAGTATTTTTTTGCAAAAGTAAATAGTCAAAATTATCCCAAATGATTCTGAAGAAATAGATACAATTATGAATATTGATTGCTCTAGCAGAGAAAATTTATTGTGGTAATCCAGAAACAGAACTAGATTTATTATGATTTTATTTATTATATGACACATGTAAATTTAGAACAGTGGAGGAAGAATCAACAATTGTGCTATGACAACTGGCTATTCTTATGAAAAAAGCAAAACATGGATACATTACATCATAACTAAAATAAATTACATTTGTTAAAAGTTTAAATGCACAAAGAAACAATTATATAAATCTTTGAATTTCAGAAGAAAATACCTGACAAGAGCTTTATTAGTCTAAGGTATGAGTGTTATCTACTACATGAGATAAGCAAGAACAATAATACACATGCTTAAAAAAATTATACTGCAGTAAAACTAAAGTTTAATAGATCTTAAATCATAATGCTAAAAAAAATCAAAAGAAATGCACCACCACTTTTCTAATAGATGACATGTTCCACATTAATTAATATCAAGATTTTATGACTGATTTCTACTGATAAATAAAGACAAGCAATAGTAAAACAGGCAAATGGTAGGAGAAGGCAATGCCTGAGAGAAGATGTCTACTTTACAAAAATGAATGAAAATTTCTGCGGAAAATGAAATAAAAATTTACAGTTGGTGTAGAAGACAAGTTTAATACACAAAGTTTACATGTAGGGAGATTGTTACAGAAATGGAAACTCATATACCGCTAATGAAATGTTGCATAGATTTGTTATGAAGTGTTTTTATTTTGTGGTTATTAGATATTCTGAATGAGGTCTAGTCTGAAGGCCAGGGGGATTAAGATCCAAAATAAGTCAATGTTTCGGTTCAAAGTCTCTTACACTGAAAGAATGCTCTTACTGTGGAAAGTCAGATTCTTACAGTATCAGACCTTCAACAGAGTGGGTGAATTTGCTCATGTTAGGGAGAACAATCTGCTTCACTCTATCTACTGATATAACATTATCTACTATATAACATATATATCTACTATATAACTATATAACATTATCTACTGATATAATATTGACCATAAATCAAACTATTCTTTTCTGCTAATAAGGTGATTATTTCAGGTATTTTGTCATAGGGATGAAAAGTTAACAATGTTTAACCAAATATCTGGGCACCCTATGGCCCAGTAACCTTCACACATAAAATTAACCATTATAATGAGTGAAAACAAAGTGGACATACACTTTTTCTTTTTCTTTTTTTAATACTCTATAATTAATTAGTTGGAATAATAGATTTCTATTGCTTTTGGATTTGAGTGAATTTTATGAGAAGATGAACAGATGTAGTATAATGAGGAATGGTATAGAACTTGATGATGCTTAGAACATATGTCCACCTCAAGGCATTCAAATTCAAGCATTTTTACCACACTATAAAAGTTAAGGAACGCATTTTGTCAGATTACGCAAAGTCTACTGATTATATTGTGGTACTTGGAGAAATAAAACCATTTATAATTATTTTCTTTTTTCTCCTTTTATATCCGATATTTTTGGTATGTTCTGTTGTAATATTATATGACACACTAGAATTTATAATAATGATGCATTTGCTACACAGTCTATCCATTATTAATCTAAAGTCACAGTTTAGTTTTTGTTGTATAAACATAAAATCATTTTAATTTTGATATTTAATACTCTGCCATTTCTTTGCATTATTTAATGTAATTATTTGTTCGTTCAATTTAAAATTTTTGAGTCAGTATATATTACACTTGGTTTTCTTGTATACATCGTGTGTTTTTTTAAACAAATTGATAAATATTTTTTCCTAATCTAAAATCATACATTGTAGATATAATAGATCTTAATCCTAACTATGCTATATTTCTTTGCATTATAATTACGTTTATAATACATATTAATTGTATTTTCCTTTTGAGTTTGTGATCCCTTCTCGTCTTTAGTTCCATTGATGAATGCTCTAATAATTGTTAAACATAGTGAAAATATTACTTTTTGTTCTTTAAATTAGGCTAGCAATTCAATTGCTTATCTAAAATAAAAGGAATTTGCAGCTGGTTTATTCTTTATCCATGGCTATCATACATAAAGAAAACTATGTAAATATGAATTTTAATATTGATGAGTTATCACAAAGTGAATTTGAGCATTTAAATCTCAAATCTTCATCCTTCCTCTCCCCAAAGGCCAGGGTTATTCTAATTTCTAAATCTAAAGATTACATTTCTTATTTACCACAGTTAACATAAATGTATTTGTAGAACATTCACCAATTTGCCTCTGGCTTCCTTAGCTCAACATTTTGTTTGTGAGATTCATCCAGGTTATTGCTTCTAACAGTAAATAATATATTTTTATGACTATAGCATATTTCATCACAAAAATATATTTTTTCTAAATAGTATTTAATGAATAACAGAATTTATTAACTCTGATTTTAATGTGGCATTTTATCAATCATTTTGTTATGGTGGTAACCTATTTAATTTGTTAGTAAATATTTCTCAAACCTACATTTATATGCATACTACTGGGGGTGGTCAATTTAAGGGTCAACTTGTTTTTGAATGAGACTGACATTTTAGTCAATAGACTAAACAATACCTCTGTAATGTGGATGGGATGTAATTAATCAGTTGACAGCCAGCAAGGAACAAAGGCTGATCAGAAAGAATCCTCCTTCTGCTGGTCTTCAAATGATAATGTCAGATCTTCCTATTTGCACTGCATCTTCTTTATTTGGAACTCAATGGGGACCTGAGCTCTGCAGATTTTGAACTTACCATCACCCACGATCACATAAACTATTTCCATATAATAAATCTCTTTATATATTTCTTATTAGTTCTTTATCTTGAGGATTCTAACACATTACCATGCTCTTATTTGAGCAGCTTAATTGCTATGCCTTTGACAGTTAGAACAATAGTCTACCTGTAGTTGATTTTTTTCCCTCTCACATGAAGTAATGGGCTTCAGAAAATTATTTAGATATTTTGCATAAATTTATGCAAATAGATAAATTAGCATAAGTGATATCGTATACAATCTTATAGTTCTAGAAAATTTCTGGAAGAAACACCAGGATCTATTAAAAGTGATTATTCAGGACAGTAAAATGTATACTTTATCAGATATAGGGGATATGAATTTTTACTTTATATGGATCAAACAGAATATACATACTTAAAATCTGTCTCTTGCCCAATAGATGTCAAATATCATGACTTTGTAGGGTACCAGAAAAGACTGAGATGAAAAATGCAACAGAAGGAGCCTTTCAGGAAGCCAATGCTATCTCTTCACTTTCCCATTGTTGTGGCGAAGATCAAAATTATAAAACATTCTTCTTGCTGAGAGTCATTACATCTCTTCTAACATGCCACTTGGATGGCTCTGAAGAACAGCGTGATCCTAAATAGTTACATTGGCTGTTTTTTTTTTCCAAATAACTTGATACAGAAAATACGTGCTGTGAATAGGCCAAGTAATAAAACCTAAAGGAATTAAGAGCTTCTTTTATAAGCCTCCTGTGATTTCCAATAGACAAAACTAATTTAGTCAAGACCAGGTCAGGTTTGATTTGCTCATTTTATGGCATGATACAACATTGAGGGAGTCTTTGAAATAAACCTATAAACACTTACTGTGCCTGATGGACTTTCAAAGCCAGTACCTTAATGATTCAAAGCATAACAGTGAAGATTCTTGCAATATGATTCTGAGAATACGAAACCACTTTAGTGCAATACATGTTAACACTTAGCTTGTTCTATCATGTGGAAAAGAATGGAATTGTGTAGTAATCTAAAAATGATGGCTGTATCCTTTAGTCTAGCATAATCAAAGTTTAAGTCTTGTAAAGAAAATTTACAATTAATAAGAGAATGAAGAATAAATAAAAATATACATTTTTACCTAATATACATACATATATGTATATATATATATATATATATATATATATATATTTTTCACTTATGTTGTTAAAATGATGCAATTGATCAAGTTGAGTATTAATCTAAAGATGAATTGTGTGAGACAAAAACTTATGGAATTATACTACTACTAGCATTTAGGCAAAATTTAGTGTTTGCTCTGACCCATTATGATAGTTCCAAATTTTCCCTTCTATATAAAATGATGGGACATAATGGGTTAAGTGGAAGTGAGATTTATTATTCAGTGACTGAAATTTGGGGTCCTAACTGGGCATGGATCGTGGCAATAACTATGAATTTTCTAAATAAGTTGAAATTTCTGATACCTCTAAGTGAGATCAGACTTAAGTGTGATGATGGCACTCATTTTCTTTGAAGAAAGGGCACTGGGTGGGTGCCCTTTGTGAGGGTGTAGGTTAGTATTAGGGATAAGTGACCTGGAGCTGTGGGATATTATTAACTGAGAAGCCTACATGAAGGAAAGCACCTTACTCCAAAGTTATCTCTAGGCCAGTGTTCTAACTTGAAGAAGATTTTCTATCATCATTGATTTGTGTTTGCTTAGGAATTTGTGCTTTTCTCTGCTGATGTCTTCAGGAAGTTATTGCAGTCAGAAAGTCCTGGCGCCAGGGGATTTCATATTTGTGTGATACGGCAGTTCAGTACCAAGAAATGTTTTTATTTCCTCATCTTTTAAATTGGTGCATTATAGTTGTACATATCGACAGGCTTTGCTGTTATACTCATACGTGCACACAATATAAAACTCTAATTTGTCCAATATCACTCCTCAGAATTTCCTCCCTCCTTCCGTACCTCTCACCCCAGTTCCTTTTCTATACTGATCTCCTTTTGATTTTTAGGACATCTACCTCTACCTTGTCCTTTTTCTTCTCTAGCTTCTGCATGTAAGAGAAAACATAAGACTCTTAACCTTCCAAGTTTGACTTATTTGTCTTAACATGATGGTCCATTCATTTTTCTCCAAATGCCATAATTTCATTTTTCTATATGGCTGAATAAAACTCCATTGTGTACATGTACCACATTTTCTTTATCCATTCATTTGTTGATGGACACCTAGGTTGAGTGCCAAGAACATTTTATACATCAAGATTAAGAAGTTGTCCTAGAAGTCTGGGGATGTAGCTCCCTAACAGGTGAGGCCCTGAGATTGAACTTCAGCCATGAAAGATGAATATAGAGATAGATTTAAAAAATCACCAATCCTGGGCTGGGGTTGTGGCTCAGCGGTAGAGTGCTTGCCTAGCACATGCAAAGCCCTGGGTTCCATCCTCAGTGTCACTTAAAAATAAATAAATGAAGGTATTGCATCCAATTACAACTAAAAAATAAATATTAAAAAAATCATAAACCCTGAGTGGGACTAGATTGCATTATTCCCCCCATAAACGTCTTTTAAACTGAAGTCAAAGGAGCAACTCTCTAGAGAAATAAGTAATGTGAGATCTTTCATGTGTTTTAAGTTGGGTTAGCTAAGAAGATTCCTGGTAACCTTGTGAAAAGAATCATTTTGCTTGAGAATGAAGTAGACTCCCAGGTAAGAAATCGTCCTGAAGAAAGTACTATGTGTGTCCATTGAATCAATGGTATATCTCTAAGCACGTCATACTCTCATTTTGATTTGACAATAAAGGTAAAAATATTAGTGAATGTTTTCATGTCTCAAGATACAAGAAAATAAAAACGTGACTATCAGATATATTGGGCATTAAACAGCAGAAGAGACATTATGACTACTATTGAGATAAAGGTAGATTTTCCAACTTCAGATTTTCCAACACAAGCTGCATAACACAATTAGCAGGTCATAATCTAAGACCTTCATGTCACTATCCACGGAGGTCCAGGTAATGATACTGGTGGTGGTATTTCCAGACTGAATGGGATCTCTCCTTTGAGCCATGGGCACTGGTGCATCCTAGTGAGGAAGCTGATGGATGCTTGTAAGACCCTCATAGTAGGCAATACAGAAGGGATCTGAAATAGGAGATCTTACAACATATCTGACCCCCTAGGCATGACGGATGATACAGTGGACTGGAAGCCTGTAAGATTATGTACTAATGGAAGTCAGCCCTGGGTGATGGTAGGATTGGGAGTGGACAGGCACAGAGTTAATGCTGAAGATTCTGTCTATGTTCACTGTTCAAGTTGGTGGACTTCAGAAAAGTGGATTTCATATATTAGTACATTATTCAAGTGCGATCAAATTTTATTTTCTTTCTAAAAAATTTGAAATAAGCCTTAAACATATTTAATTCATTATCAGTTTAAACATTTTAAATTATATAATAATCTATCAAACTATGTCATGCCAACTATAATCTATTTTCTTTTGTTGGTGAAACTTCCACCTAATAACTACAATAGCCAACAGAATAATTTACTCTATTTAGCATTATAGTGAAGATGTAGATCTCTCATCTATCCATTCATCCATCTAAGTATCCATCTATTCGTCACTTACCTACCTATATTATGAACCCATTGTTTTATGTGTAAATCTTGATACAAACAGTATTTCAAAATCCCATTACACTTTACCTGGGAAAGCAGCTGTTTGCATTATAACATATATATAGGGATATACCTCAAGGAAATGGGAAAAATTGTGGAAGAAGTACTCCATAAAATACTGCTTTGTGATACCAAGAATGACATGAGTTGGATGACAAAGATTGATACTTTATTTTAGACTTCTGCCATGAATCATGTCTATAGCAATGAAAACTATGGGTGTGTTATTTGTTTTTTAAATATGAAATTGAGTTGACTTTCCTTGGATATTACAAATTAGTACTAAAACCAACACAAAATTACCTTTATGTCTCTTTCATTTTATAGTATTCCAGATTTGGACAAAAACTTTGAAAGTTCATTTGCCTGACTCCCGACTAAAAAAAAAGATACTTTTTCAAAGGAAGCTAGGCATATGTTATCTCAAAGCAAACATGACTTAATTTGTACCGTATGAAACAATATTACAACAGAAGAAATGAGAAGTGGGCTAAAATATGCTACATTTAGAAATCAATGCCTTCCTTTGTTTTAGAGTTACAGTCTTTCTTCCCTTTAACCACTTGTTCTTAAACAAAACATAATTTTAGAAGAAAATTTTCCACTTAATGTCAGAAAGAAAGAATGCTTGCTTGCAAACATGATAATGATACCTTCCTGGGAATTGGTTTTAGCTCACTTAGTCTCAACTAATTATGTCTGTGTGTATGTAGATACATAGATTCAGAGAGAGACAGAGGCAGGGTGAGAGACAAATAAGAAAGATTTATTAATGTGTCACAATATCCATCAAATTTCAGTTTTCCACATAAATGATGAAGGACGATAATACAAAAATCATTTTTTATGGCTTTATGGCTTCCATTTGAATACCATGTGAAAAATTCAGTTCAACAGTGCAGCTTGAGACCATCTTTTCAAAGACTCAAAAAACTACTTTATGCAGTTGCTCTCATATTTACCTTTTCCCTGACATTTCTTCCTGCTGAGATTCATTTAAGAAAATATTGGGAAAGACACGGAGATATGGCAGATACTGAATTAATGTTAATCCCCTTAAGTTTTGATATTTTCAATTATAATAAAAAGGACTGCAAAACCCATTTCCCTTTTACCTCCTCAAGGTTGAAATTACAGAGGCATTTGCCAAGACAAAGTTTGTCTGAGGTCCATTAGGGATTTACATATCTACTCTTTCAAATTAAAGTAACAGAATTTTGAATGCAAATGTCAATCCCTTCTCATCTTTATTCATGTGTTAATAAAAAACATAAAGTGTTTTATCTAGAAAATTGAACTCAGCCTATAAAATAAACTCTAGTTATTTTATTAGAGACCAAAAATGAAATCTACCTAGTAAATTACAATTGTATTACTCTTATCATCATAACATCTGATATTTACCATCAGTACCTGTTTGTCATAGTAAGATGGAGCCCTTGAAATTAAAACTAACTTAATTTTGGTTCTTCTCAATTATTTCAGTTTTTCATTATATATATATATATATATATATATATATATATATATATATATATATATAATTATGTTATTGGTAAATGGCTAGGAATATCTGGAGTCAGGCTATCTGAATTCAATCCCCTTGGGAAACCATAGATAATTACTTATTCCATGTGTCAGAAGTTTTGATGATAAGAGATATCACATAGGAAGGTTCTGAAACAGAGATGAGATGAGAGGCTAATAAATATAAGTTATTTATTCTCCTTACACTTAGTGAGTAATGAACATAAATGTTTACATGATAAATTTCTACTCAAACACAGATTACACAAGTGCACTTCTATTACTTCTACTGTTATTGTTTTGGTCATAACTCATGTTGCCACATTTAGCCAATTTAATGATTGCAAGAGTTGAATATTGCCTATGGAAGTTTTTATTGATTTATTTGTTTTATTTATTTTTAAAGACAGAGACATATTTACTTAGGAAAGTAAATACACATTCAAGGGACAATGTATGCCATCTCCAGAGGGAGTATTAGCCCCTTGTGGAATTTTTTAATAAGAACATTAAAATAATACTTCAATTTTAAGTAAAACGTATTTAATACTCAAGGTAATTTATTCTTTTTTTTTTTTTACTTCAAACAACACATATTTATTTTATTATAGTTCTGGAGGCCAGAAATCTAGAATGAGTTTCTTTTTTTTTTGTTGTTGTTGGTTGTTCAAAACATTACATAGTTCTTGACATATCATATTTCACATTTTGATTCAAGTGGGTTATGAACTCCCATTTTTACCCCATATACAGATTGCAGAATCACATCAGTTACACTTCCATTGATTTACATATTGCCATACTAGTGTCTGTTGTATTCTGCTGCCTTTCCTATCCTCTACTATCCCCCCCTCCCCTCCCCTCCCCTCTTCTCTCTTTACCCCATCTACTGTAATACATTTCTCCCCCTTGTATTATTTTTCCCTTTCCCCTCACTTCCTCTTGTATGTAATTTTGTATAACCATGAGGGTCTTCTTCCATTTCCATGCAATTTCCCTTCCCTCTCGCTTTCCCTCCCACCTCTCATCCCTGTTTAATGTTAATCTTCTTCTCATGCTCTTCGTCCCTACTCTGTTCTTAGTTACTCTCCTTATATCAAAGAAGACATTTGGCATTTGTTTTTTAGGGATTGGCTGGCTTCACTTAGCATAATCTGCTCTAATGCCATCCATTTCCCTCCAAATTCTATGATTTTGTCATTTTTTAATGCAGAGTAATACTCCATTGTGTATAGATGCCACATTTTTTTTTATCCATTCATCTATTGAAGGGCATCTAGGTTGGTTCCACAGTCTTGCTATTGTGAATTGTGCTGCTATGAACATCCATGTAGCAGTGTCCCTGTAGCATGCTCTTTTCAGGTCTTTAGGGAATAGACCGAGAAGGGGAATAGCTGGGTCAAATGGTGGTTCCATTCCCAGTTTTCCAAGAAATCTCCATACTGCTTTCCAAATTGGCTGCACCAATTTGCAGTCCCACCAACAATGAGCAAGTGTACCCTTTTCCCCGCATCCTCGCCAGCACTTGTTGTTGTTTGACTTCCTAATGGCTGCCAATCTTACTGGAGTGAGATGGTATCTTAGGGTGGTTTTGATTTGCATTTCTCTGACTGCTAGCGATGCTGAGCACCTAGACACATTATAATGAAGATGCCCAGCATACAGAATAAGGAGAGAATTTTAAAAGCTACAAGAGAAAGGAAGCAGATTACATTTAGGGGTAAACCAATCAGGATAACAGCTGATCTTTCAACACAGACTCTGAAAGCTAGAAGATCCTGGAATAACATATTTCAAACACTGAAAGAAAATGGGTTCCAACCAAGAATTGTGTATCCAGCGAAATTAAGCTTCAGGATGGAAGATGAAAATAAAACCTTCCACAATAAACAAAAGTTAAAAGAATTTGCAGCTAGAAAACCATCTCTTCAAAACATCCTTGGCAAAACATTTCAGGAAGAGGAAATGGAAAACAACAATGAAAACCAACAGTGGGAGGTAGGACAGTAAAGGGGGGAAAATAATCAAAGAGGAAAACAAACCATGTTTAGTAACATGAATAAACAAATATGGCTGGAAGAACAAACCATATCTCAATAATAACCCTAAATGTTAATGGCTTAAAGTCACCAATTAAGAGACACAAGCTAGTAGAATGGATCACAAAACAAGGACCCAACATTATGCTGCCTACAGGAGACCTATTTGATAGGAAAAGATATACATAGACTGAAGGTGAAAGGTTGGGAAAAATCATATCACTCATATGGACTTCGGAAACAAGCAGGAGTGTCCATACTCATATCAAATAAAATAGATTTCAAGCCAAAGTTAATAAAAAGGGATAAAGAGGGACACTACATACTGCTCAAGGGAACCATACACCAAAAAGATATAACAATCATATATATATATATATATATATATATATATATATATATATATATATATATACCCCAAACAACGGTGCAGCTATATTCATCAAGCAAACTCTTCTCAAGTTCAAGAGTCTAATAGACCACCATACAATAATCATGGGAGACTTCAACACACCTCTCTCACCACTGGACAGATCTTCCAAACAAAAGTTGAATAAAGAAACTATAGAACTCAATAACACAATTAATAACCTAGACTTAATTGACATATATAGAATATACCACCCAACATCAAGCAGTTACACTTTTTTTCTCAGCAGCACATGGATCCTTCTCAAAAATAGATGATATATTATGTCACAGGGCAACTCTTAGACAATATAAAGGAGTAGAGATAATACCATGCATCTTATCTGATCATAATGGAATGAAACTGAAAATGAATGATAAAAGAAGGAAGGAAAAATCATGCATCACTTGGAGAATGAACAATAGGTTACTGAATGATCAATGGGTTATAGAAGACATCAAGGAGGAAATTAAAAAATTCTTAGAGATAAATGAAAACACAGACACAACATATCGGAATCTATGGGACACATTGAAAGCAGTTCTAAGAGGAAAATTCATTGCTTGGAGTTCATTCCTTAAAAAAAGAAAAAAACAACAAATAAATGATCTCATACTTCATCTCAAAATCCTGGTAATTTATTCTTAATGGAAGCCTTTTGCTTATATGCTAGCATGGAGAATATTTGAAAATTTCCCTAGAAAACTGCTTCCACTATTCTGTTTCTTATTTTCTGCTTACCCCATAGTAAAGAAAATTCCTTATATTGTGGACAGAGCTAGGACTATAATGTTGAACCACATGATGTTATAAAAGAGGAAGTTCATGCACATATTAAAATTTTAAAATAAAGGTGACAAAAACATCATATAAGCTCCCAATGATACTATGTTGCCTCTAATAGCATTGCTAGGATAAAATTATTTAAAATTTAGCAGGAAATCAATTATTATACTGATCAGAAAAAGATACCATAAATGTACACAACTGAATTTTATTATATTTTAGTTTTACTTTCGATTGATACATAAAAATGGAATATTTATGGGATACCACGATGTTTAATATGGTTATGCATTTTATAATGTTCAAATTAGGGTAAACCAAGCCCATTATGGTGGGTGACACAGGGCTATAATCCTAGCAATCTGGGAAGCTGAGGCAGGAGGAATGCAAGTTGGACGCCAGCATCTGCAACTTAGTGAGGCCCTAAGTAACTTAGCCAGACCCTGTCTCAAAATAAAAACTAAAAGGACTTGGAAAGTGTTTCAGTAGGAAAGCACCCTTAGGTTCAATCCCTGGCTAAAAAACAAAACAAACCAACCAAACAAACAATAACAACAAAATCTCAGTACACCTTGTTGGGTGCAGAGCAGGCTGAACTGTGTTGTCTGTAGGGCAGGCTGAACAGATGTTGGCTGCAAGATAGCCCACACACTCAAACCCCCCTCTATCTGGTCCTTTATCACCTATTTGTGTCAAGTCCCGCTCAAGGCTGAGCACTCAACCCCCCTTGGGCCAACAAGGCAGCTTGCAGACCCAGAGGCCCCATTAGATTTGGGCTATAAAAACTCCCTCCTGCCAGGCCCCTCTCTCTCTTGCTCTCTCTCTCTCTCTCTCTCTCTCTTGCTCTCTTTATCTTTCTTGCGCGCACTCTCTGTCTCTCTCTTGCTCTTGCTCTCTCCCTGTTCATCTCTTCTCTCTCTCTCTCTCTCTCTCTCTCTCTCTCTCTCTCTCTCTCTCTCTCTCTCTCTTTCCTTCTTTTCTCTTTGTTGCACTGCTGCAATAAAGATCTTTTGGCCACTCCGAGTGTTGTGGTCACTTTCCTTTCACACCTAGTATGGTAAACCTTTATTTTCAAACATTTATCATTTCTGTATGGTGAAAACATTAAAAAATCCTTTTTTTTCTTCTAAATAAGCAGCATTAAATTACCATTATCAATCAATACTCTACTCTATGAAATCCAAAATCATAACTTTTATTTATTAACTATCTATAACTTAGTTCCCATTAATTGACCCCTCCTAAATCTCCCTTTCCTTTATCTTCCTCAGATTCTAGAGACCACCATTTTATTTTCAACTTCTAAGAAATCAATGTTTGAAAATTCCACATTCGAGTGAGAACATGTGGTACTTGTCTTTCTGTGCCTGGATTATTTCACATAATTGTAATAACCTCAAGTTCCATCCATATATTATTACAAATGATAGGATATAATGATTTTTATGGCTAAATAGTATTACATTGTGTATATGTACCACATTTTCATCATTCAGCATTCAAAGTGTAAAAAAATACACATTGAAGAATGAACAATCCTTTTAAAAAGTGGTTATGAGAAAATTTAACATCCATATGCAAAAGAATAAAACTAGATCCTCATCTCTCACCAGCTATAAAAATCAATTAAAAATGTAATAAATCCTAAAGGAATGACCTCAAACTATGAAAGTACTAGAAGAAAGCATAGGGTGATAATTCAAGACATTGGAATAGCAAAGGTTTTTGGAGGAGACTCCAAAGCTCAAGAAACAAAAGAAATATGGCCAGCTTCTACAGAGGAAAGGAAACAATTAGCAGAGCAAGAGAATTTCTACAGAATGGAAGAAATATTTGCAAACTACACCTGACAATGGGCTCATTGTCATTCAGTCCAATAGCAAAATTCACACAGTTCAATAGCAAAATATCCAATAATCTGATTAAAATGGGCAATAAATATAAATAGATATTCTTTCAAGGTATACATACAAATGACTACAAGGCACATAAAAATACTCAACACTATCAATAATCAGGGAAACGAAAATCAGAATGGCAATGAGATATCACCTCACCCATTAGAACTGGTTTTCAGTAGGCAGATTTCCTTCTAGGACCTTGATTTTGTTCCATTGGTCTGTCAGTTCAATATTTTTGCCCGTGGATCATACTGTTTTAATAAAACATACTTTGCACTATGTTTTGTTTTGTAGTCAAGCAGTGTAATGAACCATGCTTTGCTTTTTTTTCCCTCACAATTTCTTTGGATATTTACAATTTTTTTTTTTTTTAGTTCAACCTGAACTTTTTTCTGTTTTGTTTGTTTGTTTGTTTGTGCTAATTAGTTATATATAACAGTAGAATGCACTTTGTTACTTCATACATAGATGGAGTATAATTTCTCATTCTTCTGGTTATACATGATGTAGAATCCCACCGGTCATATAGTTATATATGCAGAGTAATAATATCTGATTCATTCTGCTTTCCTTCCTACCCCTTCCCCCTTTCCTTCCCTTCATCCTATATCTACCTAATTTAAAATAACCCTATTCTTCCCTAGCCAACTCCCTTACTGTGAATTAGCATCCACAGATCAGAGAAAACATTCAGCCTCCCCCACCCACTTCAGGATTGGCTTGTTTCACTTAGCATGATAGGTTCATCCATTTACTTGCAAATATCACAATTTATTTATCCATTCATATGCTGAAGGGCATCTAGGTTGGTTCCACGGTTTAGCTATTGTGAGTTTATGTGGATGTGTCACTGCAATATGCTGTATAAACTGACTAGTGGGATAACAGTGTCAAGTGGTGGTTTCATCCCAAGTTTTCTGAGGAATCTTCACAGAACTTTCCAAAGTGGTTGCACCAATTTGCATTCCCATCAGCAATGTATGAGTGTACCTTTTTACAAACATCCTTGCCAGCATTTTTGTTGCTTATATTCTTGATAACTGCCATTCTTACTGGGATGAGATAAAATCTTAAAGTAGTTTTGATTTGCATTTATTTAATTGCTAGAGATGTGGAACATTTTCTCATATATTTGTTGATCTATTGTATTTCTTCTGTGAAGTATCTGTTTAATTCCTCAGCACATTTTTTTATTGGGTTATTTGTGTTTTTTTTTATATTGTTTTGAGTACTTTATGTATCCTGGAGATTAATCCTCTATCTAGGGTGCCTTTGGTAAAGATTGTCTCCCATTCTCTAGGCTCTCTCTTCATGTTATTGATTGTTTCCTTTGATAAGAAGAAGTTTTTTAGTTTCAATCCATCACGTTTATTGATTCTTGACTTGATATGACAAAGAGAAATAAACTAAGAGATACTAATAAGAACAAAACCAGACAAAACAAACAAACAAAAACTCCTCAAACTATTACGATTTGCTGATGACATGATCCTATATTTAGAAGATCAAAAAAATTCCACCATAAAACTTCCAGAACTCATAAATGGATTCAAAAATAGCAGGACATAAAATCAACACCCATAAAGTGAACACATTCCTAAACATCAGTGATGAATCTACTGAAAGAGAAATCACAAAAACTACCCCATTCAAAATAGCCTCAAAAAAACCACAAAACTTGGGGATCAATCTAACAAAAGAGGTGAAAGACCTCTACATTGAAAACAACAGAACACTAAAGAAAGAAATTGAAGAAGACCTTAGAAGATGAAAAGACCTCTCATGCTCCTGGATAGGCAGAATTAATATTGTCAAAATGGCCACACTACCATAAGAGTTATACATATGTAATGCGATTCCTATTAAAATCCCAATTTCACTCTTCACATAACTAGATAAAGTATTAAATTCATTTGGAGGGGCTGGGGTTGTGGCTCAGTGGTAGAGTGCTCGCCTAGCACATGCAAGGCCCTGAGTTCAATCTTCAGTACCACATGAAAATAAATAAGTAAAATAAAGGTATTGTGTCAAACTACAACTAAAAAATAAATATAAAAAAATTATTTGTAAAAATAAGAGACCCAGAATAGCTAAAGTAATCCTTAGCAAGCAGAGTTAAACAGAAGGCATCACAATACCAGACCTTAAACTATACTGCAGAGCCATAGTAACATAAACTGTATGATATTGTCACCAAAGCAGACACATAGCCTAATGGTAGAGAATAGAAGACACAGAGACAAACCCACATAAATACAGTTACTTCATACTAGACAAAGGCACCAAAAACTTTCACTGGAGAAAAGACAGCCTCTTCAACAAATGGTGCTGGCAAAACTGGAAATCCACATGGAACAAAATGAAATTAAATCCCTCTCTCTCACCCTGCATGAAACTCAAAGTGGATCAAAGACTTTGGCACTATAACTGAGACATTGTGCCTAATGGAAGAAAAAGTATGCCCAAATCTTTACAGTGTCAGCCTGGGATCTGACTTCCTTAACAAGACTCCACATGAACTTTAAGGTGGCTTTTTCTAGTTTTGTAAGAAATGTCATTGATATTTTGGGTAGGGATGGCATGAGTGTGTAGCTTGCTTTGGGTAGTGTGGACATTTTAACAATATTGATTCTTCTAATCCATGAACACATCTTTTTCCAGTTTTTGTATCCCCTTCAATTTTTTTTTCATCAGTGTTCTGTGCCTTTTATGATAAAATTTTTCCAGTTTAATTAAAGTTATACCTAGGTATTTTTATTTTTTGTAAACACTGTTCAATTATTTTCTTATTTTTTACATAATTTGCTATCACTGAATGATAATGCTATTACTTTTACATTCTATAACTTTTGCTGATTTTGTTATTTCTGATAGTTTTTTTTTTTTTTTGGTAGAATCGTTGATGTTTTCTCTCTATAAAGTTACATCATTTTCCAAAAGTGACAATTTGACTTCCTCCTTTCCAATTAGTATGTTTTTTATTTCTTTCTATTACATGATTGCTCTGGCTAGTGTTGGCATAATTACAGCCACTTTCCTTTCTCCACACCCATTTTATGAATACTGTTTTTATTCTGAGGAAACAGAAACTTGCCAGAGATAAAAACTTACTGATCTAGAGACATGCTGGTCTCTCTGTTTTCTCCTTGAGAGATAAATGACCGGCCCATCTCCATTCCCAAGAAACAGAAACTTGCCTTCTGCAAAATTAGGTGTTATTGCTACACCAGTCTCAAGGGCTAAACCTGACCCTAATGGAGGGCCATGATTCTAGCCTGTAAAAAGTAACACTCAAGAGGGAGTTGTTGCTGCTACTGCTGCTCTATCTCTTGCTCTCTCTCTCTGTCCCTTCCTCCCTCCCTCCCTCTCTCCCTCTCTGCAGAGTACCCCTCAGCTCTCTGACAATAAATCAGCTTAGTATCCTAGTTGTGTTTGATCAGTCCAGCTAGGTCTTCAGAACTATGTTGAATAAAAGGTGGAAGTGGGTACCCATGTCTTATTTCTGATCTTAGAGAGGAAGCCTTCTGCTTTTCCCCATTGAGTATGATGTTAATTGTGGGTTTGTTGTACATGGTCTTTAGCAAATTGACATTTGTTCTTTCCATATGTAATTTGTTGCAAGTTTTTATCATGAAGTGATGTTTAGTTTCAACAAGTGTATTTTCTGCTTCTATTTAGATGGTCATGTGTCTTTTTTCCTTCATTATTTTGATGCTTTATATCGTATCTATTGATTTGCATTGTTATGATTTATATATGAGGTATTCCCTCCAAAGCTTGTTTATAACACAATCCTAGAGAGTTTAGAGGTGAAATGATTGGGTTCTGAAAGGCTTAACCTAAGCAGTGCCTTAATCCCTTGATAGGGATTAACTGGGTGGTAACTGTAGACTGGTAAGGAATGGCTAGAGGAGGTGGGTCATTGGTGACTTGACTTTGGGGTATAATATTTTGTCCCTAGAAAGTGGAGATCTCTCTCTCTCTCTCTCTCTCTCTCTCTCTCTCTCTCTCTCTCTCTCTCTCTCCTTCCTGGTGCAATGTCCTGAGCTGCTTTTCTCTACCACAATTTCAATTTTCCACTATGATATATTCCTCACCTCAGGACCTGAGGGATGAAGTTGGGAACTGAGATCTATGGACTGAGACCTCTGAAACTATGAGTGCCAAATATATTTTTCCTTGTCTAAAATTGTTCTAGTCAGGTCTTTTGGTCATGGCAATGAAAAACTTACTAAAACTCATAGGTTGAACAATTCTTATGTCCCTGGGAGAAATCTCACTTGATCTTGGTGAAAAATATTTTAAATTTCCTTTGTATTCAATTAATAGTATTTTGTTGTAGTTTTTTCATCTATGTTCCTTACAGATATTATAATGTGGATTTCTTTTATGTGTGTGTTGTTTGTGTGTTTGTGTGTGTGTATTTGTGTATCCCTTTCTGGTTTAGTTTTAGGGTAATGCTGGCCTTATATAATCAGTTTCAAAGTATCCCCTTCTTTTTATTGTTGTGAAATAATTTAGAAAGAATTGATATTAGTTGATATGTGAATTTTAGTTTAAATATTTTAATTTGGAAGATTGGAGAGCCTTGGTTTTATAGAATAATCATTGGACTTAAGGTCGAAGACATGTGTTCCAAAAATAATCATGCTGTTTGTTTCAAATTGTTAATTTAGCTAAGTTTTATGTATGTTTCACATTAGGACTGCAATGTTGCAGCTGATGAGAAATAAGAGAAAGTTATTCACTGAGACAGTCTTCTAGGTCCTGAGCCTAATTTCTTAGGGTAGCATCATGCTGAAGTAACTGGTGTGCTGTAGTTCCCGGTTCTCAGCTTTAAACTAAGAAATTTGAAATTATCAATTGCTCCAAATTGGTTGATCTACATATAATTATCTCTTTATGACAAAATTCACACAAAATGACATCTGATCTGGAAAATAATTTTTAAAAATAGAATATAGGAAAAAAGAGGGAGGAGGAGAAAAAGGAGAAACAATAACAATCTTCAAATTACACTGAATTCCCAGTAAGTAAATACTCTTGGGAAGACAAATATATTCAGAAGATGCTTGGTGAGCATGGAATCAGAGGAAAATAAAAGTCTAATAATAACTCAGCATAAAATAAGCCTGGTTTTTATTCTTTATATTCTAGTGTAAATTCACCCAAATTTTTATTAGAAAATTGCTATTAACTTTGATTATTCTTTAACAAATAATAGCCTTAATATGAAACATTTTTGAGAACATTTTAAATAAAATGGTGAATTGGTGATCAGTTCTGTAATTTGAAATGATGAACATGTGTTTAATACAAAGTAACAAATGATCTTATAGCTGATTTTTGCCTATAGTGTTTGTGGTTTGATTTTAGCACACTAATGTCTGTTTTCACAATTAGTTGTGTTTTGGGAGGACAAAACACAGACAAGGCTTCCACACTACTTGTACATAAAGTCATCACACAAATTTAGCAAATTTATATGTCCATGACCTTCAGTGAGGTCATAAACTCTATTCTAAAGTCAACCACTCACCGGGTTAAGTAGTTTGGAGCAAGTCACTTAAAAAATGCTGCATCAGTACATGCCTGTGTGCAGTTTAGATATAAGGAGAATGTGTAGCAAGTTCACCCATTGTTTAGGACACACATGACAGTAGAAGTACCTGGAAAAGAGTTGCTGTAATTTTATATCAAGAATGACAGAAAGATCTTTTGAAAATGAACAAAAACTTGTGTTTCATACCAGAGTGGACTTGTCCATTCCTTGTAGGCATTCCTTCTCACAACTAGAAAGCTGGGGAGGTGCCTGGTGTCCTTGAAGACCTGGGTTCCCTGGGATTCCTTGTAGCCTCCAGCATACAGTAGACAGAGCACCACAGAACCTTCAACTCAGAGCTGCCAAAAGGCACAGGCAAAATCTCCTGGAAAAGCCAAAGGACCAGGAAAGCACAGGCTAAAAATGGTAATGCCAGTCCTCATCCATCCAAACACACAAAGAAATCCATGCCGTGTCACGTTCTAATCAAACATCTGAAATTAACAAACACCCACCCACACACACATACACACACACACACACACACACCCTCAAAAGTAACTGAAAATAATAATTAATTATTGATGGAGGAAATATTGAGTGAAATCTATTCATATGAACCCATGGAAACCAGAGGAAGAGCCCACCATCTTTATTTATAACAGCTTTATGGGAATATAAATCATGCATACCATTCATCTCACCAATTTCAAATAGACAATCTAATGTTTCTTATGATATTTACAGAGCTTTTCCAACCAACACTTCAGTCTAATTTTGGAACATTTTCATCACCACAAGAAAAATTCAGTGTCTATCATCAGTTCCTCCTGTTCACATTCACACCACACCTCAACAGTGGGCAGCCGCTACTCTGTTTCTATCTATAGATCTGTCTAGTCTGGACATTTCATAAGCACAGAATAAAATATTAATTGGTAGTTTTTGACTGGATTTCTTCACTTATACTAATATTGTCAAGGTTCAAACATGTAGTGTTATTTCCATATTAAAAAATAGCATTACTGCATTTTTATTATTAAATAATATTCCCTTGTATAGATACATGCATACTTGGTTTATCCCTTCATGTTGGCCAACAAATGTTTTTTCTACTTCTTATATATTATAATTAATGTTGCTATGAATATTTATTTACAAGATTTTATGCATATGTATTTTTTCTATTGTTGGAAATACCTAGAATATACCTAGAAATTGAATAGCTAGGTAACAGAATAACTACATCTTTAGCATTTTGAGGATTACCAACAGGCTCCTCTTTTTTTGTGGCAAAATATCTTTAGAATAAAAATGTGTTCAACTATTAATAGCAGATATTTTTATTATGAATGGCGGTTAGTGTTTTTCACACTTCTCTTATATTTATTGAGAAGATTAATAATGTGTTTTTATTTTAATATTCTGTCCCAAATTAGAAGTATTTTTCTTCTTCAATTTAGTACTATCAGAACTCATTTACACTTATTTTCTTTGTTCTTTTCTTAGTATCAATTAACAAAAAATATAATCAGTTTAATGTATAGGGACTTTTCTTTTAAAGCTGACCTTGAAATTGATCCTGGAGACATATTGTAATTTGATGTAGATTGAAGTCTGGTAGCTTCAAGCATTTTACAATAGCACTTAAAGAACACTAACACATATACATTAGGTGAGTTCAGTGGGATTTCTAATTAAGGCAACTGAGAGAGGAGAGAGAATTCTACACCTGTCATGGAAATCCACTGTGTTTGGAAGTGTGAGGGTCTATGAAACATTCGAATCTCCCAGATCATCAGGACTTTTCTTGGAAGGGGCTCTTCTTTATGCATTAGATCTTGAACAGGAGGAATTGATGATTGGGAAGAAATTTCACAAAATTGACAAGTATATTCACAGCAGTATTCAGGATCTAACTCTGTTCCTGGTTTTCTTATCTCTTTTCCCTGATCCACATGACACCAACGGTTAGATATTATTTTAAGGCAGATATAGAAACTTGTTCATTCTCTGACAATGATTCAAACAAAGAAATGGAAATTAGACCTTTCTACATGTAATTATTAACTATATAAGTCAAGGAAACGCTTAGGATGGGCTCACCCTACACAATCCACACAATCTTTGGTATCTCATTTTGGGTAACTGTTTCCTACTCGTATCCAGATGTTTTAGTCAGCTTATTTTATTTTTTTTTATTGCTGTGACCAAAATAACTGACAAGAGCAATGTAGGGGAGAAAAAAATTATTTGAGGCTAAATATTCCAGAGGTCCCAGTTCATAGATGGTGGACTTCACTGCCCTGGGCCTGAGGTGAGGCAGAACCTCACTGCAGAAGTGTGTGGAGGAGAAAAGTAGCTCAGGACACAGCAATCAGGAAGCAGAGAGCCCTCCACTCACCAGGGACAAAATATAAACTCCAATGGCATGTCACTAGTGACCTCCTCCAGCCACTTTCTACCTACCCACTGCTATTGACCTGTTAATCCATATAAGTGGATACACTTTGATACATCATATATAATGGAGTATCATTTCTCATTCTTCTGGTTATACATGATGTAGCATCACACTGGTTGTATAGTTATATCTGTAGATAGGATAATAATGACTGATTCATTCTTCTATCCTTCCTGTTCTCATACCCTCTCCCTTCCCTTTAATCCCTTCTATGGAGAGTAACTCTATTCTTCCTTAGCCACCCAACCCCCAATTGTGAATTAGCATTCACATATCAGAGAAAACATTTGGCTTTTGTTTTGGGGGGTCTTGGTTTATTCACTTAGCATGATATTCTTCACCTCCATCCAAATGCCATAATTTCATTCTTCTTTAAGGCCAAGTAATATTCCACCATACACACACACACACACACACACACACACATTTTTTTTACCTATTCATCTGAAAATATTTTTTTGATAGTATGGCTGTTCCCCTGAAATTACTTAGGGGTGGCAGATGTAGGGGCACATTGGAGTTTCTAAAACTTGGTATTTATATGGAAGTCATTCTCCCTTTGGGTGGTACCAGTGAAATAGATGTTCTTTTTTGTTGTGTGTTTTTTTAAATTAAAATATTTATTTATTCTAATTTGTTATACAAGATGGTAGAATGCAATTCATTTTATATTACACATATAGAGCACAACTTTTCAAGTCACTGATTGTACACAAAGTATTTTCACAGCATTTGTGCCTTCATACATGTAGTTAGGGTAATGATGCCTAACTCATTCCACCATCATTCCTACCCCCTTGCCCTCTCCCTTACCCTTTGCCCATCTCAAGTTTCTCCATTCCTCCCATGCTCCACCCCCCATCACCATTATGAGTCAGAATCTCATATTACAAAAAGCATTCAGCCTTTGGCTTTTGGGGATTGGCTTGCTTCACTTGGCATGATATTCTCCAACTCCATCCATTTACCTGAAAATGCCATGATTTTATTCTCTTTTAATGCTGAATAATGTTCCATTGTGTATATATACCGAAGTTTCCCTATCCATTCATCTACTGAAGGGCATCTGGATTGGTTCCACAGTTTAGCTATTGTGAATTGTGCTGCTACAAACATTGATGTGGCTATATCCCTGTAGTAGGCTGCTTTTAAGTCCTTTGGGTATAAACCAAGGAGTGGCATAGCTGGGTCAAATGGTGGTTTCATTCCCAGTTTTCCAAGGAATCTCCATACTGCTTTCTATAGTGGCTGCACCAATTCACCAGCAATCTCTGAGTGTGCCTTTTCCCCACATCCTCGCCAACACTTTTTGTTGTTTGTATTCATAATAGCTGCCATTCTGACTGGAGTGAAATGAAATCTTAGTTTTGACTTGTATTTCTTTAATTGTTAGAGATGTTTAACATTTTTTAATGTTTGTTGATTGATTATATATCCTCTTCTGAGACCCTACTACCAAAAGCACTATACAGATGCAAATCAATCCCAAATCAAAATCCCATGACATTCCTCATAGAACTAGGAAAGCAGTCATAAAATTCATCTGGAAAAATAAGAGACCCAGAATAGCTAAAGCAATCCTTAGCAAGAAGAGTGAAGCTGGTGACATCACTATACCAGACCTTAAACTATCCTACAGAGCTATAGTAACAGAAACAGCATGGTATTGACACCAAAACAAAATATAGGGCACAGAGGCTAACCCATACAACTACAGTCATCTTATGTTAGACAAAGGTGCCAAGAACATGCACTGGAGAAAACAAATGGTGCTGGGAAAACTGGAAATCCATATGCAACAAAATGAAATAAACCCCTATCTCTCACCATGCACAAAACTCAACTCAAAGTGGATCAAGGATCTAGGAATTAAACCGGAGACCTTGCATCTAATTGAAGAAAAAAAGTAGGCCCAAATCTCCATCATGTGGGATTAGACTCCAATTTCCTTAATAAGACTCCTATAGCACAAGTATTAAAATCAAGAATTAATAAATGAAATGAATTCAAGCTAAAAAGCTTCTCAGTAAAAGAAACAATCTGTGAGGTAAGTAGGGTGCCTACATTATAGGAGCAAATCTTTACCACAAGCACATCAGATTGAGTAATATTCTCTAGGATATATAAAGGACTTAAAAACCTTAACACCAAAAAAAAAAAAAAAAAAAAAAAACCAAATAGCCCTATCAATAAACGGGCCAAGGAACTGAACAGACACTTCTCAATGATGTTTTTTGATGTTAAACAGACCTGCCATTTTCACTATCAGTAGTAGGTTTTTATTTGTTCTCTTTTCTACTAAATCAAATTTGTATGTCATCAATGGGTATTAAACATCTACTCAGACCATTTTCTTGTCATATACGTGGATTAAGCAATCTTACGTGGACAGGAAATTTCTTTAAAAAGAAATGAAAATGCTTTCCTCTTGGTGCTGATGATAGAATGTCACTATCCTTCCATGCATGTCAAAATACCTTGATAATCAATGTCTTAATAATTTTTATAAATATTTGCATAAACATAATGGTATCTTTGGGATAGGACCAAGTCTAAATGCAAAATTCATTTGTTTCATATACATCTTACACCCCTAGCCCCAAAAGGAATTTTATATATTCTTAGGGCACCATCATTTTGATTGGGTCTCGTCACATGAGCTCTGATATAGAATTTTCCTTTATGGCATGTCAACTCCCCCCAAATTTCAGATTTTGGAGAATTTCAGATATTATATTTTCCAATTAGGTACACTTTTCCTGTATCTGAGCTAGTCGATTGGCAGCTAGTGAGGAGTAGCATTAAATTATGACACTGACATGGCTCCCTGACTGCTGAGCTGTTACGGCCTGCCACTGGTCATGCTGAGAAGCAGAGTAGTGGAACACTGAGTGATGGCCTGGATGGGTTGGAGGCCAAAGTGGCAAGCGTGGCCCTTGGCTTCATATAGCCTGCCATTCAGGTAGGGAAGGCCTGAGGCCTAGTGGTCCAGGGCAACTGATTCATCCCCCTGCAGAGCGTGGCCCATACACCCTACACACTGTGGGGATGCCAGCTGCAGAAGCACATCCCCTGAAGTGCTGCAGCCCCATCCTCTGACCTTAAACTCCTGCCTCCTGACCTGCCATGAGAAAATGAAAGTAGAGAAGACTTGAATGAAAGTTGGGACTCAAGAATGAACCTGTAGTGTTAGTACTTTTCCAAGCCCTAATTAGCATTTGGACTAGCATAAACCCCTGCCTAGCAAACTCAGGGGGAGAAAACCTGCTACCAGGTCCCCCTTGCACTGCAAGAGTTCTGCTCTTGTTCCTAGTCTTCAATACATCCTGCTTCTACACTCAACTCATCCTTATCTGTGGATCTTATTCTTGAATTCACCAGAGGAACCCTGAAAAAGGTGAGCTCCTGGGGTCTGCTGCAACACTGGCCTCGGCTGCAACCCTGGGGAGCGTGGTCTGCTCTTAGGAGCTGCAACACTGGCCTCGGCCTGAAGAGGCCACAATTGTGCAGACCCCATCTGCCAGCAGAAACAATAAATCAATTTTCATTTCAAAATTCTGATTTCAATATTGTGTAGCTGTGGATACCAGCAGGAAACTGTGTGTTAAGATGAGGGGCAGAAGACAAGAGTTTGATTTGTGTGGCTCCCCACACTATTGGGCTTGGATCAGCCTGGTAAGTTGGGCTGGCCATTTTTAGCTGAACTTTATTCTTAATAATTACATGTAGCAATAATTGCATGTGCTTATGTCCTGTCTATGCTAAGAGAAGGATTCATTATCTTGAAATCCTCTGTACATTTTTAAGACTCACATCCCATAAAAAGCAAAAGTTACATTTTAAAGAATTTGAAAGCAAAATACAAAGGTGGCAGACAAAGTTCTGGTGAAAGCACGTAAACTACAAATGTCATCATCGAACAGCAGACAAAGGTGAAAACATATGGCCTTGTCAAAGGAGAATTGACAATTCTCTTAGTTTTTCTAACTGAGTAATTCAAGAAAACTTGATAAACTGAGTAGGTTGAAAAAAAATGATGAACATCAGTTAAAGGTCAACATCCTGCTTTGAGCTATCACCTTAACAAATTCAGATGTTAATGCAGGTATGTGCAGTATTGCTTCCTATTGATGAGACTCTTTTTTTGTCTTTGACACTTAAAAATGGCCTCACAAAACGCAATGGATATAGGAAATAGTATCATTATTATTTGCAACAAAATGATACTGACCCTAGCTTGCAGTGATGAGACCCAAAACAGAACTGCTATCATCATAGGATAGGATTTATGAGTATTGATCAAATAATCAGTTTCCATGGATTAAAAATATTTTTACATAGGAAAATTCTGAATTTTAGATGAATATAAGTATATTGTAGGTTTCATATACCCCTATGGAAAATATTCAGGAAAAATTACTGTATTTATATTGAACATGTACAGGTATTTTTCTTGTCATGATTCCCTAAACAATGCAGTATAATATCAATTTAGATAGCATGTACATTGTAATAGGTATAATAAGCAATTTAGAGATGATTTAAACTACATGACTGATGTCCATAGGTTATATGCAAATAATATACCATTTTATATAAATAACTTGAGTATCCATGGATTTCTATATTCATAGGAGTCCTTGAACCGGTCCTCTGAGAGTAGTAAAGTTGTGTATGTCCTATAGGCAACTGTGTGACCATAAAATTTGTATATCAAAATGTTTCTTTTTATTTACTTATTTATTAGTTGTTCAAAACATTACATAGCTCTTGACGTATCATATTTCATACATTTGATTTAAGTGGGTTATGAACTCCCATTTTTCCCCCGTATACAGATTGCAGAATCATATCGATTACACATCCACGTTTTTATGGCAGTATGTAAAATGTTTCTTATCTAGGTTTCATGACAAGTATGCATTGCCATTGTTTGCTCTAAAAAAGCAATGATACAAGGATGTCTGCAGTTACACATACAGGTATTTTCAGTTACTTGGGAGACTAAGTCAGGATGATCTCAAGTTGAAGGTCAGCAAGGGAAATTTATCAAGATTGTGTTTCAAAATAAAATAATATTAGAAAAATGGCTGGGGTGTGGCTCAATAGTAGAGAGTTTGCGTAGTATGTAGGAGTCCCTTGGGTCAATCACCAGTATTGCAAAAAACAAACAAACAAACAAACAAACAAAAAAACAAATAAGCCAAAATTATTTACTTGTAAAGTAATATGATTTACATGTAAAGAATTCTATTATTACTGAGAGATATAATTTAGGTTCTGAAAAAAATGCTAAATTAGTAATTAGTATCCACAAAGAAGTAACATAACTTACAGGCAGAAACTAGCATGTTACAGGATAGAAAAATATAGAAATTAAGTCCAAAATATCTTGAGTGCAGGTTATCCTCTGTCATTTACTTTTGTATTTGTGTAATATTTCCCAATCATTATTGTATTCTTCAATTAAATCAAAATTAATAATAATAGCAGTAAATACAAATAATTAATGAGTTATAAGAACAAAATATTTCAATGTATACAAGTTTTCTAGTTTTATCTTCTAACTAAATGCTGCTCAACATTGAGTATTTGCTTATTTTCAGTGAATGAGCATATTTTATTTCTGCTATAGAATATTATAGGCAAGCACTCAAAATGTTAAGATTTAACTCTAAGCCATGATAATAAGCTACACTGTTTCATATATTGCCTATCAAAATAAAATATATCAGCAGGTACTGATAACCTACTCTTAAAGTCTTTTACTGTGGCCCACCCTTTGCACATCAAGTATAAGGCTTCTTATTGACTTTTTCTATGCCTAATTTAAAAGCACTATATGACACTGGAGTAGGAAGGGGTTCATTGTACTGATAACAATTTTGATTTTTCTAGTGAAAGTGGGAAGTTAAAATGTCGCTTTAACAGAATTCTTGGAATGTTTATTGAATCACTAAATGTATTTTAAACAGTTTTGAATCATACAATTGCATAAATTGAGGAAATACTAAGAATTTGGAGTTGTTGAGTCATCTCTTTTTTTCCCCCAGTTAAAAAGTTGGTGAGGATGTGGGGAAAAAGGCACACTCAAACGCTGCTGATGGGACTGGAAACTGGTGCAACCACTTTTGGAAAGTGGTATGGAAATTTCTCAGAGAACTTAGAATGGAACTACCATTTGACCCAGATATCCCACTCCTCGGTTTAAACCCAAAGGACTTAAAATCAGCATACTACAGTGATGCAGCCATGTCAATGTTTATAGCAGCTCAATTCATAATAGCTAAGCTATGGAACCAACCTAGGTGCCCTTCAATAGATGAGTACATAAAAAATGTGATTTATATACTGAATGGAATATTACTCAGTTTTAAAGAATAAAAAAAAACAACAGCATTTTCCAGTAAATGGATGCAGTTGAAGAATATCATGCTAAATGAAATAAGCCAATCCCCCAAAACCAAAGGTGGAATGTTTTCTCGAATATATGGATGCTAATTCTCAATAAGGTGGGGGGCACTAGAGAAGAATAGCATTACCTTAGATTAGGTAGAGGGAAGTGAAGGAGGGGAGGGGAGGGAATGTGGGGTTAGGAAGAGTAGAACTAAAGAGACATTATTACTGTATGTATATATGTGACGGCATGACCCATATGATTCTACAACATGTACACTCAGAAAAATGAGAAATTATATCCTACCTATGTATGATATATCAAAGTGCATAATGTATTCTACTGTCATGTATAACTAATTAAAACAGATAAAACATTTAAAAAAAATGTTTGCTTCCTAGCTATTTGCTATTTTACATGGCCTTCAAATCAGAAATACTGATGACACAACACCAAATGTGATTACTGACATTAGCATACTGCCTGAGATATGACGAATGGTGAGGGCATTACTCAGAAAGATCAAATTTCTGGAAGACGAGAAAGTCAAGGAAAGGTTCTATTAATTAATACTATAGGGTAGGGCTGGGAATGTGGCTCAGGCGGTAGCGTGCTCGCCTGGCATGCGTGCGGCCCGGGTTCGATCCTCAGCACCACATACCAACAAAAGATGTTGTGTCCGCCGATAACTAAAAGATAAAAAAATATTAAAAATTCTCTCTCTCTCTCTCTCTCTCTCTCTCTCTCTCTCTCTCTCCTCTCTCACTCTCTCTTTAAAAAAAATACTATAGGGTAGTCAATAGCTGGGGAAAAGTTATTGATTTGAATGAAAGATTCAGAGAAATGTTTTATATTAGTAAATTGGGCTTTTACATATAGATGTCTCTTAAAATACAAAACCACATTTTTTTAAAAATTACTGTAAGATAAAAATAAAACAAAAACTTCTTTTGTGGACTAAGGCCTCACTTTTATCAAAGCACTTCTCCTATCCATTTGAATATGTATAATAAGCATTTCTTTCATCAACAGGAACTTGAAGTTGCTGGAGTATTCATTTTCATGACAAATGGGAGATAGGTGAAGCACCTCATCCTGTGCAGAATATGAGCATGTGCTTCAGACCTGGACAATTTGCATCATTTTCTGGAATATTTCACATTGGAGATGGACAGGTTTCCCTCTCGTCTACTTGGATGGGAGGTGTAAGTGCATGAATCTGTTGGTTGGAGCCATCCTTCCCTTTTTGGGAAAAACAACCTACAAATGGAAACAGAGTTGAGAAACAGAGAGAGAGAAAGAGGGAAAAGACTGGCTTTTGTTACCACTGAGTGCCCAGTCCCTAGGCCATGGCTCCGTTATGTCAATCAACAAATGATCTTTTTACTAAACAAAATTAAAAAAAAAACCTCACATACAATAATGCTGTGAAGAATGTACATACAAAAGCATGAAGATGTATGTGGCATTTGAAAGAAACTTTAGAAATCTATGAGGCATTAAATTATGAGAACAGAAGTCGGTGAGAATACAAAAAACTGCACATCAACCTTCAAAAATCAAATTGGGATGGGGAAAAGAGTCAGTCAGTATTATCAAAACCTGAGGCCGTGATGGTACTGGATGTATAACTTTATCATCTTCGTCTCATCTGTTTTGTTAACATAATCATAATAGATATAAAAATATAATTTAGTAGGTTCATTGCATTCATAACTGAATAAAATGGAGTTCAAGTATTTGCAATGATTTTTTCATGGGTACTTTCTAGGAGCTCATGAAAACTCCCCTGTCTTTTCCCCTGGTTATATGATGAGGGAAATGCTTCCCAGCTGATCGCCATATCATGATCATCACTACCTACACCATCTCCTCTTGCCTCTCTTTACAAAGGATGAGAAGCCTCATGATAGCACAATTTTGGAATGTTTCTCTGGACATATCTAAGAAAACCGTTATTACTTTTTTTTAAAGAGAGAGAGAGAGAGAGAGAGAGAGAGAGAGAGAATTTTTAATATTTATTTTTTAGTTCTTGGCGGACACAACATCTTTGTTTGTATGTGGTGCTGAGGATCGAACCCTGGCTGCAGGCATGCCAGGCGAGCGCGCTACCGCTTGAGCCACATCCCCAGCCCAGAAAACCGTTATTTTGAAAGTTATTTTGAAAATAAACATAAAGAGGAAGTTTGTCCCTGAAGCTTGCCAGACATGGTATTTGAATTTACTTTAGATTCGGATTGGATGTTTTGGATACTTTTTCAAAAAAGACAAAGAGAGGAAAGCCCATTAATATACTATCTGTATATATATATATAATCTTTAAAAGCAGAATTTTTTACTTGAATTTTTTACTCTTCAAGTATATACAAGAACTGATATGGTTTGCATCTGGAAAAGTCTCCTCCAAAGCTCATGTTTTGAAAGCATAATCCCAAATACAGTACGTTTCAGAGGGGACTTTTAGGCAGTGATTAAGGCTATAATTTCCTCAATGCATTAATCCATTTGATGTATTAATAATTTGAATGTATTTCTGAGTGTTAACTGTAGGCAGATGGAGTGTGGCTGGCAGAAGTAAATCACTGGGGATGTGTAGGACTCTTGGCTTTGTATCTTGTCCCTGACTCTTTTCTTCTTCTCTACCTCCTAGATGTCACCAGCCAAGCAGCTTTACCCCTTCATGCCCATCCACCATGACATCCTGCCTCACCTTGGGCCCAGAGCAAGAGTTGGCCAACCATGAACTGAGAATGAAATCGTGAGTCAAAATCAACTTTTACTCCTCTGATTTGTTCTTGATAGGTATTTTCATTACAGTGACAAAAAGCTGACTGTCACAAATACTTCACAAACTAATCATCCTCTCTCCTTTATCAACCAAGAGATTCCAGTGTCCCACAAGGCTGTGAGCTCTCCAATCAAGTTTCCTAATGGAACAAGAGCTTACCCGTGTAGTATCACTGCTGTGTTCAACCAAGTACAACTTCATGCTTTACAGCTTTTTGGTCCTGCTATCGCTTCCAAAAGCCCTATAAGAAAAAATTAAAAACAAAAACAAAAACAAACTATTACCATAATTTTATGGAAAGTAATTGAGTTTATTTTGATTTTATTTAGACAAGAATCACTTCACTTTAAAACTTCTTCATCTTGAGATGTCTCTCTGCAAAAATAATTAAAGGCTAATAGTAATGTGAATTCCTCTTTTGTCAAGAGATATTTTTTAATGTACTATTAAAGATAGGTTTATTTTTCAGGAGTTAATTTGCATTCTTTTTAGTAATATGCAAAATATGACTTTAAAAATACTATTTTATGTAGTTGTAGAATCATTTATTGCTAAAGTTGGCTCTGGAACACAAATACAGTCCTGGTGGAGCTTAACAGCATATTTTACCTTGGATCTCTGGTTCATTTTTCCTTGAATCTCCATTACTAGTGTAATTTGGTACATGTTTTGCTCATTCACATGGCTAATGGATGTTGTTATATTCTCGAGTACTGAACGTACAGTTAGTCTCATTTCAGTGGTTATGGATTTCCATTTGTGAAGTAGTTAAAATAATATCCTTGCTTTCCAGAATCACCAGTCAGGTCACAGTTAAGCACTAATGTGAAATCATTTAATGGGGATCCATTCCAATACCTGATTTTTAAAAATATAGGTTTCAATGACATTTTTTTGGCACTCATACACTGTGATTTAAAAACAAAAGCAGTGTAGCAGTGTTCGAAGAGCAGAGTTGCACTGTCATTGCGCCAGTAATCCCAGTGAAAGACTTAATTTTACAAAAGCAGTCAATAAGTGAAAAAAGGCCTGTGGATAATTTTGGATCTCCCTCTTAATTGAGGCTCTTTATATTCTGCTACTGAGCAACCTGGCAACACAGACTATTCATCTCCTACAGAACTTCAGGAGACTCAGACTGATTGACTGATAAGCCAAATAAAAAGGAGGATTTTAGGTTGGTTTATCTGCCCACACACTACTGGACTTGGGTTGCAGGTTAAAGTCCATTAAATGAAAACTAAGCAGATAATAGAGAAATGTCCATCAGCAAGCAGCTGCTTAGATTGGCACTGTAACAGCTTTGAAAGAAGCTTCTCTGATTTGTGTCCTGTAATCACCACAATAATACATTCAAAATGCAATTTAGTTTATTAAGCTCGTATCCTAGGTGTGAGATAGGATGTTTATGGAGCACAGAAAGAAAACAGAAAAGCCTCCCAGATACTTTGCAATTTAAAATTTCCCAAGGAGGTAGCTTGCCTTTTGAAGCAATTTGACCCAAAATGGGGGCTTCTTTTCTTTCTGAAATGCTGAATAAGATTTTCATATAATTAGAAACAGAAGCTTCAATGAACAAAGCTAGGGATTTATGCAGCATGTATAATAAATAGAGCTGGTTTTAAAAATAATTTGTACTGTTTTCTTCGATTTGTATGTTGTCTAATAACTTAAAAACTGAATAGAGATCAACTTTACAGTTATTACAGTAGTATTATTTAGTAGCCAATTAGCAGAAATAGCCAATAGAGAATTGTACTATTTTAAAACGACTTTTAAGTTCCCATTTCGGTATGAATATAGATCTTTCATGAATTGATTTCAAAGTGTTTAATTCTTAAGAGTTACCCACTTGTGAAAAGTAATGGAATACAGCCTATTTTCCTTTTCTTCTATTTAACAGATGAACCAATAAGTGTGTTTAAAAGTATACACACGGCTCCTTTCCTTTTGAGTAAATGAAGTGGATTTTTCAGGGAGCAAATCATTATGATCCAATAGGTAGACAAAGCACTTTTGTGCCTAGAGAAATAGCAGAAAAGGAACATTTATAATTTGTTCATGCAGTGTTTTTAAAAAGGTAATTTGTCATCATGAGAAAGTAGTTTCTTATATTTTATTTCCTTTCCTGTGAATGTAGTTTTATTTTTATCTTACATTACTTATGGGCTTAACAGAATATTTTCCAAATCTATAGGTCTTAATTTGCCTGTGCCAGGGAGACAGTTCTGTGGGCTTCCTCCTTAGAGCCAACACTGAGAGGCCCTGGCTGCTCTTAGTTTTTTTATTTTTTATTTTTTTAAGAGAGAGTGAGAGAGGAGAGAGAGAGAGATAATTTTTTTTTAATATTTATTTTTTAGTTTTTGGCAGACACAACATCTTTGTTGGTATGTGGTGCTGAGGATTGAACCCATGAATGCCAGGCGAGCGTGCTACCGCTTGAGCCACATCCCCAGCCCCTGCTCTTAGTTTTGATGTCTCTTCCTGACTTTTAGTTGGTAGGTTCTAGGAAGGTCCCTCTGATCCTGACCCCTGGTGTTTACATCCTATATAGTACCCTTCCCTTACGCAAGGGTGAGATCAGTGATTTGACTCTAGCTAATAGGAAAATTCCAAGGTGAAAGGACTCTGAAGATGTAATTAAGGACTCCAACCAGCTGATATTATTCAAGTGAGAAGCTGTCTTCAGAGGGCCTGACCTAATCAGGCAATGTCTCTTAAAGGAGGGACCTGTACTCCTTTGAGGTACAAGCCTCTCCTTCCTGGCTGTAGGAAGTAATTGACAGATTCAAGAAGCCTGTGCTACAAGTCATTTGTTGGTGGCCTCCAGCCCATAGCCAGCAAAGAGCCAGGGCTCTCAGTCACACAGTTCCTGAACATGAATTCTGTCTCATTGAACAGATTCTTTCCTAGTCCATAGTCCAGAAGAGGATGCATCCTGGCATCAGCTTGATTTCAGCTTTATAAGATGCTAAGGAGAGGGTCCAGGGGAGCGCTACCTGGATGCCTTGGAAGTGTGAGACAGATGGGTTGTGGAGAGCCATTCAATCTGTGGTAATCTGTTACACATCCAGCTGATGTACCCTGTTTCTGCCTTGTGGCCAGCCTTAGGCACAATCTGGTTTTTCTTTTTGAGTTTAAAGTCTGTCATCATAACAGGAGACCCAGGAAATATGCTGTTTCTTTCTACTAATTCCTGAGAGAAAGAGTTTCATAGGTGCTGAACTAGTCTCTTCCTCTGTATATATATTTTTTTGTTAAATTTTGGCAGACAATCATTTTCTGCGTTTTGCTACCACCACTGTGATCAATGAAAATCAGTAGTGTCCATCCCTTGCTCTTATCAAGTTCACCAATGAACTCATTATTTACTGGACTCTAATTAATACATTACAACGTTTCCTTGACTCTCAGAGTAGTTCATTCTAGCTGCAAAATAGATATTTTTTTTAACAATGCACACATTGTTTATTTCTTAATAACAAAGCCATTTTTGCTTTGGATTATGCAAAAATCTCTAGATAGTTTTGTTTTCTGTTTTAATAGATTTTCTTCTTTGTGAGGTCTTCTAAATGTAAATGTCTGCCTTTAAGATATTTTTCAATACCAATTTGTTGTAATGGCTTTTGTTTCGTTTCCTAAGGAAAATAAAGCCAATTCTTCATCATCTATTCTTCAAAACATGTTCACACCAAATGAGTGAGATCACCATGAATTTGCAGGATGTTTATAGAGGGTGTTACTGGCTAATGGGATTAAAAAAATCAATGTTAAAAAAAGAAAGCGAGGGCTGGGGATGTGGCTCAAGCGGTAGCGCGCTCGCCTGGCATGCGTGAGGCCCGGGTTCAATCCTCAGCACCACATACAAACAAAGATGTTGTGTCTGCTGAGAACTAAAAAATAAATATTAAAAATTCTCTCTCTCTCTCTCTCTCTCTCTCTCTTTCTCTCTCTCTCTCCCCCTCCTCTCTCACTCTCTCTTTAAAAAAAAAAAGAAAGCTAAAAAAAAAAAGAAAGGATGATGGAGACAATCTGATCCTGGATCAAGACAAGGAAAATTACGTTGATAATTAGTGTCTGAATAAGACCACCTCCCATTCCCTCAGCCCAAGCAGGGATGTGGAGGAACTTGTTTAAGCAACTCCACTGAAGCCAGACTGTCCTCTGCTAGTTCCAGTCCAGTAATAATCTTCCTTTTCTGTTTGCATGGATGTTTCCTTGTGATGACTATAAATGATGCATGGTGCATTGTTATTTGTGTTTTGTAATTTCCACATATAACTTAATAATCTGTGTAAGAAAACACATTTTCTGGTTCATTTACTTTGACAGAATATAGGTAAAGAACAATAAAGTATGTTCTTTTGTCCTGGTTATCCTGTGACAGAAAAGTCACATGATATTAACCCAATAAGGCTAACATCAAAAGCTTCTGATGATTTCTTGTTTAAGTGCAATAAGTCTTAGAGAGAAGGGGGAAAAAGGAAGTAAAAATGACATCCACTGAAAAGAGACGTTTGCTGAACCTGTCAGGCTTTGTTTGCCCCTCTCCTGTTGAACCCGAACAATCAGGCACTAAGCTAGGCATTGTCACTCAGAGCTAAGCAACGACCATTCTGCCCAATTTTAATGCCTTGTCCTTACCTGCAAGTCTCCTTGGTCACAGGAAGTAAATATCTGGTAACTGCTCTATTTTACTTTGCCCAAATAGATACCGGTTATTGCCATAGTTTTTTTCTATTCTTGCTCAAAGGGCAAACCCAAATCAAGTTCTTGGATTTTATCTTTAAAATAAAATCAGTCTCTTTTTGCTCCCTAGCATGAATTCATGCTATTATTAACTGTCATTAATATTTTTCATTTGTTGTTATTATTATCAATTTTCCACTGTGGCCTGGTGCACATTCGTGTTGATTCTTTTCTAAAGAGAAAACATGGCTAAAGCAGATTAAATTCAAATGTGTATACATATGTATGGATAGGTATATATAATTCAATATTAAACATTATCCACTTCTCCTTATTAATTCAGATAGTCAAGAGTTTACATATGTGATAACTTAATCTAAAAATCACGTTCATACCTCATATAACAGCTAATATGGCATTTCATTGGGTGATTATTAATTTACTTTTAATCCTGACACTTTCTCTGACTGATGGTATCATTTCCATATAAATTTATTGCAAAAGCTTCCTTTGAGGAGTGGGATTGGACTTTCTTCCCAAAGAAATAGACACACTCAATCTTCCTGCTCTAGAAATATTTAGAAGTACAATATCATTTCCAGTGAAGCCTACAAGGATAGCCATATACCAGAACTATTCTTCAGTAAAAGGGTGAATGATTAGTAACAGCACAAGTAAAATCTCTCTTACAGTTTTTATTATCCTTTAATGTAAAGTGAACAAGGGAGAAAGAAGGACAGAATCTGAAATGAGGGAAATCAAGGTGAAATGATTTTTATCACATTCTGTGCAGTGATTTGCTGCCCTGCCCCTTCCCACCCTAGCTCAGCCTCTCCCCTATGGATGGAGGAGTCAGGTCGATGACTGAGTCTGGATTCATAATAATATTTCACTTTTTGTATTAACATCTCCATTGGCTGTGCTTTACAGAGGCAAATAAAAGCCTTTCTATGAACCTCAACTGATTTCTCCTGAATCTCTTTAATCATCACTTCTCTATAGTGATTATCCTTTCCATCTCAGTATGTTTATACCAACTTTTCATTAGTAAGATAGGACAGGCATCATTTTCAGAATTAAGTAAGTGTAATTAATTAATAAGGTATCTGTTTTCAATTTTCGTCTGTGGATTCAAAATTTGAATTCTTGTCACTCCAGTTGGAATTATATTGGAGTAACAGGATTCATTTTGGTTCACATCACATCCCACTGAACTCATCTTAACCATCTATGGTTAATGATATTTGGGTGCAAATGGTTATTCTTCTGAGAATTTCACTTTAATTCTTTTTTAAAAAATTAATACTGTTAGCATGTCTTTCTGGATTGATATGCATAATTCACATCAGAAAACTCCCAGTTATCTAATGTTTATGAAACTAAACTTGCAGAACTTCACAGCAGAACATAGCAGATTAACATGTCAGCCTATTCCATAGATCCAAGTCTGACCACATTAGGTATCACCTTCAAGATCTGTAAAACTGTTAAATTCCCAAATCAATTTAATGAAAACTGTTACCAATATATTTAATTCAGTGATTCCCATGCTTTTTTAAAATTTATTTTTGTTTTTATTCACGCCTAAACATCGTACTCCTCCCATATATTTCTTTTTGAAATATTTTGCTTTTCAAAGTATAATAAATTTAATCTAAAATGTTTTATTAAGATGTATCATCATCAACTTTTTGAAAGATTATACAAAGTTTTAAAAGTCCATTACTCAGTTCCATAATGATGGAAACAAGACACTTAATTATTATCCTAATATGCTATTTATTTCTCCTGGAATTAGAGGTCATCATGCCCATTTGACCAAGAATCTTTTCTGTGAATTCGTGCATACAATTGAGGAAGCCAACAGAGACAGTGATATTGTTTTACCTAAAAGTCCAGTGGAAATCTGCAGTGGAGATGGGTGCATTAGTTAGTATTCTTTAGAGCAATAGAGCCAGTAGAATATGTATACATATTATTATAAAAGGGATTTATTAGCTGACTTACATCATCAGTAGCCAGATAGTCATTTATTTTTTTTTTGATATATCATCTTTCATACATTTGACTCAAATTGGGTTTTGAACTCCCATTTTCACCCCAAATACAGATTGCAGAATCACATCTATTACATATTCACATTTTTACATAATGCCATATTAGTGACTGTTGTATTCTGCTACCTTTCCTATCCCCTACTATCCCCCTCCCCTCCCCTCCCCTCCCATCTTCCCTCTCTACCTCCTCTGCTGTTATTGCAAGGGGGAGGTAAAAAAAGGGAGAGAATTGAATAACACCAGATAGTCATTTATAATGACCACCTGCATCCTGGAGAGCCCAAAGAACCAGTAGCTGCTCAGTCAAGAAGCTGGAGTCTCAGAATAAGAGGGACCAATCGTGCACCCTCAGTCCAAGAATGAAGGCCTAAAAGATCCCTGGAGAATGGCTGGTGAGCGTCCACACTAGAGGAGTGAAGAAGGTGGAGTCTCATATCCACAGACAATGGCAGCAGCAATAGAGACACCCACTGGAGAAGAATGGAACTTGCAGCCACTGCAGCTTCCTGCTTCTTCTACCCTTTATTCTATCTGGATCCTTGGACAGTTAAACAGTGTTGCCCACATCTAGGATGGGGTCTCCCCTTGCAGGGTGCTGTCCCACACTCCAACCATCTAAGGAAATATCCTCATGTACACACCCAGAAATATCTAAATCCTAGTCATCTCTCAATCCAATCAAGTTGACAATTCAGATTAACCATCACAATGGAAAACTATTGAATCCCCTGTTTAGAATCCTGCGTATCCTCTGCTCTCGTGTGAGGAATGTAGCATTGATAATGTAGTTAGGTGGTCATTTGCACCAATCTGACCTTTAGAGGAATAGGAGTGTATTCTCTACATAGCAGTGCCCAAAGGAGAAAATGATCTAGAGTGCGCACGCGTACACACGCGCGCGCACACACACACACACACACATTAACAGAAAAAAAGCAAAAAATCAAAGTTTTTTATTTAAAACTTATACTACAAAAATATGATCAGAAACTCCATCTTTAAAAAACTGATGTTTAAGTGAATTGCAATTAGTTGTAAAATTTAAGACCTCATATGGTTCTGCCCATCTTTGTTGGATTCACAATTCCAACTTTTCTCATGAGAATTTTAACATAATAAAGCTTTGCTGCTGTTTATTCAAAAAAACCTAATGTCTAATGGGAGGAAAGATTCAATATGCATTTTGTCTATAATTCTTCCTTCAATTTACATATTTTACTTTCTACTTGCCTTTTGTATTTGGTTAATATGAAAGATTGTTTGTCCCTTTTATTATGTATAAATTCATTTCTTATATTAGTGACCAGAAGTATCTTTTGCCTCAGCAAAACACAGATTAACTTTATATATTTTTCTGTCAGTTAAATATTTAGTTAGCAACTGTACTTATTCGCTTGTACCCTTCATTTTTAAACTAAGCATTTAATTGCACAAGATACTGCATTAGTCTGAAAGGGCTGTCTTAACAGAATACTACAGACCAGGTGGCTTAAACCACAGGCATTTATTTCTCACTATTCAGCAGACTAAAAGTCTAAGATCAAGGTGCAAGGCATTTCCAAAGTTCTCTTTTCCTGAATTGCAGATGGCCATATTCTTGAGGTCCTCACATGGGGAGGTAAGAAGAGTGGGAGAGACATCTTGTGTTTCTTCTAACTCTTCTTATAAAGATCCTGCCTGGGTTATGACCCCTTCTTATATCCTCATTTAATCTTCATCATCCCTTAAGTGTTCTTATCTCCAAATATAGTCACATTCTGAGGAATGGGTAGATTACAACTTCAACATATGAATCTTGGAGAGACACAGTTCAATCCATAAGAGATATAGAATATATGTCATTTAAAATGTTATAATAATTGAACATTTATATATATATATATATATATATATAGGCCATTTTGTCTCTAATTTTTAGAAATATTTATTTAGATTTATAATGCTCTGATAATAATATATCACAATAGTACATTTTTCTGATACAGCTAATACTTTGATGTCTCATTCTCCTGCTTTTCTTCACCCTGGATATAATTAAATTAAATAAAATACAGATACCCAGCTTGATTTTATTTAATAAAAAGTAATTTTATATATATATATATATATATATATATATATATATATATATATATATATATTCCAAAGGATGGTATAATATATATTTATGATAGGAAATTCATATTGAAACTGGAAGTATTCTTTTATTCATTAAATATGGTAAATCTAATGACTCCTCACCATCACCATGACTAAGACATTTATTCCCCCAAACACTAACAGTTGATTCTTTCTCCGGGACTTACCTATAGCTGAATAGAACCCCACTGAACTACTACATGTTTTGCTAAGAGTTTCTGAAAAAATACATAGGTCTGGACTGCCCTCTCCAATTTAAGTCTGAACAGGCATACCAGATCCATAGCTTCTTGAGACATTTGCCATTAGCCTAGTTGGAGATAAATTCACAATTGAACTTCCCACTTTGTTCACCTCACTGTCCTCACTGCCCAAGAAGTGTTAGATCTCAGGATTTCTCCCTGGTGAATGCCCTGAAGGAGATCTTCATCATAGAGCAGGCTTCTTAGGGACCAGATCCTTTGGATGGATAACTCTAAGACTCTTTATTTTGAATGAGACCTAAAAAAGAAAATAGCTCTTCCAAGACCCACGCTATGGTGCACCCAAACCTATCACATGGAACAAACGGCTCATTAACATTCTCATATCAAAAATACCATGTGGAATCTGAGCAAACCCCAATAGGAAAAGTACATGTTTCTCTCTAAGGTATTGAATAAGGTCAAACCATCTACAGAAGACAATTAAAAAATTGCAGACATTTAAAAAATTCCATCATGAGTTTTGTTGTATTATAACCACTAAGGTATAAAATCACTGGGGCCAGCAGTAATCTGTATGAATATGAAAGAGATATCTCTTGCATGAGGAATTGACAAGAGACCGAAGAAGTATAAGATGCATTAGCAAGTATCACAGACCCTGTGTATCTCACTCTGTACCCAGACTCTGCCTTGTGATAGGAGCTGGCTGGATGAATGGGGAAACAATCAAACTTGGTTTTCCAGTCAATCACCTCAGTCACAAACACAAGCCAAAATAGAGAGGGATTAATTTTATCCCTACCCATGGTTTCCCTGAAAGACAATGGGAAATAAAAATCTACCAGAAGACAGTATAGCATAGCATCCAGTATGAGTGGAAAGAGAAGTGGAATAATAGAGGGACTTATGCCTATGCATGGTTTGTCTCGACCAAGGATATAGAAGGAGAAAAAATTAGAAAATTGAGCATGGAGAGGCCTGGGAAAGACCAGGTGAATGAATTGTTCAGATAGGCAAAGAAAGTGAGGATGTATGTGACCCATGGGACTATCTCAAAAGGGCATTTATTTTAAGTGAGATGCTCATTTACTAGCAGAAAAGACCAGTATGGAAAGAGTGCCTTGCTTATAGATGTCACTGTTTTCCCTCAGTGCTTATGTGGTTAATTTGCATAGCTTTGCAGGTAGGAATGGAAGCCATGTAGGGTCTCAACAGTAGGGACTCACTCACAAAACAGGTCTGGCTATCAATCTTGTTGACTGAAACCTACTGGACACATGAAAAAAAAATCTCACACTGTGTGTGATGCTTAATTTTGGTTAGCAACTTGAGTGATTAAGGTGACAATCCTACATGAGTAGATTAGGTGGTATAAGTGACAGTGACATTGGTGCATTTAGCAACTCATGATATCCGAGGAGTTCTTGTTATTCTTTTCATGGTATGATTTCCTGGTATTATTGGAAAGGGTCTCCAGCCAACCATAAGTACTTTGTATTTTGTCTTTTATCCCATGGGGCACAGGGAATAGTAATTTTCTCTGGGAAAACATATGATTTTCATTTACATTTGTTTTCTTTCTTTACCTATAACAAAAAATTTCCACCAGCATTCTTCTCTGTGGACATTCAATATTTTTTTTTTTTTTTTGCTAATATGGTATTCCACAATGAAAGTATTTCGCAGATACTATTTGTAACCAAGGAATTTGGTTATAGGGAAAGGAGTGTGAAACGATCCTCACCATTGGATTCTGTGTTTATCTTCTTTTCTAAGCTCTGTCTTGATAGACACATGATGTGGATCTTGAAAGTTTCAGTCATGGCACAGTCTGAGAGATAGTAGGTGATAGGTCTTATAACCTAGGAAGCAGACCAAGAGGGGGCTTAATGTCTGGTGTACTTCTTGGTAAATTTCTTTAGTACTGTTGTCTGTGGAAAAGAAGGAAATAAACATAATTAAGTAGAGAAAGAAGGAAACCTGTGATTCAGACCTGACAGTCTCAGAAAACCTATGGGGCATCCTGGAGTTGAACTGGGCTGTATTGTTTAATATTAGGCCAAAAAGTCTGGAAATTTGCAGCCAATCTCAATCTGTCATTGGATATGGGACACATGGAGAAAGGAAATAATCTTGGGGAGGCATCTGTCCAGAGCTTGGGAAGAATCTCTGAATCTGACTTGTGCAATTGTCTGCTGATAACATTCTCAGCAATGGGACAATAGTCCTTATAGGAAAACTTAGTAGTGGATCTCTATGTCTACTGTCACCTATGCTTCAAATATGGAATATGAGTCTATTGGATATATCTAAACACACATCCAATATATGGTTCTATTTAAACCTAACTTGAGAATACAAGGGTCCAGAGCCAGTGGTACTGCTGGAGGGATTAATATCGCACCTTCCAGTCATAAGGGAGATTTTGGTTCTCATCTCATTCTTGAACTTGATGGTTTGGAGGTCCTAGTTCCCCAGGGAAAACCATTTTTACCCAGAAAGGTAGAATAGCACTGGATATTCAGATATTTCTTTAGACCATTTAAGGAGACAGGCAGGAAGGTACCTGTTGGCTCAAATGAGTGGTCCCACTTGGCAGGAGGAAAGAAGGTTGCTTGAATAGATTTGGTCCAAGGGATTACATGTAAGTAGTCAGATGGCCCTTTGTGAGCCATGGTACTCCTAAGACAAAAAGTAAATGCCAGTGTCTTAGTAAAGATTACTGAGGATTTAGAGTTACCAGAATTGAACGTTTTAATGTACCACTTATCGTAGGACCTCATTTAATCAAGGTATTGGAAGAAGGTAAGGAACAGCGTGCATGATGGAAGGAAGTCATGATCATAACCTTGGTCTAATGATCTTTTATAGAGGTCAGGTGTGGCAAGTACAGCTATTTTTATTTTTACTGTTTTTTTTCCTATTTATTTTTTAATATCCTATTAGCATATAAATGGAGTATTCTATCATAATTTATGTTCCAAAAACAGGTGTCATGATATTTATATCACATCGTGATACATGATGGATGTTGATACCTAATAACCATGATTATTAATAATGGTTCTCCAGAGAAACAGAACCAATAGAACATATACAATTAAAATAATGGACTTAATTAGATTTGTTCACAGAATTAGAAGCTGAAAAGTCCCATACTGGCTATGGATAGGCTGGAAAGCCAGGGAAACTGACAGCTGTTCAATCCAAGGAACTGGAAGGTTCTGAACCAAAGAGATAAAGGTTGATGATGCAGCCCCACTTCAAAAGCTGAAGGGTGAAATTCTGAAAGCCCCCTGGAGAACCACTCACTGGTGCAAGTCTAGATTCAAAGACTGAAGAATCTGGATTCTGATGTCCACAGGGACAGTAGAAGCAAAAATTAAATAAATAAATAAATATAAAAAACCAAACCAAAACAAAAAAAAAACACCATACCTACTTTAAAAGGGTTGAGTATGTGGGTATGAACTTCCCCCTCTTCCACTCTTTCACCTGGGATTCTAGCCTACTATATGATGATGCCCACATTCATTGGGCTTGCTGCACTCAGATCTGAACCCACAGGCCAATGTTCAATCAAAGTGCCTTCACAAACACACCCAGAATTGTGCTTTATCAAATTTCTAGGCATCTGTCAGTCCACTGACATTGATTACAAAAATCAACCGTTGTACCTTTGTACCTTGTGACTTTCTTATATGTAGGATGAGATTTTCTTCATGTGAACAATAGGGAAGAAAGAATACTGAGTGGAGAGAGAGTTGAGTTTTATTAGTTCTTCTCCATTTGCCTCCTGCAAACATTCTCTTTCTTGCTCTGGGAACCACAAAGCTCCACCTGATGTTCACCATAACCAGATTTTTTTGCCATCTGGTTTACAATTGAGTGAGATACTAGAAGGTGGAATAAAATAGAGGCCAGGATATTTCTTCCCTGCTTTCTTCCTGCTGTAGTGTCTAATAGTTGCTCCTTCAGTTATTTCAGCATAGATTGCTGTTTTCCTTAACCCTAACCACATTCAATATGTAGTAGCAACACTTAAACCATCTGGGGTTGGATTATTTCCCTCTGGGACAATTATGCATTGTTTGAATTAACAGTATCCAGGTGCTTGAACACAAACCTCTAAACTATAATCTTTAAGATCTTCGATCTCTTCCCACCCAAGCATCCCCTGGTTTCATTTAAGCACCGCCATGCTGTTGGTGATTCTGCAAGGTGACTGCTGTTTTCAGATTCATCTGAAAATGTCACCATACAAAATAGCCATTACCAACTGTCTGGCTGATTGATTTTTCAAGGTCCTCAATATAGGGTTTGGTCAATAGCAGATGAAAAGCACTTCTGAATGAATTTTCCACAACATAAGAAAAACTTGAAAAGGAAGGTCCCATATTGAACGTGAAAGGAAGGACAGGAAGTTCTGATGACAAATGCTGGGCAAACAACCCCATGAAGAAATGCACATTTATGTTTGTAGTTTAATAGATGAGGAAACAGCTTCCCAGGGCCAAAGTGATGTGTGCTGTCCCCCACAGTCAGTGTGAGGTGTAGGATTAGAATCACTGCAGAGCCATTGTGTGGAGAGCCTCACACATCACTCCGGACATTACTCTTTTGTGATAGGTTTTGGGGTCTATTCTGTTATCTCTATTTTCTGATTAAAAATTCAAGGAGTAAAAATCTCCTTGGGTGGTCGGTCTTCCAAGGATAAAATTGGATTCCTTGCTTAAATTATACTTTAGATTTCTTTTGAATTTTTGGAATCATATATATTTAGAATTGAAATTTTATATGCCTCTTGCCAACACAAGCCCATATGTGCTCAATAAAAAAAATTCTCTCTTGAAAGTACGATGTGCATTTGACAGATTACAGCGATAGAGGGGAGAGAAAATGTAACACTCTTGCTCTCACCAAGTTATGGCAAGTATGTGGGATTCAAACCCTTTTGTGCCATCATTCATTTTTATTAAATGTACTAGCTGCCACCTCAGGCATCTAGCTACTCCTTACAAAGTTATTATTTCTTTACTCTAGGTGACAGGAGATTGATCAAAGCTGCTTGTCGAAATCTAAATAACATCAGTAACATCGGTGAGTTGGTCATGTTATTTTGAACCTGTCCGGAGTATTTCTTCAGAATGAAAGTATATAAATGAAATTTTGAGAAGTAACCCTCAATTGATGTTTTCAACCAATATATTATGTTAGTTTAAGATTGAGGATAAAGACTGATAAACCTTAAGTCTTAAGTAGTACATGTGGTTTTCTTTTGCAGTCATTTTAGTTAAATCATTATGTACAATATATAATAGCATAGTATGTATTAAACATATATTATTCATCAACATATGAAAAGATACTTGAAACTTTTTATTCTGTTACAATGGAACATTATAGGACAGATATTTACCTGACTGATAAGTTCAAATGTGTATATAACAGGTCTTGCTTCTGATACTATTAAGTGTTGTTTTTTTTTTAAACATCATGGTAATATGAAAAAATGGGAAATATACCCCAAAAAGTTTGAAGTTTTTAATATTCTAAGTTAATGTCATTAATTAATGAAATAACTAATTGAAAGTATTAATTTCATAATTACTTGTTAAATTCCTTTATTCACCCCATTAATGTTTTTAGACCACTACTTTGTCTGGGTACCTAAAAGTCAAATAATTTCTAAGTTTCTAGAAGAAAACAGGCTCTGTGCCAACTGCTGTATTTAACCTTGAAAGTGTTATTGCAAAATGCTCACTTTACATTTGTTTACTTATAATCTCAATCTGTATTTTCCTAAATATTTGTACTGATGACCTTCTTCCTTATCTATATTTTTTCTTCCAACAAGGGCAAAAATGTGTATTTTGCTACCTAGTGTTAATCATGGCTATGTAGCAATCGTGGATAGTGTACATAGAAGAGGACTACTCCTGATCCCCTGATGCTATCATGTATGGTATGCTTCCATTCTGCCATGAAGAAAGTTCAGTGTCTTATATGATTTTCACTTAATACCCCAAACTCAACAGGGTTGATTATTGGGGATATCAGTATCTGAGCACAGTCATTTCAATTGAAGGGGGTGCTTAAGCCTGATGTTCCACCAACACTGTTCACTGCTGTTCCCTCTGTGATTAGCAACAGAGGCAAAGGCCCCTGCCTGGCTGGAACTCCCTCTGCCTCAACCTCATGACAATGTGGCAGTGTGACTGATTCCTGAACAAAGGAAAGGAAGAACTCCTATTGCACCCAGCATAAAAAGCATATTTTCATGGAAGAATCATCTCCCATGATACACAGGTGGCAAGTTATGCTAGCAATGAAATCTGTCTGGGGTCTAGTCTTTGACTTCAGTAGAGTGCTTTTTTGGGGAGAGATGGGTACAGGGGATTGCACTCAGCGGCACTCAACCACTAAGCCACATTTCCAGCCCTATATTGTATTTTATTTAGAGACAAGGTCTCACTGAGTTGCTTAGTGCCTTGCCATTGCTGAGGCTGGCTTTGAACTCACGATCCTCCTGCCTCAGGCTCCCGAACTGCTGGGATTATAAGGCATGTGCCACCATGCCCAGTGAGTAGGGTGCTCTTTTACTGACAATGTATCTATAATTCCAAGGAAAGTTCAGCCCGACCACTCTCCCAATATTGATGTCTTATTTAAACAGTAATGATAGTTCAATCCCATTAATGATGTATCCAAAAATTATAAAACAAACATCCCCAAATTATAAAACAGTATATTTATTGATATTAATTTTTATTTTCTAAAAAGAGAGTTTTATTTATATAAAAGGCTACAATTTAAGTTAAGAAATGTTGGTCTTTTTCCACCAAATGAATTAACAGCATGACACAAATCACTACACAGCATGCAATTATTTGGTAATGAGTTGTAATCATAAGTAATTTCCCAAAGAGTAAATTAAGTATTCATTAGAAAATGTAATCACTATTAATTATATTAATTATTTCAATTAAAAGGTGGAAAATTAATCTTTATATGAATCTAGGGATTATTTAGTTTCCCTTTGAAAAGTTTCTTGTTCACTGAACTTTAAAAAATAAAAAAATATTAAAATAAGATGAACATAGTAATATTTATATAAATCTGTGTCTACAGTGTGTGAGAACTTAATGAAGTGATCTATGTGTCCATTTTTTGTCATTACTCATGAAATTGTAGAGTTCATAAAGTTGGTTAATTCTTTCTAGGAACATTGTAAAATCTTTTTCTATACTGCATAATATGATATAGCTCTCATATTTTAACATTTCAAACCTGTATGATGGGTAACATCCTAATTTTCTCAATACAGGGTTATGACAAAGTCTCCTCCCACAACTACATTAGAGTTACTTTGTCAGGCTCACTTTCCTTTATTCCTCATTATTTATTTTGTATTCAAAGAACTGGGCTCTACCCAAGTTCACAAATACTCTTGGTACTTTTCTACTTCTATGTCTTAGTTTGTATTTCTTCTTTATTTCCTTTCCCTGTTTTTTAAAATTTATTAATTCACTCAATTTACCAAATCGTTGACATTATGTCTTTTTAATCATTGTAAAATTCACATTAAATTGACCATTTTAAAGGCATTTAGCATGAGGTTGTGCAACTTCTGCATCTATCTAGTTCCTAAATATTTATGCCACATAGGAGAGCCAGGGGCCACTAAACAGCTGTTCTCCATTTCTCCCTCTTTACACTCCACCAATATGAATTTTCACTATATAAATTCACTACTTAGAATATTTCACATAAATGGTATGAATGTGTCCTGCTTTCTGTCTGCCTTCTTTCACTAGCATAAAGGTTTTCTTTTCACCTTTTTTATTGATGTCTGATAGCTGTACATACTGATGGGATCTGTTGCTATTTATCCATACATGCCTACAATACACAATATAGCAATGTATTCAGTCAAAATCACTCCCTCAGCACTTTCTCCCTCTCTCTCCACCTCCCACCCCTGGGTCCCTTTCCTCTCCCATTGTTTTTTATGAGATCCATCTCCATCTTTTTTTTTTTTCCTTTTTCTCTCTGGTTTCGGCTTATGAGAGAAAATATATGACCCTTGACCTTCTAAGTTTGATTTATTTAGCTTAACAGGATGGTCTCCAATCCCATCTATTTTCCTGCAAATTGAAGCTTATCACTTTGTAGCATATGTATTATATGCCTTTTTATAGCTAAAGGATATCTCATTGAATTTATATATGTAATCTCTTATCAAGTCACCTATTGATAGGTATTTGAGTTGTTTTCACATTTGGCTGTTGTGAATAAGTCCTTCTGTGAAAATAAATGCATGTGTGTGTGTTTGTTTTTATTTCTTTGGGATATGTTGGATATATACTAAGGAACAGAACGGCTGGGTCATAAATCTATGTTTAACATTTTGAGGAACTACCAACTGATTTTCACAGTGGCTGCATCATTTGATATTCTCACCAGAATGTATGAGGGTTGCAATTTCTCTAAGTTCTTGCCAATCTTTGTTCTTTTCTTTTTTAAAAAAATTTATTTTGTAGGAGCATTATAATTATAACATCAATGGGGTCCATTGTGGCATATGTGTACACACACATAACATAATTTGCACCATCCTAGTACCTTTCCTTTTCCTTCCTTCTTCTCTCCCCCAATATGCTGTCTCAACTCATTTTCCTTTCCTTCCCCTTTCCTTTCTGCTCTCTTTATATCTGATTATTGATCTAGTGGGAGTGATGTGATATTTCACTGTTTTGATTTGCCCCAAGGAGACATTGATAGCCTGTGTCCTAATCTTTTGTGCAGATACCGGGAACACTACAGAAAAGTCTTTCCAGCCCAAAAAGGGGAAGAGGAAATCAAAATAAAGGTAAGAATCTTTTTTTAATTTAATTTAATTTTTTTTATTGGTTGTTCACAACATTACAAAGCTCTTGACATATCATATTTCATACATTAGATTGAAGTGGGTTATGACCCTCAATTTTACCCCAAATGCAGATTGCAGAATCACGTCGGTTACACATCCACAATTTTACATAATGCCCTATTAGTAATTGTTGTATTCTGCTACCTTTCCTATCCCCTACTATCCCCCCCTCCCCTCCCCTCCCATCTTCTCTCTCTACCCCATCTACTGTAATTCATTTCTCTCCTTGTTTATTTTCCCATTCCCCTCACAACCTCTTATATGTAATTTTGTATAGCAATGAGGGTCTCCCTTCATTTCCATGCAATTTCCCTGTTCTCTCCCTTTCCCTCCCATCTCATGTCTCTGTTTAATGTTAATCTTTTCTTCCTTCTCTTCCTCCCTGCTCTGTTCATAGTTGCTCTCATTATATCAAAGAAGACATTTGGTATTTGTTTTTTAGGGATTGGCTAGCTTCACTAAGCATAATCTGCTCTAGTGCCATCCATTTCCCTGCAAATTCTATGATTTTGTCATTTTTTATTGCTGCATAGTACTCCATTGTGTATAGATGCCACATTTTTTTTATCCATTCATCTATTGAAGGGCATCTGGGTGGGTTCCACAGTCTAGCTATTGTGAATTGTGCTGCTATGAACATCGATGTGGCAGTATCCCTGTAGCATGCTCTTTTAAAGTCTTCAGGGAATAGTCCGAGAAGGGCAATAGCAGGGTCAAATGGTGGTTCCATTCCCAGCTTTCCCAGGAATCTCCAAACTGCTTTCCAAATTGGCCGCACCAATTTGCAGTCCCACCAGCAATGTACAAGAGTACCCTTTTCTCCACATCCTCGCCAGCACTTGTTGTTGTTTGACTTCATAGTGGCTGCCAATCTTACTGGAGTGAGATGGTATCTTAGGGTGGTTTTGATTTGCATTTCTCTGACTGCTAGAGATGGTGAGCATTTTTTCATGTACTTGTTGATTGATTGTATATCCTCCTCTGAGAAGTGTCTGTTCAGGTCCTTGGCCCATATGTTGATTGGGTTATTTGTTATCTTATTGTCTAATTTTTTGAGTTCTTTGTATACTCTGGATATTAGGGCTCTATCTGAAGTGTGAGGAGTAAAAATTTGTTCCCAGGATGTAGGCTCCCTATTTACCTCTCTTATTGTTTCTCTTGCTGAGAAAAAACTTTTCAGTTTAAGTAAGTCCCATTTGTTGATTCTTGTTATTAACTCTTGTGCAATGGGTGTCCTATTGAGGAACTTGGAGCCTGACCCCACAATATGTAGATCGGAGCCAACTTTTTCTTCTATCAGACGCAGAGTCTCTGATTTGATATCAAGCTCCTTGATCCATTTTGAGTTAACTTTTGTGCATGGTGAGAGAAAGGGATTCAGTTTCATTTTGTTGCATATGGATTTCCAGTTTTCCCAACACCATTTGTTGAAGATGCTATCATTCCTCCATTGCATGCTTTTAGCCGCTTTATCAAATATAAGATAGTTGTAGCTTTGTGGATTAGTCTCTGTGTCCTCTATTCTATACCATTGGTCCACCCGCCTGTTTTGGTACCAGTACCATGTTGTTTATGTTACTATTGCTCTGTAATATAGTCTGAAGTCTGGTATCGCAATACCGCCTGATTCACTCTTCCTGCTTAGTATTGCTTTTGCTATTCTGGGTCTTTTATTTTTCCATATGAATTTCATGATTGCTTTATCTATTTCTACAAGAAATGCCATTGGGATTTTGATTGGCATTGCATTAAACCTATAGAGAACTTTTGGTAATATCGCCATTTTGATGATGTTAGTTCTGCCTATCCATGAACAGGGTATATTTTTCCATCTTCTAAGATCTTCTTCTACTTCTCTCTTTAGGGTTCTGTAGTTTTCATTGTATAAATCTTTCACCTCTTTTGTTAGGTTGATTCCCAAGTATTTTATTTTTTTTGAGGATATTGGGAATGGAGTGTTTTTCCTCATTTCCGTTTCAGAAGTTTTGTCGCTGATATACAGAAATGCCTTTGATTTATGCGTGTTGATTTTATATCCTGCCACTTTGCTGAATTCATTTATTAGTTCTAGTAGTTTTTTTGTAGACCCTTTTGGGTCTTCTAGGTATAGAATCATGTCATCTGCAAATAGTGATAATTTAAGTTCTTCTTTTTCAATTTTTATGCCTTTAATTTCTTTCATCTGTCTAATTGCTCTGGCCAGTGTTTTGAGAACTATATTGAATAGAAGTGGTGATAGAGGGCATCCCTGTCTTGTTCCGGATTTTAGAGGGAATACCTTTAACTTTTGTCCATTCAGAATGATGCTAGCCTGAGGCTTAGCATAGATAGCTTTTACAATGTCAAGGTAAGTTCCTGTTATCCCTAGTTTTTCTAATGTTTTGAACATAAAGGGATGCTCTACTTTGTCGAATGCTCTCTCTGCGTCTATCGAGATGATCATATGGTTCTTATCTTTAAGTCCATTGATGTGGTGAATAACATTTATTGATTTCCATATATTGAACCATCCTTGCATCCCAGGGATGAATCCTACTTGATCATGGTGCACAATTTTTTTGATGTGTTTTTGTATTCGATTCGCCAGAATTTTATTGAGGATTTTTGCATCTAGGTTCATCAGAGATATTGGTCTGTACTTTTCTTTCTTTGAGGGGTCTTTGTCTGGTTTCGGAATCAGGGTGTTGTTGGCCTCATAGAATGAATTTGGAAGAGTTCCCTCTTTTTCTATTTCCTGAAATAACTTGAAAAGTATTGGTATTAATTCTTCTTTAAAGGTTTTGTAAAACTCCGCTGTATACCCATCCGGTCCTGGGATTTTCTTGGTTGGTAGTCTTTTGATGGCTTCTTCAATTTCATCCATTGATATTGGTCTGTTCAAATTGTGTGTATCCTCCTGACTCAGTCTGGGCAAATCATATGTCTTAAGAAATTTATCGATGTCTTCACTATCTTCTATTTTATTGGAATATAGGTTTTCAAAATAATTTCTAATTGTCTTCTGTATTTCTGTAGCATCTGTTGTGATATTGCCTTTTTCATCCCGTATGTTAGTAATTTTAATTCTCTCTCTTCTTCCCTTCGTTAGCATGGCTAAAGGTCTGTCAATCTTATTTATTTTTTCCAAGAACCAACTTTTAGTTTTGTTAATTTTTTCAATAGTTTCTTTTGTTTCAATTTCATTGATTTCCGCTCTGATTTTAATTATTTCTTGCCTTCTGCTACATTTGCTGTTGTTTTGCTCTTCCTTTTCTAGGACTTTGAGATGAAGTGTGAGCTCATTTATTTGTTGGTTTTTTCTTTTTTTGAGGAATGACCACCAGGCGATGAATTTTCCTCTTAAAACTTCTTTCATTGTGTCCCATAGATTCCGATATGTTGTGTCTGTATTTTCATTTATCTCTAAGAATTTTTTGATTTCCTCCTTTATGTCTTCTGTAACCCATTGATCATTCAGTAACATATTGTTCATTTTCCATGTGATGTAGGATTTTTCCTTCCTTCTTTTATCATTGATTTCCAGTTTCATTCCATTATGTTCACATAAAATGCAAGGTATTATCTCCACCCCTTTATATTTACTGAGGGTTGCCCTATGGAATAATATATGGTCTATTTTTGAGAAGGATCCATGTGCTGCTGAGAAAAAAGTATATCCATTTGATGATGGTTGATATATTCTATATATGTCAGTTAAGTCTAGGTTATTGATTGTGATATTGAGTTCTATAGTTTCTTTATTCAACTTTTGTTTGGAGTATCTGTCCAATGGTGAGAGAGGTGTGTTGAAGTCACCCATAATTATTGTGCTGTGGTCTATTTGATTCTTGAACTTGAGGAGAATTTGTTTTATGAATGTCGCAGCACCATTATTTGGTGCATAAATATTGATAATTGTTATGTCTTGTTGGTGAATGGTTCCTTTTAACACTATATAATGTCCTTCCTTATCCCTTTTGATTAACTTAGTCTTGAAGTCGATTTTATTCGATATGAGGATGGCCACCCCTGCTTGCTTACGAGGACCGTGTGCATGGTATATTTTTTCCCATCCTTGTACCTTCAGCCTGTGTATGTCTTTTCCAATCAGATGTGTCTCCTGGAGGCAGCATATTGTTGGATTTGTTTTTTTAATCCATGATACCAGCCTATATCGCTTTATTGGAGAGTTTAAGCCATTAACATTCAGAGTTACTATTGATATATGGTTTGTACTTCCATCCATGTTTGATTATTTATCCTTTTTAAAAAAAAATTTAGTTTGTTTCTCCATGATTATCTTTCCCCTCGCCCTCTGTCTTTACTGAGGCACTTCCTACTGATGGTTTTGGTTATTGTTTTTCATATCTTCCTCGTGTAGTGTTTTGCTCAAAATGCTTTGCAATGCTGGTTTTCTGGCTGCAAATTCTTTTACCTTTTGTTTATCATGAAAGATTTTTATTTCGTTGTCATACCTGAAGCTTAATTTTGCTGGATACAGAATTCTTGGTTGGCATCCATTGTCTTTCAGTGTTTGAAATACATTGTTCCATGACCTTCTTGCTTTCAGTGTCTGTGATGAAAAATCCGTTGTTAACCTTATTGGTTTACCCCTGAATGTAATCTGTCTCCTTTCTCTTGTAGCTTTTAATATTTTCTCTTTGTTCTGTATTTTGGATATCTTCATAACAATGTGTCTTGGCGTTGGTCTACTGTGATTTTGTGTGCTCGGTGTCCTGTATGCATCTTCAATTTGTATATCTGTTTCCTTTTTTTATTTCTGAAAAGTTTTCTGTAATTATTTCATTCAGCAGGTTACTCATTCCCTTGGTTTGAATCTCTGTACCTTCTTCTATCCCGATGACTCGTAAGTTTGTTTTTTTTATGTTATCCCATAACTCTTGGATGTTTTTCTCGTGATTTTTTACCAGCCTTTCTGAGTTGGCTAGACTCTTTTCAAGATGATATATTTTGTCTTCATTATCTGACGTTCTGGCTTCTACTTGCTCCACTCTGTTAGTGATACTCTCAATTGAGTTTTTAATTTGGTTTATCGTTTCCTTCATTTCTAGAATTATTGTTTGATTATTTTTTATAATCTCTATCTCCTGATAAAGATGCTTAACTTCTTCTTTTATCTGTTTATGTAATTCATTCTCAATGTGTTCTTTCATTGCTTGAATTTGCTGTCTCGTATCCTCTTTAAGGTTCCATTCCATCTGTCTAAGGTGTTCCTTGAGTTCTTTATATGACCATTTTTCTGATGACTCTAGGTCCTCCTGAATATTTAGGCTGTCCTGCATTGTTTGTACTCCTTTTCTTCCTTGCTTTTTGAAGCTGCTCATGTTACTTCTTGTTCTGTTTGACTGATGAGTTACTGTTTACTCCTATAAATTTATTAGATGCTTGGGAGGAAAGGTATTAGAAGGGAAGGGAAGAAGTCACTAAAGAGAATGAGAGTAAGCAGGTAGAATTCAAGGAAGGGGGATTAGATAATTGAAAAGAAATGAAAAGACAAAAGAAGAAAAAAAATAGGAAATAAAAAAGAAAAAACAATTTAAAAAAATAATAAAAAAATTAAAATTAAAATTAGAAGAAAAAAAAATTAAAAACAACTATAAAAAAAATTTAAAAAACAACAAGAAAGAAAAATGAAAATGAAAGAAAAACCCAAATCAAAAACAAAGAGAAAAGAAAAAAAGAAAAAAAAAATTAATAAATGCAGTCTTAGAGTTTGATTAACTTCTCTTCCAGTAGGTGGCGCTGTGCCCACCAGGCCAAGTTTATCCTGTCAATATGCGGGAACCAATCACTGTGCAGCAGCTCCTCCCAGACTGGGTGAGTCTCCAATTCTGAGTGCCTAGGTCCTCCTCTTGTGTCTAGTCACTTCCCACTTTTCCTCTAGCCAGGCCCCTCTCACGGGTGCCGCTCACCACAATACTGGCTACACACCAGGTCTGCTGCTCCCGGGAGCCCTGTTTTCATGAACGACTGGGCACACTCTTCCAGTTTGCCATTCCCTCAGACCCTAAGTTTGTAGAGCTTGGGGCTGAGAATCCTCCGCAAATTTTACTTGCCCTCTGGTAGCCACGCCCCCGGTAGCTGGTGCAAGAGACCTCAGCTGTCAGCACTGGTGGGAGCGGTAGTTCCGTGCCGCGGGTCCCACGCCACCTCTGATTCCCTAGGTCTGGCTATCGTGCTCTCGGGAGAGCTGGGAGGGGCCCTTACAGGAGAGCTGGGAGGGGCCCTTAAGGTTTCCCCGATGTGTGGAGAGGGAAGGCTAGGGAATTACACACCTGTATCCGCAGGTTTCAATGAAGTCTGATGACGTCAGTTCTCTGCCATGGCTGTATCTCTTGCAAATGGTGACAGTTCGTTTCCCTTTGCCGGGCGACCAATGCAACGGGTGGGTCCTTACTGTCTCTCCGAAGCCCCGTTTCAAACCTGTGGCCACTACCTATGAAGGCTCGGTAGGCATTTACCTCCATAGGATGAGAAGGGCTGACCAGTTGTTTCAGCCGGCTGGATTAGTGCTGAGTCACAGCTGTTTGTCTGCGGGAAGCAGGCGAACGGGAGCTTGAATTCAGCCGATCCGGGCTCAGTGTGTGTTCTGAGAGGTCCAGACTGTTCGCCCCAGATCCACATCAGCTCAGCATTGCCTAGTGATCCTGATCAAACAGATTTAGGTTGTTTACGACTCCCTATGCCTGCACAGCTGAAGAGGTCAGAGACTTTATCTCTCTGCGCCCGCCACCATGTTGGAATCCCAAGGTAAGAATCTTTGTCTCTTAGGAAACCATAGTGCTTTTTTTTTTTTTTCAAAAAGTGTCTTTTTTTTAAGATTGAAAAGAAAGGGTTAAAGATCTATGTAAAATTTTGATTAGCAGCCCACAAAAAGTACATCATTGTTTTGTTTTAGAAAATAAAACTGTACAAATATAAAAAGAAAAGGAGGATGTATATCAGAAACCCCTGAATACTTAATCTTTGTTTTAAGAACCATGATCTCCTGAGAACAAACTGCATATTACTCACTTGGCATGATCAAGCCATACTAGGGACATGAGTTGCTAAGCCCAAACCAGGATCTCTGACATTGGCTGGAGAAAAAGAGATGGCTGGTACTCACAAATGCTTCTACTCTTTATTGCCATAAGTCCCCCATCTTTTTCTTCATTAAGTGGTCTTCTTGTTGCTCTACAATTTTGGATTATATTCCAAAATCCTGAAAAATTGATTCTAAGATTATCCTTCAAGTTAGATGTTTCTTGGTCTTACCCATCTCAGTAATTGATAATTCTATTCTTCCTGTTTGATTTATTTTTGGTTTGCCTTACACCTCTAGAATGTAATCCAAATCAAGATTCCCATTTAACTCACTGCTATTACATCATATCTAGAAAATATTGTAAGCTTTCAAAAATATTTGTGTCATAGATGTCAAATTAAGTTATCTTCTTCCCATAACATTCTACTTGGATTCTCCCAAATGAATAAAACTCCTTTCTTTACATTATCATATTTGTCTCTTCTTGCAACTTGTGTCACAATTTGCCTCATTCCATAGTCATTTTATGCATTTCAGTAACTGCAAATTCCTAGAAAATGAGAACAGGTTTTGTTTACCTACCACAGTACTTGGCTAGAAATAGATGCTCAAATACTGCTTATGGTTTTAAAATCCCCATATGGATCCTAAAAAGAGCAGAAAAGAGTTTTATTTTTAGGAATGTCATGAATTTGCTTCACTTCGGGAGCATGACGTGGCCTCTGAAGATTCTATCTCTTAGGGGACCCTTTCAAATAAAGCTGTGCTACACAGGACCTTAGTTATCAGTGACGCAGAACTTCCTTGTCTCCTGCCATATAAGGTTTAACTGTGCTACTATATGTCTCAGTTTTTGTTGGAGGTATGAGCTACATTATTTGGGCCCAAAAATTACTGAAAATTATCAAGAGTCTGGATGAAATGGAGTAAAAATTCATTTTAGGGTTCTCTGATATACATCCTCCTTTTCTTTTTTCTATTTGTACAATTTTATTTTCCAAAACACAATAATAAATATACTTTTTGTGGAATGCTAATCAAAATTTTATATTGATCTTTAACCCTTTCTTTTTAGTCTTAAAAAAAGGCGCTTTTTGAGCAGTAGACTGTGAGCAAAGGTAAATAACAATGACTAGGACAAAAATGCATTTGAGAGATAATCAGAAACAGACGTCAAAAACATTTTTATTTATCATAGTATTAGTAATGAAAAAAATACAAGCAATATACACTTATAGTTGGGCAATTATCAATAATTTGCATATTGTTATATAGAATGAGATATTATATATTTTTCAAACAGCATTTAATAGTACCAAAAAAGTTTTCACTATGTAATGTTAATTAATAGGAAAAAATTATTACATTGTAAGATTCAAATTTTGTTTAAAAGCTGCCATTTTATAAAACTGGGAGAAAACACACCACTAATTTAAATTGCACTTCTGGGTCCTGAGAACATAGAAAACATTGATTTTATAAATTTTTATTGTTATCTAAATAACCCAACATGTGCATTTATTCCTCTTTTTTTAGAGAAAATATATTCAAAAAAGAAAATATATCAGTTTAGGTTATCAATCTAATTCTATATATTACTACATTAAAAGGTTAAAAGCTTCTATAAGCTCATTTTAAGCCTAAAGTTTATTTTAGCGATCTACCAAATATTTTTTCATTATACAAAGTGTGTTGATTACTGTGCTAGATAATAGAGCTGATTTTTTGCATGACATAGACAGACTCTGCACTCAGAATAATGGATCTTTCTTATAACTGCTAAGACCTGGAGCCACATCTGGTCTATTTACCCACCAGACTCCCATGATTTAAGGTCAAGGTTAGGCCAGTGATAGTTACAGGCTAGGTCCTACAGTTATTAAAACCAAAATTTGAGACAGAAGTAGATTCTAAAGGTGTGTGAGGTCTGTGTAAGCTTCAGGTCTCTGTAGCCAAGAAAATCTGTTGTAGTGTTAGCAATAAAGACAAAGGATGCCTACCCATAGTATCTGCTGTGAGGGTCACAGCCAGCAAAGCCAAGTTCTTCTCTACTACCATTGTGTGGTGTGTTGCAGCTTATAATGGCAGGCTCTGTCCTCCAGTGTTGCAGTAGACCACAGAAACTCACTGTCAATTTCTTATTTTTGGATTCTTGTCTCTCTTATTCAAAGAATGAAATGCACAGATGAGGAAGAAGAGTGCAGAGGAATAGGATTTATTCATGAGAAAAGAGTGTTTTCGTAGGGTCAAAGGGGACCACATAGGAGTTGCCACTTGGGTCTGCTAGTCTACAGGTTTAGATAGCTCTTGGGCCAACATTATTGCTCCAAATTTATGAGTCAGTCTTTGTAAAAGTGACTCTTGGTTCAAATTTATGCTAATCAGGTTTTAGGAAAATACCAATGTCATTGTTTCAGATTTTTGCTAATCAGGTTTTATAATAGTATCTAAGCTATTGGTTAAAATTCATGCTTATTTGGTCTTTCAAAATGCCAACACTATTGGATAGCCCAGCAATCTCCATTTGGGTCTGCACATAGAGAAGTGAGAGATGGGTTGAGGACAGCATAGTGGACCTTGAAGAATTAGTGTTGTGGTGTTGTATGAAGCAGGTGTCTGCACTGGGCCTGTGCTGGGTCATTGCTGGTTCAGCAGATTGAAATCCCCTGGCTTGCCTTGGCCTTGATTCACCATGCATCAGGCCCAGCACGGTGGGCTCTCTGTGGCCATAGCCCACCATTGCTCCACTGCACTCCCACTCCATCTCTGCTTCTCAGCAGGGATTTGTGGACTGGCGGCATAGGTCAGTGGTTAGGAAGCCATTTCATTATGTCTGACATGTAATGAAGACTCTGTTTTATTGAATGACATATTGAGTAATATTTTCAAAAACTCTAAAACTCAGTGTGAGTTTACAACATAGTATTTGTCAATGGCCTCTGGAAGATTAGCTGTTATTGTGAGATATGCATAGATAAAACTTGCACAAGAATTTCTTAGAGTGCTAATTTTCAGATTTTTTGGATCTAAAAGAAAATTATAAGCCACAGTAAGAAAGTAAAAAGTTGGCAACTGAAAACTTTTGGCTTACAGTGCTACCAAGGGTCAGGAAAATAGTTTTTAAATGTTTTTAAACATAGATTTTCATAGGAAAATATAATAAAATATATCTTAATAAAATATCAGGAATTTGGGATAAACTCTTAAGAATTTGCCTCATTTCTTTAATGTAAGCATTGGCAGTTACAACAAATTATAAATGGACCCTCAAACCATCAGATGGATATAAAAAATAAGCCACAAAGATTTTATAATAAAGAATCAAATTTGAAAATCTTTGTTGAAGTTAGAATGAAGAAAATAACTTTTTTTCCTGGTAACTCAATAGGATATACATGTGGCCTTTGGATTTTCATTTTATTTTGCCTTATTTTTTTAATTCATTAATAAATTTTTCAATTCTGGGGATTGAACCCAGGGATGTTATACCATTTAGCTACATCACCAGTCCTTTTTATTTAATTTATTTTGAGTCTATGTTTCACTGAAGTGCAAAGCATAGCCTGGGATTTGTAATCCTTTCCAAATTGCTGGGATTACAGGCATGCACCACCATGCCCCACTGGATTTGGGGTCTTATTATTGTTCAGATATATCACAGGCCATTTGTTTCAAACATTAAGAAGCAAAGTTATATCTATGGTATTTATTTTAATCTTGAACCCACCTACAATTATAATTAACATACTGAATATGACTTCAATCTGTTATGGGCACAAATCATATCCTTTAAACATATCTCAATATTGTTTTTTATTTTTTAATTGATTTTTTAAAAAAATAAATGACAGCGGAATACATTACAATCCTTATTACACATATACAGCACAATTTTTCATATCTCTGGTTGTATATAAAGTATATTGACACCAATTAGTATCTTCATACATGTACTTTGGATAATGATGTCTATCACATTCCACCATCTTTGCTAATCCCCTTCCCCCTCCCTTTCCCTTTCAAATCTCTCCTATCTAGAATTCATCTATTCATCACATGTTCCCCCTTCCTACCCCACTATCAGTTAGCCTCCTTATATCAGAGAAAACATTTGACATTTGATTTTTTGGGATTGGCTAACTTCACTTAGCATTATCTTTTCCAGTGCCATCCATTTACCTTCAAATGCCATGATTTTATTCACTTTTATTGCCGAGTAAAATTCCATTGTGTATACATGCCATATTTTTTTATCCATTCATGCACTGAAGGACATCTAGGTTGGATCCACAGTTTAGCTATTATGAATTGTGCTACTATAAACATTGATGTGGTGTGTTCCTGTAGTATGCTGTTTTTAAGTCTTTGGGGTATAAACTGAGGAGAGGAATAGCTAGGTCAAATGGAGGTTCCATTCCCAGAGTTCCAAGGAATCTCCATACTTCTTTCCATATCGGCTGCAGCAATCTGGAGTCCACCAGCATTTTATGAGTGTATCTTTTCCCCCACATCCTCGCCAACACTTATTGTTGTGTATCTTCATAATAGCTGGCATTCTGACTGGAGTGAGATGAAATCTTAGAGTAGTTTTGATTTGCATTTCTCTAATTGCTAGAGATGATGAACATTTTTCATATATTTGTTGATTGATTGTATATCCTCCTCTGAGAAGTGTCTGTTCAGGTCCTTGGCTCATTTAGCGAAGTACCAGGATATAAAATCAATACCCATAAATCAAAGGCATTTCTGTATATCAGTGACAAATTCTCTGAGAAGGAAATGAGGAAAATTATCCCATTTACAATAAACTAAAAAAATAACCTAAAAAATTGAGAATCAACTTAACAAAAAGGTGAAAGATCTATAAAATAAAAACTACAGAACCTAAAGAAAGTAATCAAAGAAGACCTTAGAAGATGGAAAAATCTACCTTGCTCTTGAATAGGCAGAATTAATATTATCAAAATGACTATACTTCCAAAAGCACTATACAGATCAATTCTGATCAAAATCCCAATGGTATTCCTCATAGAAATAGAAAAGTAATCATGAAATTCATCTGTAAAAATAAGAAACTCAGAATAGCTAAAGCAATCCTTAGCAGGAAGAGTGAAGCAGGTAGCATCGCTATACCGGACCTTAAACTATATACTACAGAGCAATAGTAACAAAAATAGCATGGTATTGGCAAAAAACCAAACAAACAAACAATAAAACTGATATACCAATGGTACAGAATAGAGGACACAGAGACTAACCCACAAAATTATAATTATCTTTTATTAGACAAAGGTGCCAAAAGCATGCATTGGAGAAAAGATAGCATCTTCAACAAATGATGCTGGGAAAACTGAAAATCCATATGCAACAAAAAGAAATTAAACCCCTGTCTCTCACCATGCACAAAACTTAACTCAAAATGGATCAAGGACCTAGGAATTAAACCAAAGACTCTGCATCTAATAGAAGAAAAAGTAGTCCCTAATCTCCATCATGTGGGATTAGGCCCCACCTTCCTTAATAAACAAATTTCAATATTGATAATAAAATATTGGAATATGTTCTTCATCTTAACTCTTTAGTAGCAATGCCATGAAAGAAGACATGTTTCTGAAGAAGGGTCTGAAGAGGTCCCTGAGAGAAGGGAAGATTTGACTCAGGACCAGCACATTTTGGGCACATGGGATGGAAATGAGACAGAAACTTGTTGGTTTGAAATGTTAATATTTATAGGATGTTGGTATTAGGGCCTTAACTAGAGGTGAAGCCAGGGTGGAGTTTTACAACTTATCACTAGTTTTCCCTTCTCTCATGCATTTCCATCATTTTACAAGGATGCAGGCCAAAGGAATGTTATTCAAGGGTTATAATTAGTCCTCAGTGCTTTCTGCATCTCAGTGGCTCATGTGTGTTTTCTTTAAGACCCATTATATCTCTCAGTAACAGTCAAACTCTAGAAACAACCCACATGTCCTTTAACAGGTAATGGTTCAACTAACTATTTTACATTCATATCACAGGCTATTAATCTATGATGAACAGGCACAAAATATTGACACATGTAACAGCCTAGGTAAATTTCCAGAGAATTATACTGAGAAAACACATCAAGTCCCCAAAGTTATAAACTCTCTGAGTTTATAGTCATATGACATCATGAAATAACAAAATATAGAAATGTGAAATTGATTGGTTATTGCTTGTGGAGGACCATGGCACATGACTATGGCTAAAAATGCACAACCAGAGGAAAACTAAAAGAAGCCTTCTGTAATTTGATTGCTAATGTCAATGTTAATGGCATAGTTTGGTTCTGTCTTACAGTTTATATAAGAGGTATCCCCCAAAAGTTATACTTGAGCCAATACAAGATGACTCAGAAGTGAAATGATTAGATTATGAGAGTTGTGACCTGATTAGTGAATTAATTCTCTGATATGTATTAAGTAGGTCATAGCAGTAGTCAGGTAGGGTGTGGCTAGAAGAGGTGGGCCTCTTGGGGATGTGCCCTTGGGGTTTACATTTTGTCTCTGCTAAGCAGAGCTCTCACCGCTCCTGATTGCTATTTCCTGAGCTGCCTTCCTTTCATCATGATGTTCTGCCTCACCTTGGGCCCAGAGTGATGAAATTGGCCACTAACCGACTTTGACTTCTGAAACCATGAACACCAAATACACTTTTCCTCCTCTAAAATTGTCCTTGTCAGGTCTTTTTGTCACAATTTGAAAAAGCAGACTAAAACATAAATTGGTACTGAGAAAGGGTGTCACTGCCATAACTAACCTGGACTTGTGATTGTTCAGAAGCTGTTGGAGCTTGCTTGTAGGAGAATGATTTTTGAAAAGTTTAGAGATGCAAGCTGGGAAAACTTTAGAATGTTATAAATGAAGCCTAATGGGCGATTTTAGTGGAAACTCAGAAGACCAAAAATGTCAACAGGAATGGGGACAGTAAGACTGTGGTCAAGAGGTTTCACAGAAGGAGGATGCTCTTGGAAACTGGAATAGAGGTCATTCATGTTATGTCCTGGAAAATACATTGTCCACATTTTGCCAGTATCCTGAGACTTTCTCTGAGGATGAAAATAGAGATGATGTAATAATCAGCCTGGCAGAGGAAATTTTGAGGCAGTAGAGCATTCAGGCAGTGGCATGGCTATGGCTGGTAGTTTTGGTCAAGTTTACTATAATAATCAGGAGCAGAAAGCAGATAAGAAAAATCTGGAAAAAAAAAAACGTATTTTGGCTAAAAAGTGGCTTGCACAATTGGGGCTAAGGAAGGTGTGGTTTTTAAAGGGATTACAGCTACTAAAGAAATGCTAATAATTTCATGTAGAAATACTTGGAAAATGGCTTGTGGGCATCTCAGGAATTGGCAAGGTCACTCCCATCTCAGGCTCAAGGGGTTAATATTTTTGTCCATGGTAAGCACAGCTCTTTCTGTTTCCTGATTGCTGTGTCCTGAGCTGTTTTTTTTTTTTTTTTACTATGTAAAATTGTTTAATCCAGGTAAAATAGGTGGATGCAAGGTAAAGTAAAGCATAATTTGAGTTTTTAGGTGAATTATCTCATTTAATCCTCCTAGTAAACTATAAAAAATTGTAAACTATAATAATTGCAAACTACAAAAAAACTCATAAATCATTACAGAGATTAAAACATAGACTTAGAAGGGATAAAAAAATTTGTAACTCATAGACTTCTGAGTGTACAGGTATCATTCAAATCAAGTAAACCTCAGGTATCAATTTTATCACTGCAATTTTCTCACTGTACACACAGCAATCCATTGACTATAATGCAGGATTCTTTTTTTTGGTTATGAACATAGCTGTGTTAACTGGGTGAGGCACTTTTTGTTCCCTTGATTTAATCTGGCTAATGACCTTAGGGGAAGGTATTGAAAAATGACTGGCAAATCAGCCTATTTTCAATGAATGGTTCTCTTATGATGGTTAGCTATGAGAACAACTCCTATAAACACTGGAAATTACTGAGTAACAATGAAAGCCATTGCAATGTTTGGATGGGTACATAGTGGCAGAGAGATCCCTGTGAGCAAAGACAAAGAGGATATGATTTCCCATGGTCTATATTTCTGGAAAACTACAACTCCTACTACCCCTGTTTTAACACCATCACCCCTGGGAGAAATGACTCAGAACTAGTAGGCTATGTGACCACCTTTTCCAGAGTGTCCCACTGTAAACAAATGCCTTACCTTAGGGAAAGTTTATTATTTGTCAGATACTTCCCTTAATCCAACAGAGCATTCACTTATTATTATTTTTAATGAAGACTAGAACATAAGTATTTTATTTTATTTTTTTGGGGGGGTTTCTTTTTTCCATACTTTTTATTGGGGTATTATAGTTGTACAGATTACTGGGATTCATTGTTACATACTTGTGCATGCACACAACATAACAATAAAATTGGGGCATTCATTCATTGATATGCTTCCTTTCCTTAATTCACTGAAAGCAAAAAAGTCTACCATTGTTTTCCATCTCTGTGTTCCAAGTTCCCAGTGCCTGGTATATAATGATTTCTCTTTGAAAGTTTATTGTATTCTACTGAAATTTTAGAGAGTCTGATTATTTAACATTTTTATTTTGGCTATTCTACATCATTGCCTATGGGAGAAATAAAGATACTATCAAGGCAGGAGTTCACAAATGATACAGTCTATTGCCATGGTAATTTTTCTTAGGTTTTCAGGTTATAAAGAAGGGGAGAATAATGTGAATAAAAATCCCAGGCAGTATACTCTGTAGACGAGGTACATTAGCAAAATATTTGAGTTCTAAAAGGATTAAAGGGTAGTTGCTCAGTTAGGATGGAAGCAGACCTCCATAGAAAGGAATGTGTGGTTAAGGAAATAAGGAAGGTGTAATTGTAGTGGACCTTTATATGTACAGCTCCCAGAGAAGCTGGCTTGACCACTGTGGAGATCCTTCATGACACAGGTTTCAGCCATGCTTGAGGAGGGTGTTGGAGGATGTGCTCTTAGAGATCAACTCCAAGGCTGATGGCCTAAACCGCTTGTATTCAGAGAAATGCAGAGAGAGTACAATCCTGTCACAGCCCAAGCTCTCAAAGTGTTAAATTTTTGAGTTACTTCACTTCCAAACTTCAAACTCTTTCTTGGAATCATTTCAAAGCTACACAAGAGTCTTGCAATTACAACTCCAACTTTTCCCACTTTATAGAACACATGACTTGTTCCTTGGACAACATATTATTCTTCTGTTCGGTTCATACATCTTTCAGTTATATCAGATCTACCTTGGAACCATCTGACATTATTCAATGAACTGATAAAGTACCATTAATTAAAAGGCCATTTTTAACTCGTGTATCTGAAGAGAAGCACAATCTACTGGAAAGGTTTGTCCATAGACGTTAAACAAATGAGACCTCATCAAATTGTTGCCTTTATCTTTGAAGTAATGTGAGTACTTTTACAAAGGATCCAGTCTCTTATTATAGTAGTGCTGTAATTCTCCAGGGAATGGCATTACTATCTGTTAGTCATCAATATCTTAGCAGGAAATTCTAGTTAACTATTTTAACTGGTTAAATTTTTCAAATAAGCATGAATAATTACATGGTCACCCTACAATCACCGTCACAGTAAATTAATTGTTACATATGACTGTTATTGTGTTATATTTCTAATCTATAAAGTGATATCCCCAGGAGAATTCACTGATAAATATTTCATATAAGAATATAAAAAAATAAGACATTTCAAGGACAAGACTTAATTCATTAACTGTCAGGAATAAATTTAAACACCTGAAAAATGGTCATGACATTTCCTGACTACTGTCTGAACGTTCATTTATTCATGAATTATTGAACTCACACTTTACAACACTGTTCTGAAACTAGAACAAAAGATATCTGCCCTAACAAAATCTGGGACTTTATAAATGAGAATTTAATACAGTACTAAGAAAGACATTTTAATGACAAGAATGAGTCATTGACTATTGATAAAATAAATACAATTTCTCATAAAATATTACATTTATTCAATTTAAAATATAAAGAAGATGATAAATCTGATACATGGAAAATGCATATTCTAGAATAAAGATACATTATATTACTAGCAATAATAAAATTTTATAATTAAGCAAATTTAGCAAATGTTCAGAGCTAACATATAGTAAATAAGTAATGACAGGCTGTTACATTTCAGAGAAGATACTTTGAGAAAAGTCTTCTTTAAGGTTCATTTTATTAGCTTGATTCATTGTTGGAAATGTTTTAGTAATGAGATCAGTAAAAGGAAGCAGTTGCCTTATATCCATGAATTTGTGGTATATATTAAGGAATTTCATTAAAAAAATGGAGTCTACAGGCAACCACTTATTTGAGGGAAGAGAAACAAAGGGCAGGAAGAAACAGAATGAGTAGAATGAAAGATCAAGGAAAAGTGCTACAAAATGAATAAATGAATTGTTAAATATTATAGGAAATGATGTGGATCAGAAATCTTCATTTCGAGGCCATGGAAATGAGTTTAGTATGTAACTGACTTGTACTTTAGCTGTTCTTACAAGGAAGGGAGAGATTGGCATTTAATGATTGTCCAAGAACAGTACCAGAGGGGGAAAAAGTCTCCCAGCTGCTTGAAAAGGCTGAAAACATACCCTAAAGAGATGACTGCTTGGGTTCTGATTAAAATTATCCTTGGATGTCTGGAATCAGGCACAGACAGTAAAGGTATAAGGATCTCCCTGCTTGCTTTGAGAGAGACCCAGTAAATAAGTCGACTGGCTTTATGTGATGTATCCAATTCCATTGGCCATTAAACAGTAAAAATGCCTCTGAATTCTAGCAACAGAGGGAATGTGCATTCTGATTTTGATTACTTACTTGGATTTGGATGTAGACTGTTATACTGTAATCTTTTAGTGTAAGAGCCTCAAGATTTGTTTGTTCATTGTGTTGTATTCCGTGAACAGAGAGGAACTGAAGAATAACAGCTTGAACATGGGCTCACCACAAGCAAATGACAGAGGGGAACAGAGAAAGAGCTTGCTGATAGCAGGAAATGTCCAGGGAGGGGTGGTGAGTATGTTTCAGGTATAATATCTTTTGCCTGAGCCTGACAGTCAGGTAGTGAGGGATCAAAACCATACTATCTCAGTGCAGACCAACCTGCCTTAAAGAAAAAAAAAAAAAAAAACCTTATTGAAGGTTGAGCAAGCCTTCTTGTGGATATGGAACAGAACCAAAATTAAAATAGAGGGGTGGATCTGAGGAGATATTTTGACAAATAAAGCTGAAGAAATAATATAACATAATATTAAAGAAAGAATTTCTGCCTTGAAAATAGTGCATGCTCTGACCAAAGGAGCTCACTTGTTCAGTGAAGTCAGTCTACATAGAATTTCTATACACTGGTGGCCAAATGGCCTCACAGAGCACTGAGTGAAAAGGAAGGATTCACTCTAGACTTTCTTCTGGGAAATTTGTGTGTAATGAGTGAAACTAATCAAGGAGTATTTGTGGGCATGGAGGGACCCAGAAAATGCATTTTCTCTTCTAAAATGATTACTGGAAAACGCCCTCCTGAGATGAGTCCTAAAGAATGATATAAGAATTTCCAGTGACATTAAAAATGGCAACATCCACAGTGAAGCTGGACATTGGCATCACTCTGCATGCCTTATCAAGAGTGGGGACTGAAACCAGGGACTTGCTCCCTGTCTTGAGGTTCATCTACGGTGGAGCAACACCTGTTCCTCAGCTTCACAGCATGTTTTCCACAGGTGGAGGAAACCTCATAATTTAACCACTGAAGTTAGTTTCAAATAGAGTCCTTTGCTTCCTTGCCTAGAATCCTAGACTTCAAAATTGATAATTTCAGAAAATCAGTTATTCAGAGCAGAGAGAGAAAAAGGAGAATCAACAAAATAGTCCAAGAGTAAAACTGTAGCAACTATGTTTGCTACCCTCAATGTTAGACCGCTTCACTTAAATACACACAATTTATTATAAGTCAATTATCCTTCAAAAAAGCTCTTATTTTAAAAGATTGTACATGAAAAAATTTTGACCACCAGAGTGAGTAGGAAGGTTTTCTTCTGTACTTTTTGAATCAAATGCATGTAACCATGCACACCAGCCCTCATAAGGGATAAGCAGATTCCACTGACACTATACCTCAAACCGCAATAAAGACTAAAATTATAATTTATAATAAAAACAAAATCTGCAAACCTCTCTTCTGCCTGCAATGCTCCTAACTGGAAAAGAGAAATAATCTTTGGAATTAATAGTTTTCTTTCACATGACTACATTCTTAGGTAGGATATTCTCTCCTGCTGGTCTCTATGGATGGATGAGGAATATTCCTCCAACAACCTCCAGCCTCAGTTTCAGGATTCGTGGGGTTTTTTTTGGGGGGGGTGTCTTAGTTGCATATTCATACAAACTCAGCACCAATTAAAGTGATAAATGCTATGAGATAAGAAGAAGCTAACAGAATTCTGTTGAGACTAGAGTCATGTGCCACACAATGATATTTTGGTCAAAGACTGACCACATATACAATAGTGGTTCCATATGATTATAATGGACCTGAAAACTTATCACTTAGTTTTATTGTGGCTGTCATAATGTATAATGCATTACTTACAGTGTTTACATACTAACGTAAACAAACCAGTAACATTGCCAGTTGGAAAAAAGTACAGCACATATAGTTATGTCTAGTACATATTACTTGATCATAATAATGGATGACTGTTACTGGGTTATGTATTTACTATACTGCAGTTTTGTTTTGTTTTGTTTTGTTTTTGGTATAGGGATTGAACCCAGTGGTGCTTAACCACTGAGCCACATCTCCAGCCTCTTAATTATTTTTTATTTTGAAACAGGGTCTACTAAGTTAATCAGGGCCTCACGAAGTTGCTGAGGCTGGCTTTGAACTTGTGATCCTCCTTACTCAGTAGCCTGAGCCTTTGGAGGCTCATGGCACACACATGTGTGTGCCACTGCGCCCTGGCTTATACAATACTTTTTATTGTTATTTTTAAGAACAAAAAGTTTACTAAAAAACAACATGAGGTGTTTCTCTGGCAGTGACCTCATTCATGCTTACTATTTTCTGTCTCTTTTTTTATGTTTATGTCATTTTCTCTTTTGCCTGATTGAATCTCACATTGTTTTGTTCAACTGGCCCCAGGAAGAAGAGAAGTATGTGGGCACACACAGAGACACATCTCACATATCCTAAGTATATAGTAGGCTACACCATCTAGTTCTGTGTAACTGTACTCTGTGATGCTGATACAAGGATGAAATTGCCTAATAATGTTTTTCTCCCTGTTATTAAGTGAAACGTGATTATAACCTTTTCTGTGAATAAAATGGCAACCTCATTTTACTATATCAGGTACTACTAAAACTCTGTATCCCTCGAATTCTTTTTATCATACCATGTATTTTACAAAGGCAAACCTATAGGTACAGAAAATAGGCACACAGGAGCTGCCACAGGAAAGTGACTATACAGGCAATGGGCAGTGTTTTCAGGCTTTCAGTTCTTCTGAATCTTGTATGGATGGTTACTATTTGGGGTAGTAACCAAGTAACCCTCAATTTCTAACTTTACCTTCCTGTCTATTTTGAAGCCAATAACCTCTTTTGGGGGGGTATTTATTGAATCCTATAATATATTTTAAATACATATCTTCCCAATAACTAATTTTAAATCATTTCTTCTTTTTATATACTAAGATGAATGTTAGAAATTATTGAACCTTTGATTCTTAATGTTAGAAATTATTTTCTCTGGTAATTTTCTTCTGTTTCCAATTAAGTTAAACTTATAGGTAATTGTGTAGAGTCAATATGTTTTTAATAGTAGACAACACCCGCAAATATGACATGTATCTTTATTTATCTTCTGCTGGTATATAGAAAAACTTTTGATTATATACCTTATCTAATTTATTAAGCATTTCTATACCGAATTTTCAAAGAAAAAGTGTCATTTTGTATAATTTAGTTATTATCTTTGTCAATTTAAATACTTTTGTTTGGATAATTCATTGATTTGGAAGACACAGGATTGTTTTTGGTTTCATTTTCCTCCTTTCCTTTCAGTTCCTCTGCAGTATGACATTAGTATTTCACGGACTCACCACATGGATGATGGAGTGAGGTATGACAGTGCCTGACCTTGTGTCCTTGGGCAGGTCTTCTGTGTGAGTGTTGGATGCTACTCCCAGCCCTGTTGAGTCCAATGGTGACATTGGGTGTTCAACTTGCACTTGAAACTGAAGTGAGTCACAGTCTACCCCAGGAGAGCAGGAAAGTTCTATTGGTAATTGGTTCCTATATTTTTCATCAGCATTTGGAATCCCTAGGTCTTGCTTCATTTGCAGTAGGTTTGGAAGTCTGCTAACACTTGTACCAGTTAATTCCCTCCCACTGTGGCATCTTAATTCAGTCATGCTCCTTAACCATGTTTCCCACTCTCTTTTTGACACTTGTGTGAACTTTTGAATCTTTTCTTTCCCCCTAGGAGTTAAGGACTGGTCCCCTGAGCATGCCAGCACCCTCAGACTTTCTATTGCGCTAACAGGAAATGATAATGAGAAGGAAAAATTTTGAGAAACATTTTATACAATGGAGCTTCCAGTCTACTTAAACACTAGTTCTTTCACCTCCCCCTGCAAAGTAGTTTTACTAATAGGAGCTGGAGAACTGGGGTAAAGATGTGAAGCAATGGTTATATCACAATACAGGCACTTAAAAAAGGTCAAATGAGTGAGAGAAGAAAACTTCTTTCTGGTAAAGTAAATGCACTTTGCATACTATAAATTTCATTTTTTCCCATCCAAACTGTTAGTTCATGGATTCCAGTGCAATAGGGTTGGTTGTATTTCCTTGAAAAATGAATAACCTCCATTTTAGCACTGCAACTCTTGAGAGCTGCTGATGGAGAGAATACTTTCTGATGTTTTATATTTCAATTTCTATTCACTTCTAAAGAACTGACATTCTATTATAACTAAGTACTGGTTTGGGAAAGTTAATTTGTCTTCAAAATTTGCTCACTCTGTAGATACATCAACTCCAGGTTGATAATCAAGGAGATTCGCTGTGTTTCAGAGAAATAACAAACTTATTATTTTCTAAGAAAATCCCCTCCTACTTGTATAGCTTCCATTCACACAAATAACCATTTCTTAAATAAGAAACACAATTAGTGTTTGCACAGGGGTCAGGAGTACTTGTATGCTTTCTTCTCAAGTAGCAAATAATGGTCCTAAATGCAATGAGGTTCAGACCTGGGATCAACCACAAATTTTGGCAGATAGCACTTTTCTTCCAGTAAGTTAACCAACTGTTACTGAGTACCTATAGAGTGTGTGTAGGGCTGTGTGTTAAGTACAATAGGGAATAAATATATCTAAGTCATAGCTCTTTACCTCCTGGAGTAATACGGTTCATTTAAGAAAAAAATAAAAAGCATTTTGATAAAAAAACAAAACAAAACTAAAAACTAAGTACTTTCATTAAAACAAAAGAACGTGAAGTCATCACTTCCTTAAAATTCAAATGAAAAGTGGGCCCCAATGTTCTTCTTACCTTTTCTCCTATTTCTTTCCATGATTGGCGGGAGGGTTGTAACACAAGATTTTAGCTTTACATTCTTTTTGGTACCTTCTCCTTCTTGTAGCTCTCTTAGTTAACAAGGTACAATATTCCTTTTCTCTGTCTATGAGATAAGGACTTCCTGGGTGTCTTAATCCTTGGCCTCTACACCGGAACCACAATAGTATAGGTGATACCAACAGGAGACATGGCTTAGCCTTGAAATTGTTTCTGAAATATTATTCCCAGTAACATATTCTTATTGCAGGTGGGTGTAGAAAATTTGATAGGGTTTTTTTTTTTTCCAAGTGACTTTCTTGTTAGATAAAATAATTCCAATGATTACTATAATGCATAATACTGGTGGTAGCTTTAGGGCATTATTTTCTCTTAATTAAATTTCCTTTTTTTGAATACTATGAGATTTTAATTAAGAACAAATGTTGAATTTTTTTAAATGTCACCTGAGGCACAATCAAGCAAAAAATGCTTTTTTTTTGGTTTGCTATATTTGTCATTGTAAATTATGCTAATTGCCTTAAAACAAATCTACTCCATTGTTGTATATAATTATCCTAACAATGTATCATCTTATTTACTAGAATTTTATTCACCAGTTTTGTTGCTATATTGATAAATGTTATTAGTTTGTTTTTCTTTTCTTTCTTCTTAGTCTATCATTAGAGTTGAGTTCTGTTATTGAAGATATCCTAAACGGCCAGCTTTCTTTACATTGGAATAGAGTTACTTGGGGCTCTTAGGGCAGTGAAGAGTTCGCATTTAAAACAAATAATGTGGAAAAAAAATATATATATATATTTACATCTTTAAATAATTGCTATTTGCAAAATAATGGGAAATTGAATAGGAAGTTTTAGTAATCAGAGTTCTAAAGACATGAGTAGAACTTTTGTGGCTAGTTTGTATTGTTAAGAAACAGAACTTAGAATAATTTAAAAAATTAGAAATATTGTTTAGTAAATCAAACTTTCGCTTGACTTTTAGAGGTTGGAAATAAAAAAAACATCATCAAATAATTTTTATGAAACTTCTCACTTTTTTTACTCATTTCATCATCATGTACAATTGAAACTATATCCATACTGTCTTATATTGAAAGAAAAAGAAAGTTGTGAAAAAAAGACGAAAATCAAAGGTTAAGGAAAAAAATTAGATAATCCTTAAAAGAAGAAGTACAAATGGCCAATACTTATTTTTTTCCCATCATCTACAAATTTAGTGGTTCCCATAATAACCCTCTCAAAGTTTGGTGAATTGCTAAAATGACTCAAAGTATTTAGGATAGCACTTACTCTATACTACAGAATTATTACAAAGAATGGAACTCAAGAAAAGCCCAATGGGAGAGATGCACAGGGTGAGACATGAAGGAAGCAGGGGTAGAGCTTCCATTTATTGGGCATCCCACCTTCCCAAACCAGCAGGTGCTCACCAACTCGAAAGCTCCCCACACTCCATTGTCTAAATATTCACAGAGACTTTGATGCATGACTGACCATTGGAGACTGAACTCTACCTCCAGTCCCTTTCCCAGTATTAAGGACAGATATTGAGGAGGGTAGAACTGAAATCCAACTGAATAATGATTCCTCCTTCTTCCTGGTGCCCAGTCCTATCCTGAAGTTCTCTGGGATGGAGTCCCCAGCCAGGCATTACCTCATTTGTGTAATGGCACCACCTTGGAAATTCCAAAGGTATGAGAGTCTGTGCCTGGAAACCAAGACAAAGAATAAATATGTATTTGATATTATACCACAATTTATTATCCATTTTGTGTTTATTTCAATTATGCTATTCACTTGTTCCCCTGATATCACCCCAAATATTTTATATTTTTTTATTTATTGGTTGTTCACAACATTACAAAGCTCTTGACATATCATATTTCATACATTAGATTGAAGTGGGTTATGAACTCCCAATTTTTACCCCAAATGCAGATTTCAGAATCACGTCGGTTACACATCCACAATTTTACATAATGTCCTATTAGTAACTGTTGTATTCTGCTACCTTTCCTATCCCCTACTAACCCCCTTCCCCTTCCCTCACATCTTCTCTCTCTACCCCATCTACTGTAATTCATTTCTCTCCTTGTTTATTTTCCCATTCCCCTCACAACCTCTTATATGTAATTTTGTATAGCAATGAGGGTCTCCCTTCATTTCCATGCAATTTCCCTTTTCTCTCCCTTTCCCTCCCATCTCATGTCTCTGTTTAATGTTAATCTTTTCTTCCTGCTCTTCCTCCCTGCTCTGTTCATAGTTGCTCTCATTATATCAAAGAAGACATTTGGTATTTGTTTTTTAGGGATTGGCTAGCTTCACTAAGCATAATCTGCTCTAGTGCCATTCATTTCCCTGCAAATTCAATGATTTTGTCATTTTTTAATGCTGCGTAATACTCCATGGTGTATAAATGCCACATTTTTTTTTATCCATTCATCTATTGAAGGGCATCTGGGTTGGTTCCACAGTCTAGCTATTGTGAATTGTGCTGCTATGAACATCGATGTGGCAGTATCCCTGTAGTATGCTCTTTTAAGGTCTTCAGGGAATAGTCCGAGAAGGGCAATAGCAGGGTCAAATGGTGGTTCCATTCCCAGCTTTTCCAGGAATCTCCATACTTCTTTCCAAATTGGCCACACCAATTTGCAGTCCCACCAGGAATGTGCAAGTGTACCCTTTTCTCCACATCCTGTTGTTGTTTGACTTCATAATGGCTGCCAATCTTACTGGAGTGAGATGGTATCTTAGGATGGTTTTGATTTGCATTTCTCTGACTGTTAGAGATGGTGAGCATTTTTTCATGTACTTGTTGATTGATTGTATATCCTCCTCTGAGAAGTGTCTGTTCAGGTCCTTGGCCCATTTGTTGATTGGGTGATTTGTTATCTTATTGTCTAATTTTTTGAGTTCTTTGTATACTCTGGATATTAGGGCTCTATCTGAAGTGTCAGGAGTAAAAATTTGTTCCCATGATGTAGGCTCCCTATTTACCTCTCTTATTGTTTCTCTTGCTGAGAAAAAACTTTTTAGTTTAAGAAAGTCCCATTTGTTGATTCTTGTTATTAACGCTTGTGCTATGGGTGTCCTCTTAAGGAATTTGGAGCCCGACCCCACAATATGTAGATCAGAGCCAACTTTTTCTTCTATCAGAGGCAGAGTCTGTGATTTGATATCAAGCTCCTTGATCCATTTTGAGTTAACTTTTGTGCATGTTGAGAGAAAGGGATTCAGTTTCATTTTGTTGCATATGGATTTCCAGTTTTCCCAACACCATTTGTTGAAGATGCTATCCTTCCTCCATTGCATGCTTTTAGCCCCTTTATCAAATATAAGATAGTTGTAACTTTGTGGATTAGTCTCTGTGTCCTCTATTCTATACCATTGGTCCACCCGCCTGTTTTGGTACCAGTACCATGCTGTTTTTGTCACTATTGCTCTGTAGTATAGTTTGAAATCTGTTATCGCTATACCGCCTACTTGATCATGGTGCACAATTTTTTTTGATGTGTTTTTGTATTCGATTTGCCAGAATTTTATTGAGGATTTTTGCATCTAGATTCATCAGAGATATTGGTCTGTAGTTTTCTTTCTTTGAGGTCTTTGTCTGGTTTCGGAATCAGCGTGATGTTGGCCTCATAGAATGAATTTGGAAGAGCTTCCTCTTTTTCTATTTCCTGAAATAACTTGAAAAATATTGGTATTAATTCTTCTTTAAAGGTTTTGTAAAACTCCGCTGTATACCCATCCGGTGGGCTTTTCTTGGTTGGTAGTCTTTGATTGCTTCTTCAATTTCATCCATTGATATTGGTCTGTTCAAATTGTGTGTATCCTCCTGACTCAGTCTGGGCAAATCATATGACTTCAGAAATTTATCGATGTCTTCACTATCTTCTATTTTATTGGAATATAGGTTTTCAAAATAATTTCTAATCGTCTTCTGTATTTCTGTAGCATCTGTTGTGATATTGCCTTTTTCATCCCGTATGTTAGTAATTTGAGTTCTCTCTCTTCTTCTCTTCGTTAGCATAGCTAAGGGTCTCTGGATCTTATTTATTTTTTCAAAGAACCAACTTTCAGTTTTGTTAATTTTTTCAATAGTTTCTTTTGTTTCAATTTCATTGATTTCCGCTCTGATTTTAATGATTTCTTGCCTTCTGCTACATTTGCTGTTGTTTTGCTCTTCCTTTTCTAGGGCTTTGAGATGAAGTGTGAGCTCATTTATTTGTTGGTTTTTTCTTTTTTTGAGGAATGACCACCAGGCGATGAATTTCCCTCTTAAACTGCTTTCATTATGTCCCATAGATTCCGATATGTTGTGTCTGTATTTTCATTTATCTCTAAGAATTTTTTGATTTCCTCCTTTATGTCTTCTGTAACCCATTGATCATTCAGTAACATATTGCTCATTTTCCATGTGATGTAGGATTTTTCCTTCCTTTTTTTATCATTGATTTCCAGTTTCATTCCATTATGATCAGATAAAATGCATGGTATTATCTCCACCCCTTTATATTTACTGAGGGTTGCCCTATGGCATAATATATGGTCTATTTTTGAGAAGGATCCATGTGCTGCTGAGAAAAAAGTATATCCATTTGATGATGGTTGATATATTCTATATATGTCAGTTAAGTCTAGGATATTGATTGTGGTATTGAGTTCTATAGTTTCTTTATTCAACTTTTGTTTGGAGGATCTGTCCAATGGTGAGAGAGGTGTGTTGAAGTCACCCATAATTATTGTGTTGTGGTCTATTTGATTCTTGAACTTGAGGAGAATTTGTTTTATGAATGTCGCAGCACCATTATTTGGTGCATAATTATTGATAATTGTTATGTCTTGTTGGTGAATGGTTCCTTTTAACAGTATATAATGTCCTTCTTTATCCCTTTTGATTAACTTAGTCTTGAAGTCGATTTTATTCGATATGAGGATGACCACCCCTGCTTGCTTACGAGGACCGTGTGCGTGGTATATTTTTTCCCATCCTTTCACCTTCAGCCTGTGTATGTCTTTTCCAATCAGATGTGTCTCCTGGAGGCAGCATATTGTTGGATTTGTTTTTTTAATCCATGATACCAGCCTATGTCGCTTTATTGGAGAGTTTAAGCCATTATCATTCAGAGTTACTATTGATATATGGTTTGTACTTCCATCCATGTTTGATTATTTATCCTTTTTTAAAAAAAAATTAGTTTGTTTCTCCATGATTATCTTTCCCCTCGCCCTCTGTCTTTACTGAGGCACTTCCTACTGATGGTTTTGGTTATTGTTTTTCATTTCTTCCTCGTGTAGTGTTTTGCTCAAAATGCTTTGCAATGCTGGTTTTCTGGCTGCAAATTCTTTTACCTTTTGTTTATCATGAAAGATTTTTATTTCGTTGTCATACCTGAAGCTTAATTTTGCTGGATACAGAATTCTTGGTTGGCATCCATTGTCTTTCAGTGTTTGAAATACATTGTTCCATGACCTTCTTGCTTTCAGTGTCTGTGATGAAAAATCCATTGTTAACCTTATTGGTTTACCCCTGAATGTAATCTGTCTCCTTTCTCTTGTAGCTTTTAATATTTTCTCTTTGTTCTGTATTTTGGATATCTTCATAACAATGTGTCTTGGCGTTGGTCTACTGTGATTTTGTGTGCTCGGTGTCCTGTATGCATCTTCAATTTGTATATCTGTTTCCTTTTTTATTTCTGGAAAGTTTTCTGTAATTATTTCATTCAGCAGGTTACTCATTCCCTTGGTTTGAATCTCTGTACCTTCCTCTATCCTGATAACTCTTAAATTTGTTTTTTTTTTATGTTATCCCATAACTCTTGGATGTTTTTCTCGTGATTTTTTACCAGCCTTTCTGAGTTGACTAGACTCTTTTCAAGATGATATATTTTGTCTTCATTATCTGACGTTCTGGCTTCTACTTGCTCCACTCTGTTAGTGATACTCTCAATTGAGTTTTTAATTTGGCTTATCGTTTCCTTCATGTCTAGAATTATTGTTTCATTATTTTTTATAATCTCTATCTCCTGATAAAGATGCTTAACTTCTTCTTTTATCTGTTTATGTAATTCATTTTCAATGTGTTCTTTCACTGTTTGAATTTTCTGTCTCGTATCCTCTTTAAGGTTCCATTCCATCTGTCTAAGGTGTTCCTTAAGTTCTTTATAAGACCATTTTTCTGATGACTCTAGGTCCTCCTGAATATTTAGGCTGTCCTGCATTGTTTGTACTCCTTTTCTTCCTTGCTTTTTCATGCTGCTCATGTTACTTCTTGTTCTGTTTGACTGCTGAGTTACTATTTACCCTATAAATTTATTTGATGCTTGGGAGGAAAGGTATTAGAAGGGAAGGGAAGAAGTCACTAAAGAGAATGAGAGTAAGCAGGTAGAATTCAAGGAAGGGGGAATAAGAAAACTAAAAAGAAATGAAAAGACAAAAAAAGGAAAACAAATAGGAAATAAAAAAAGAAAAAAAACATTTTTAAATAATAATAATAATAAATAAAAATTAAAATTAGAAGAAAAAAATAAAAAAATTAAAAAAAATTTTAAAAAACAACAAGAAAAATGAAAATGAAAAAAAAAAACCCAAATCAAAAAAAAAGAAAAAAAAAACTAATAAATGCAGTCTAAGAGTTTGATTTACTTCTCTTCCAGTAGGTGGTGCTGTGCCCACCAGGTCAAGTTTCTCCTGTCAATTCGCGGGAACCAATCACTGTGCAGCAGCTCCTCCCAGACTGGGCGAGTCTCCAATCCTGAGTGCCTAGGGCCTCCTCTTGTGTCTAGTCACTTCCCACTTTTCCTCTAGCCAGGCCCCTCTCACCGGTGATGCTCACCACAATACTGGCTACACGCCAGGTCTGCTGCTCCCGGGAGCCCTGTTTTCATGAACGACTGGGCACACTCTTCCAGTTTGCCATTCCCTCAGACCCTAAGTTTGTTGAGCTTGGGGCTGAGAACCCCCAGCGAATTTGGTTGCCCTCCGGTAGCCATGCCCCCGGTAGCTGATGCAAGAGACCTCAGCTGTCAGCACTGGTGGGAGCGGTAGCTGGGAGTTTCGAGCCGCCGCAGGTCCCGCACCACGTCTGATTCCCTCGTTCTTGCTATCTCTCAAGGGAGAGCTGGGTGGGGCCCTTACCGGAGAGCTGGGAGGGGCCCTTAAGGTTTCCCTGATGTGTGGAGAGGGAAAGCTAGGGAATTACACACCTGTAGCTGCAGGTTTCAATGAAGTTATCTCCTCCGCCGCAGTCTGATGATGTCAGTTCTCTGCCATGGTGGTATCTCTTGCAAATGGTGACAGTTCGTTTCCCTTTGCCGGGTGACCAATGCAACGGGTGGGTCCTTACTGTCTCTCTCAAGCCCCGTTTCAAACCTGTGGCCACTACCTATGAAGGCTCGGTAGGCATTTACCTCCGTAGGATCAGAAGGGCTGACCAGTTGTTTCAGCCGGATGGATTATTGCTGAGTCACAGCTGTTTGTCTGTGGGAAGCAGGCGAACGGGAGTATGAATTCAACTGATCCGGGCTCAGTGTGTGTTCTGAGAGGCCCAGACTGTTCGCCCCAGATCCACGTCATCTCAGCATTGCCTAGTGATCCTGAGCAAACAGAATTTAGACTGTTTACGACTCCCTATGCCCACACAGCTGAAGAGGTCAGAGACTTAATCTCTCCGCACCCGCTGCCATGTTGGATCTCATTCCTTATCCTCACCCCCAATATTTAAAAGTCAACATACGATGTCTGGGTAGCGTCTCAGATATTGTGACATGGGAGAAACCCTCTGAATAAAGTGCTCCTAGTGAGTACAAATCTTGTTGAAGGTGCTCCAGTGAACTCAGTGGCCTGAGAAATAGGGATAATGTTTGTTTTTCCAACATTCTAATTTTGGTATTTCCCGATTCCAACAATAGATTTCTTGCACAGCATCTATTAGTTGTTAATTGTCTCCTCTTTGAAGATCTTCCTTGTTTCACCAGAGCTTATGATATTATTGTTGTTGGACCATAAACACTCTTAGTCGTTGCTTTTCTTTTTCTTATAGCTGTGAGCCACCTAGTGGGACGGGAAATGCTAGTTATTCAACTTCATAATCTGTTCCTAAATAAAGCATGGTTACATTACCCAATCCTGGAAAAGTTTGTGCTCTTCACCTCGTCCGTAAATGAAATAGATGAACTGTGAAAGGAGAGAGCCCCTTTGGGCATTAAAATGTCAAAATAAGAAACTTGGTGTTGTTGCAATACCTGCACAGGCAGGACCTAAAAGTGTATAAAATCATAATGAGACAGATCCAAATTCTGAAACTGAATCTCTAGTGCTAGAATGACCTAACCTGGACTTCCCATTATATGTAAGAAATAAACCTGTAAAGTGTTGGCCTTTTTATTCAGACATTTGACCAAAAGCAATATAATACACTGCATAACTGTGTGCAGAGAACTGCTCACATTTCATTAGAGTGATTTGCTGTTTGTTTCCTCCTGTGTGTTCTTAAGCATCTGATAGAAGAGCTTATGGATATTTATCTTTGCATGCCTGTAACTATATTTGCTGAGTGTATGAATCTACAATTATTTTTTCTTTGGGGGATTTTCTTTTTATAATTCTTCCTGTCAAATCAAGTTTCTCTCTTTCTGTAAAACTTATCTCAGCACTTATATCCTCCCTGAAGCATTGCCCTGCATAAGCACAAGCTCATTCATGTATTCCCACACTATCATATTTGTAGCACTTCCTTATGGGATTTTTATAAAAACCCACATTTTTACTGTTATAAAGCTTGCATTCATTGAGGTATTCCTGTGTTTTCAGCTCAGCTCACCAAATTACAGAAGTAGACCACAATTATGGAGAAGCAATCAGAGCCAGTGGGGGAAAAATATGTCATGAATTCATTCAACAAATATTTAACAATTATGAAGAAAACAGGTATGGCTTGCTCTCAAAAGATTGACTTTTCAATTGATCATACAAATATTAAACAGCTAATCTCTACAGAAATAGATATCCAGTGTGAGTTTCATGGAAGGTCTCCTCAGGGAAGTATTTCACCTAAAGTGCAGAAAGGAAGTTAAGGAGTTATAATGGCATGGATCCCCAGCTGCCAATCTCTACAGCCCACCTATTCTACTGGTTCCTGTCTAGCAGAGCAGTGGAGTGGCAGCCCAGGTGGATTGGAGCCTGGTGGAAAGCACCACCCAGTTGTTGAGAGCCAAAGCCAGCTGAACTGTTACTCTTGGTGGACAGGCCTGGGCACAGTACAGAATCCTGCTGCAGGAGCTCATTCCATGCAGCACTGCAGCATAGACCCTCCAAGGACCTTAACCTCCTGTTTTATGACCTGCACAAGAAAATGAAAGTGGGGCAGATCTGAATGGAATTTGGGACTCAAGAGTTGAACAATTGTGTGAATACAGTTCCAAACCCTAATTAGAATCAAATTGGATGAATAATGTTAGTACTTTTCCAATCTCTAATTAGGATTATTTTGAACCAATAGCATTGGTACTTTTATCAAATGCAAATTAGCATAAGTTTGGACCAATCGCAATGAACCAAATGCTATAGAAAGCCCTCAACTAGCACACTTGCCAGGAGAAAGCCTGCTTCTATCAGTTTTTCTCTTGCACTACAAGAGTTCTGTTGCTGTCTATATTCTTCAACAAATCTGACTCAAATCTCACTCATCTTGGTCTGTGGATTTCATTCTTTGAATTTGTGAGACAAGAATCCAGAATAAAGAAGAAATTGATGATGGGTTCCTGGGGTCTGCTGCAACCGTGGAGGACATAGCTTAATATTAAGAGCTACAGCTTTCTCTGCTGCAGAGTCCTGCAAACTTATGCAGATGCCACCCACCAGGAAGAGCATAGAAACTACAGTTTAACCTGCCAGCAGAAGCAGGGAATTGAATTTCCTCTGGAACCTTCAGTTTCAATAAATGGGAGAAACATCATTTAAGGAAAAATGCATATATTATATAGTTTGAATCTATAACATGCCCTAAATGCCCATGTGTTGAAGGACTGTTTCCTAGATTGAGGTACTACTGGGAGCTAGTGAATTATTTAGGACCTAAGTCACTGGCCTATGTCCTTGGAGAGAGTAATGGGGCAACAACCCCTCACCTCTCTCTCTCTCTCTCTCTCTCTCTCTCTCTATCTCTCTCTGTCTCTCAATCTCTCTCTCTCTCTCTCTCTCTCTCTCTCTCTCTCTCTCTCTCTCTCTCTTGGCTTCCAGCTACCACTAGATGAACAGTCTTTCTCCACCACACACTCTTACCATGATATAGGGTGTCACCACAGATGCAAAAAAAATGGAGCCTAGTGCTCATGAACTGCAATCTCTGAAATCATAGGCCAAAATAAACCTTCCTCCTTATAAGTTTGTTTATCTCAGGTGTTTTGTTACAGTGACAGAATGCTGACTAACAAAATAACCAAAGGCTTAGGAAAAAAGTATATAGTATCTTTGAGAGGCAAGGGGTTATATAACATAATGCCAGGCATATCATAGCAAGGCATCTTCCTTTATCCTGAAATAAAAGAGGTATTTCCATGTCATATCAGTGGAGTGGAAGATGAAAGAAGGGAGAGAAAAATAAGGACATCTCATCAGATTTGCTTTTAAAATGATCATTAGGCTACATTTCAAGAAAGGGGTGGATGAGGATGATAAGACTAGATACTGTGTGAAAACTGTAAGACTATTTTTACCATTCAGAGATTTCTGACGTTTTCTGTAGAGTCATGGTATTTTCATAAGCTAAAAGTCTCAAGAGAATGGAGTGATAAGGCCATTAGTTCAGATTTGGGCTAGTAGGATTTTCAGTGTTTATGTAACAACTACAGGAAAAACTGTAGTCAACAGTATTTGAAAATGAATTTGAGTTTGATGTGAGGTCTTCGTACATTAACTAATTGACAGTAGAATATGGGGTCATTTAATCTTACCATTCATTAGAAAGCCTATGAGTTTCTCTCGTCATTAATATTCTCCTGCATCATCATTTCCTACTGTCAACTCCCTTGGCTCCCCCAAGCTGGAAATAGATTGCATACTTTAAGCACTTGTCCTAATTCCTCAAACTGATTTTTCTATGCATATTAGTTATGGAAGTCTAAGTCCCACAAAAATTTGTTACAAATGTCAAATAAGATGCAATAATATCCAAACACATGGAATGATTTCTTGATTACAAATGGCAACTGCAGTGGTGGTCATTCTTTGTTTCAAGGATTCAGGATGACATAGTTCTGCTTTCTTCCATGGGCTTCTAAGTCTAAACCCCTCCATGACTATCTCCACTCCAAGAACTAGGAACTACGCATGGTACAGAGAAACATGAATGGAAAATTTTCATGAGCCAAGAGTAGGAGGGATCCACATTGTATCTCCTTATTACTTTTGATTGAGCTCAGTTACAAGACCAGACTGAACTACGTGGGTTCAGTCTGGGTGAACACAGAAAGATAGTGATGTTAAAAATGAAATCAAAATTTCATTTTGTTGCATATGGTTTTCCAGTTTTCCCAGCACCATTTATTGAAGAGGCTATCTTTTCTCCAATGTCTGTTTTTGGCACCTTTGTCTAATATAAGATAATTATAATTTTGTGGCTTAGTCTCTGTGTCCTCTATTCTGTACCATTGGTCTACCAGTCTGTTTTGGTGCCAATATGGAAAGCAGTATGGAAATTCCTTGGAAAACTTGGAATGGAACCACCATTTGACCCAGCTATCCCTTTCCTCGGTCTGTACCCAAAGGATTTAAAAACAGCATACTACAGGGACACAACCACATCAATGTTTATAGCAGCACAATTCACAATAGCTAAACTGTGGAACCAACCTAGATGTCCTTCAGTAGATGAGTGGATAAAAAAAAAATTGTGGCATATATACTCGATGGAATATTACTTAGCAATAAAAGAGAATAAAATCATAGTATTTGCAGGTACATGGTTGGAGTTAGAGAAGATAATGCTAAGTGAAACTTCAAAAAAGTCTCAAAAAAACAAATACTGAATGTTTTCTCTGATATAAGGAGACTGATTCATAGTGGGATAGGGAGAGGTAGCATGGGAAGAATAGAAGAACTCTAGATAGAGCAAAGTGGTGGGAGGGGAATGGAGGGGTCAGGGGGTTAGAAATGATGGTGGAATGTGATGGACATCACTATCCAAAATATGTGTATGAAGACACGAATTGGTGTGACTATACTTTATTTACAACCAGAGATATGAAAAATTGTGCTGTATATGTGTAACAAGAATCGTAATGCATTCCGCTGTCATTTATTTTTTAAAAAATCAATTAAAAATTTAAAAAATTAAATTAAATTAAAAATGAAATCAAAAGTATCAAGGTAACAAAAAATAGAAATGTTGAAGAACTGTCTCAGTTTAGAGGAGACAAAAAGTCATGACCAGTAAAGGCAATGTGTGACCCTGCACTAGTAAAAGGACATTAGCAGAACAAGTGGAGAATATGAATAAGGTCTGTAGATTAGATATTAGTAAATCAATATTAATTTCCTGATTTCAGTGATTAGACTATGGTTATGCAAGTTAACATTTTGAAAGGCTCAGTTTATCTATAAATCTTAGCATACTCTGCAATATTTTGCATGGGAAATTGTTTCAAAATGACAAATTTTAAAGAGAAAAAAAAGGCCTGGATAGACTAGTAGAGACTTGAAGAAGATTTAAGAAAAAACTTTGCAGTTTTCAAGGGATTAAGGAAAAGTATATTAAGAGTAAGTGGAGGCCACTTCTATTAGAATAAGAAGTTTTCATAGCACATTCTTAGAATTTACCCTTTCAGAGTTGGAGTATATTTTCTTAAACTTTCTATTGCATAACAGTGTACTCATTACTCTTCACTTATGTGTAACAGGCTTTGATTATGAAATGTAACACAATCTTATTTTTAGCTGATGTTCTCCTAAATAGCAGAATTGGAGACAAGGGCTTTTATGCAGATAGTTTAATTTAAAAACACATCCTAGTGAATAAAACTGTGGGGGATTTGGAAGGGTAAAATAAGAAAGGAAAGGAAATAACATAATTGAAAATTAAGTTGGCATGATTATAACAAAATCAAGCTTGGTCATTCTGGGGAGCCCATGAGATTCTGGTGAGAACAATATGTTGTACACATAGGAGAGGTTTGTCTACCACACCTGCTTCCACTAGCCAAGATTTCCCAAGGGTGTTAATAGTCTCATGTTTCCAGATTTGTATGTGTACTTAACTGGCTCAGTTAATGCTGTTAGGTGCCCTATGTGGCACAAATTTCCAGAACAGAAATATATATATATATATATATATATATATATATATATATATATATATGGAGAGAGAGAGAGAGAGAGTAAGTTCAAGACATATTCCATTGTGTATATATACACCATATTTTCTTAACCTATTCATCTTTTGAAGGGCATCTAGGTTGGTTCCATAGTTAAGCTATGTGATCTGTGGATGCTGACTCATAATGGAGGGGGAGGGTCTAAGGAAGAATTGAGGAACTTTGGATTAGGCAGAGAGGAGTGAGGGGAGCCATGGGGGTGTGGGAGTGAGAAGGATGGTGGAATAAGACCCTCTGTATCTGTATGAATGCATGAACCATGTGAGTCTGCATGGTGTACAGCCAGAGAAATGAGAAGTTGAGCTCCATTTGTGTGCAACAAGTTGAAATTCATTCTGCTGCCATGTATAATTAATTATAACAAATTAAAAAAAATGTAAAAAGACATAAGTTTCCAGACTCTACGAATGCTCAGCTGGTTCCTGTAACATTTGACCAAGTGGACAGGGTACAGTAAATGTTAAATACAGTCCACCTCTTGCACTTTGAATCTGCTTGGGGTCTTCATTAGGTAAGTCAGGACTATCAATAAATCTGTGAGGTGGTAGTCGATCACAATTGCCTCAGAAGCCAACATAGTTCATAGGTCTTGCAAGTGTAACTGGTTGAAGGTTGTAAATGGTGTTGATGATATCCATTTTTACTATCCATTTTGGGTTTTTCTGATCCTTGCCCAAGTAGTGAAGAACACAAGGGGTGGGAGTCCTCAGTTGTTTTGCCATTAGTGGGCCAGAATCATGGGTCCACTGGACACACAAGCACAAAGAGATGGATTGATTCCTTTTTGTCTCCATATGTAGTCACATGCCTTGATCCTCCCCCTAATGAATGTCAATTAATCCTGCCCATATAGTAATTTCATTCATTGCTTGTTGTATAACCAACATGGGAACTCCAAATTATCGGGGCAAGTCACAGCTTTGTACTTAGTAAAATCCTCACTGTTTATCTGTAGAAAAGTACTGATTCACAACACACATACATAGTACAAGCCCTTTCCTAATCCAAAATGACTACAAACAAGTGAAGCAAGAATCCCTCCTTCGTATTACTGGCATTAGTACTGATGGGAAGAAATGCTGATTCTTCTTATTAAGTCTTGGTATCAAAATATATGTATTTTAGATCGAGTAGATACTACATACTGTTCAGTTTCGGATTAATCAGACATTCTAAATCCCGTAGAAAAGCACCCCAAGCCTCAGCTGATACTTTAACTGATCATTTAATGAACTACTCCACCCTCTCTTTCTACTAGTCTGACTGTTTCCAATCAATGCCATACCTGAAAGGAACTGTGTGTCTCTTAATTAAATACCCATTGTCATTCTTTCATGATAAATTGTCCCTTGGTTTGAGGAGATCTTTCTGGGACTTATGTAAATAAGTTGAGCATTATGTACACCCTCAGATGGTGGTGTTGGCAGACTTATTTTGAGAAGGGAAGGCAAGACTATTTCTAGAGTGTGTGTCAGTTTTAATAAAGATAAATTTCTACTCCCTTCAAGGTGGAAAAGATTAAATGTCATCAATTATAATCAATGTGCTACTAAGAAGCTCACTCATCTTTTTAAGGAATGTGCAGTTTCAAGGGCTTACTGTTGGTTTCTGTTGAGGGTTGCTCTTTTAAAAATAGTAGCATTTAGTCTGGCCTCCGTTAGATGGAGTCCATACTTTAGAACTAGTAATGGGCTCCATTTTGTCCTCATGACCACTCTATTGGAAAGGCTATTGTGCAGGTATGGAAAAACCACTCTAATCCTTCAGGTCGAGTCATCCTGACTGACTGTTCAGTGCTTCCTCTGCACTTTGATTTGACACACTGGTGAATGGGGCCAATCTTTTTTGCTCCTGTATATTCTGGTAAATGACTTCAGCTTCCTTTGGCAAAAGACTGGAGCAGTATTTATTGTGTATACATGAGTGGCTTTTAAGATCTTTTCCCAAGTGAAATTGCCTGGCTTTTTTTTATTTTAGGTCTTTGGTCAGAATAATGGTTCAGATTTTAAAGACTGGGGAAAGAATTGCCCTTTACCATTCTTATGGCTCAATTTATTCTTTTGCTTTTAAGCCATTGTTATTTTTCTCTGGTTAAGTCAAGTAATACCCTATTTGGATTTACATTTATTTTGTCCCTTGTTGTCACAGTCTGTCTGGGTTTCTAATAAAAACACATAAATTGGATAGACTCAAACAACAGAAATTTATTTCTCTCAGTTCTAGACTATAGGAAGTCCACCATCAAGGTGCTGACATATTTGGCGTCTGACCAAGGTCATACATGGTGTTGCTTTCTTGTTGGGTCCACGCACGATGGAAGAAACTAAGTAGCTTTGTGTTACCTTTTTAAAAAGCACTAATGCTCATCATGAGGACTTCTGTAATAAACATAACAGATTTTCCTTTTGGGGAAGGCAAAGCCAATAAGCATAAGCAAGAAATAAAGGAGTAGAGAGCAGCAAGTAAGGAGACGACTGGAATTATCTGCAAAGTGACATTCTCCCCAAACAAATAAATAATATAATAGAGAAGCACATGTAGGGGCAGGTACATATTCCTAAGTTTGCTCAGATATGGTCATAAACTACATCTTCTAAAAGAAAAGTGGGTGGACACATTTCTGAATATGTCTAGGTCAAGGTGATAAGTCACATGTTGAAATGGAAGATGGCAGGCTGACATGGCTCTCGGCAGACAATTTAGTACTGTAATCAGCAAAGTTTATTTTAAGTGACCTAAAAGAATGAGTCAGAGTGAGTCTTTAACCTTGGATGGTTCCTCATTAATTCCTCTAAATTGTATTACCTGAAATAAAAAGACGGATCAGCTTTGAAAGTGCATCAACAGTAGAAAGAAACAGCAGCTTTCTTTCTGTAAGTAGAGGAGTTTGCCTGTAAAGTTGCCTGCTTTGCTTAGTAGCTACCACACCCTTATGATGGTGTAATCATCTTCCAAAGTTCCAATTGCTCATACCATAACTGTAATATAAGGATTTTAATGTGCAGATTTGGGTGTGGGGTTGACACAAAGGTAAGCGGACAGATAGATGAGGATGGTGGGAACATGAGGTGAAGAGAATAATTCTGTAAAATGAACCCACTGTACCAACTCCCCAAGTGCTTTCTTTGCCAAAAAAAAAAAAAAAAAAATCTTCCTGCAGCCCTTCCCAGACTGAGAAGACAGGAAATGTCATGTTCCTCAAGAAACTGAGGCAAGGGGTGGAAGACCTGGCAGTCAGTGTAGGTAATGAATGATGTGGGTCAAGAGAGAGCATGATGTGGCTGGTTATCACTGCCTTGCTAACAAGGATCATACTTCCCAGTTCAATGGGTTGCTAACACCTCCAGGGATCATACTTCTTAATAAAAGTGATTACCCTCTGTGCTCCTGCCTCTTCCTATATGGAGAAGAAAGAGAAGGTGGACACAATCAACTTGCACCCTGCTGTTTCTTAGGTGTTTAGTTTTCAGTACTGGGGGAACGGAGACCTGTTCCTGATCTCCAAAACTGGCATCACAAACATTTAGTCCATATCATCTGTATCATCTTATCTCTGTGCTCTCTGGAATATTATCATGTCCCTAATGTCCCCACATCATCAAGCACTCTGCCCGTGCTTAAACCATTGCTTCATTTATAATTTGTATCTTGTTATTATCAACCACTGATCAGACTTTAGTGACTGTAATGCTGTTACACATTGAGAAATTAACAATGTTTTAATTTCATATGCAATATGATTAGATTGTCTTCTGTGTGATAAATGGGGGCCATTCCAAAATCCTATTTGTGGAGACTTCATCCAAAAGTATAATATGATTGGCTGAGGTTTCTCCAAATTCACAGCTGGATAAAAAGGATTGTTAGGAATAATATATATAGTAAAGGGAATTAAGTAAAGAAAATATAATTGAGATCAAAAAGATAAGAAACTCATAAAGTGAGAAATCCAATGCAAGATTATACATGAAGTTAATAACAATTGTGGATAATTGGGACTTATCATAGTGGGGGATTCTGAAAAACAAAACAAAACAAAACAAAACAAACAATACATAATATACCTCATAACATTTTTTTATGAAATGAAAGTATCAATAATTGGTCAAAGTGATAGGAGATATTAACTACCTTGTATTTATACATTTGAATAATTTTCAGAATATCTTAAAGTATAGTTATACCATGTGGTAGCTGCAGAGAATATCCAGGCAGAAGAACAGAAAAACAGAGTCAAAATAATGTAGAAAATAGAGGACATGCAAAGGTCCACATTATGGCTGTGGCTAAAGCAAAACTTTGTCTAAGAAGATATGATTTGAGGCATAGAGGTCATCTTAAAATATCATTATTCCGGGGCTAGGGTTGTGACTCAGTGGTAGAGTGTTGGTCTAGCACGCATGAGGCACTGGGCTACATTCTCAGCATCACATAAAAAATAAATAAATAAAATAAAAATATTGTGTTCGTCTACAACTAAAAAAAAATTTAAAAACCATCATTATTACATAATTCCTTCCTGGGTTCCCATCTGTTCACTACTATTCCCAAAGATTAGCACTGTTTTTGTTTCTAACAAATTATTTTTGCCAGTTTTTGAACTTTTTTATAAATAGGTATACATATATTTTAGTAGGTTTTTCATGCAATTTTCAATGTAGTTGTACCATTTTTCTCACTAGTAGTTGTGTATGAGGATTCTGTTACTTTGTTTGTTTTTTTTTAATCAACTCTCATATAATCAGACATTTTAACTTTCACTACTGTTCTCACAGGTGTCTCATAAAATGCAACTAAGATTCTCGTTTGCATTCCCCAGACAGCTAATGCAATTCAGTACAATATAATATGCTTGTTGACTTTTTGGAAATCTCTGTTGTGAAGTAACTTCAATTTTTTGCCTATATTTCCACAGTATTATTTTTTTTCTCTTTATTGAATTATAAAATTTTATAAATGTAGTTATTTGTTGCCACATGCTTTGAAATTGGTCACCTGTAGATCTATTTTAAATGTCTTTTTCTGGACCAGAACTTTTGCCCTCTAGCTATAAACGTTCTTACTTTTCTTTTAACCCAATGGAGACAAACAAATCAACAAAACAAAAGAACTTTTCACCTCGAATTACACTGGAAACCGGCTCTGTTTCTCCCCTAAGGAAAGTTTATATATATAAAAAGGTTTAATATCTCATATCTCCATTTTCTTATACCAAAATGCCTTATTAAACTTCTATCTCTAAAGTTTATTTTCCAGGCCACAAGTCCACTTACGTAATAAACAACAACAAAACAAAAAGAAACACAAAACAAAAATCTACTCTAGATTCCATGAATGTTCCCATTCAATTCAAAAACTTTTTCTTAATGGAACAATAACTTTTGACAACATCTCATCTTTCTTTCTTAAATCGGAAATGGCTAAATTTTTGGTTCTGAAATTTTCCTTCCCTTAACATCTGTGGTGGCTATTTATTGTACTTTTCACATTTTCTTTATATTCCTTTTTATGCTTATGTGTTTAATGCTGTATTTTATAACACTAGTCCATTGCTCTGCTTATTTTTTTATGCTTTCTTTGGGAAACTTGATATTTTCCTTTGATTTAAGCTACTGTCAAAATGCTGGATGACATGAAGACATGGATTTTTATATCAAGCTTTGACTATTGCCTTGATAACTGTTTATGGCTTAGATATTAGATTTTCCCAAAAAGTTCATGTGAGGTTAGAGGTAAAATCATTGGGTTATGAGAGTCTTAACCTTAAATACATCATTCCCCAGATAGGGATTAACTAGGTGGAAATTGTGGACAAGTTAGGGTGTGGCTACAGGATGTGAGCTCCTGGGGTCTGGCCTTTGGGGTTAATATTTGGTTTCAGGTGAGTGAAACTAACTTTCTCTACTTCCTGCTGTGAAGTACTTAGAGAGCTTCTTTCCTCCATCACATTCTTCTGCCATAATGTCATGCCTCACCTCAGGCCCTGAGGAATGGAGTCAGCCATCTATAAACAGAGACCTCTGAAACTGTGAGCCCCACAACAAACTTTTCCTCCTCTAAAATTGTTCTTGTCAGATCTTTTGGTCACGGCAGTGAAAAAGTTGAGTACAACGAACATGGTCATCAAGAATAAGGATTCCAGAATCATGCCCAAATATGGTCTCGTCCTTGATATCTAGTGTTTGATTAAATCTAGATAAATTAACCAATCTAAGTAAAATGAGCACAATAATAAAGAAATTCTTAGGATATTTGTGGACATGACTTACATATTGAACTGATTTATGGCTTATTTAGAGTCACTGACAAACACATTCTTCAGCTCATCCTAAATCAGCATAAGACCAATAAGAACAGACCTTTAACTCATCCATAAATTGAGGTTAATGTATTTTGTAAGATATTTTTAATATTTAAAGATTTCATTAATGTAAATTATCTTGAACAATGCCCAGTAGTTAGGCTTTTGTTGTTAACATTGTAGTTATTTACTATCATGAGTATTACCACTACTATTATTATTATTTGATAGGCACAATGAAGGTACAAGAAATGGTGAGGAATCTTTTGATATGTAAGTTAACTGTACATCAATCTTACAGAGCATACCAGTTAATAATGTAAAAATTGCCACTTACGCAAATAGTTGCTGAATATTATTCTAACATTATGTGGTTAGGATTAATGTTCCTAGCTAGAGTTGAAACAGTTTCATTAAGTTTAGGCATGAAAAGGGTTTTGAGAGGATTTTGTTAGATGTTCTTCAAATAATTTGGAGTCCAAAGATGTAGTTCAAAGTCTAAGCAATGTTTGCCTTTAGTAATACCTTTTTTATTTACTTAGTATCTTTTTCTGAAGCTTTAAAATTTTTATATATATAAACTTACAGTGGTAGGATGAGAATGATTAGATATAAGCAATATACCCATAATCATAACACATAAATTATTTCAACATATCACTGTATTTATCTTTGTATTTTCATAGATATTAAACTTACAATTTGTCTCCATCTTGATATAATTTTATTTTTGTATGATTTTGAAATTGAATAAGAAGTAGCATTTGAGGAGAGACTCTTAAAGAAAAATATCTCAGCATGTTTATAGATTATTTGCATGTCAAATGGGAATACTTCATAAGAAATTATTCTCTTACTTTATATGTCCTATTTTGAAAAGGGTTATCAATATTTACATTAGTGGACACTTCATTTAAGTGATTGGCTGGAGTTCTGAATCCTAAAACAGAAGCTTAACAGAGTAAATCACACAGTTTATAACAAATTAGGGGTTTTGTTGATAACCATTTTTAGCTGCCAGTTCCTTCTTTGGTTGAGAAATGCACAATCCTTTGGCATTACTTTATTATTGAGGGTTATTAAAGGAATAACTTTCCTTGTTTTTCTATCTCATTGATCCTCGATAGAAGCAGAAAAAAGAAACGTAACAGTATCCTTTTAGTTTTGTTCTATTGTTTTCTCAAGTTGAAACAAACTTGTCTTGGTTCAAAATAGTAGTTTTTATACTCATATCTGAGTTACCTTTTTTTTTTTAACAAAACACTACAGTTTTTCTTCTCAACATTTAATTTTTCTACACTTTTAATGGGTATAATACAAGAACTGCATTATCTTTCTCACTATTATTTTCATTATTAAAATATATAGTTACTGTAATAAATTTGTAATTATATTATAGAAAGTAACGAGGCAATTATAGAAGATTCAGATGATCTATGTAAAGACAGAGGACTAATACATTTTACAAAATATTCCATAAAGAAGCTATTAAAGAAAAACTTGTTTTGTATACTAAATACTTATTAATAATTTTTCCATGTCTTTTTGCTGGATACCTTAGGCATTATAACACATTTTTGTACTTATGTACCTATATAAAATGTTATATTCTGTGCTTATAAAAACAATGTTAGGGTAGAAAAAAGTTAGTAAACACAGGAATATACTAGCTAACAAAATCCCATATGTAGCTCATGAGACCTTGTGTTAGCTTTTTGTGGCTGTGACCAAAATACCTGACAAGAACAATTTAAAGGGAAAAGTTTATTTTGGCTTAAAGTTTCAGAAGTTCAGTCCATGGCTGACTGGCTGATTCCATTGCTCTGGACCCTAGGTATGGCAGAACATGTGGTGGAAGTGCTTTACTCATATAGACCAGAAAGTGGGGTTGGGGTGGAGGGCGACATTCAGGCTCAGGGAGGGTGCACCATTACAAGGCACACTCCCAGTGACCTACTGCCTCCAGTTACCACTCAGTTACCTTCAAAGTAGGATGGACTAATTAAGTTACAGTCTTACGATCTAATCATTTCATCTCTGAATATTCCTGTGTTAACACAGAAGCTCTAGGGGAACACTTCATATCCAAACCATGACAGGCGTATGATAAGAAATTGGTCTTGAGATGTGCCAGTGTTTAATTTTGATGATAATGGGATTTTTTTTTTCCAGTTTCAGAATTATTGAGTAGGGGCTCAGACTTGAAAGAAATTTGATATGGTACATAGGTTATTTTTAGCTCTTTATAACTTCACTTTTAATATCTGTATTATTCTTGAAAACCTAAGAAATGGCATAGACACAGTTCACCAGATACTGGTGAGGCTCTGCTAGTTTTTGCACAGTTCGTGGAAACTGGATATATAAATTACCCACATTAGAAGAAGATCACCATTAAACAGGGACAAGAGGGGGGAGGGAAAGAGAGAGAGAAGGGAAATTGCATGAAAATGAAGGGAGACCCTCATTGTTATACAAAATTACATATAAGAGGAAGTGAGGGGAAAGGGGAAAAAAACAAGAGAGAGAAATGAATTACAGTAGATGGGGTAGAGAGAGAAGATGGGAGGGGAGGGGAGGAGAGGGGGGGTAGTAGAGGATAGGAAGGGCAGCAGAATACAATAGACACTAGTATGGAAGTATGTAAAAAAGTGGATGTGGAACCGATATGAATCTACAATATGTATACGGGGTAAAAATGGGAGTTCATAATCTGTTTGAATCAAATGTATGAAATATGTCAAGAGCTTTGTAATGTTTTGACAATTAATAATAAAACAAATAAAAAAAGATAAAGAAATGTATTCCCAGCAGTTGGGGAAGCTAAGACAGGAGGATCCTGAGTTCAAAGCTAGCTTCAGCAAGAGTCTACGTACTGAGCAACTCAGTGAGACCCTGTCTCTAAATAAAATACAAAATAGAGCTGGGGAGGTAGCTCAGTGCCCCTGAGTTCAATCTCTGGTTCCCCTCCAAAAATAAAATAAATTAAAAAAAATAACCACTGTCAATATTTATATACTACTTTTGTGTAGAAATATGTTTTCATTTCATGGGGCATATATACATGTGGAGTAACTGGATCATATGATAATCTATTTCTAAGAGTTTGTGAAATTGTCAAAGTGTTTTCCATGTGACCAACATTGTCAGTTGCCACAAGCAATGCAAAAGTGTTCCAATTTTCCCTTATGATAACTGATACTATCTGAGATTTTGGCTATTTCGGTTCCCATGGGCATGGATTAAAATCTGGATTTGATCTGCATTTTCCCATGACTAATGAAGTGCACCATTTTTCATGTGTTTATTGGTTATTGGCTTATCTTCTTTAGGGAACTCTCTCTATGCTCATTTAAAAAATCATGTCATCTTTTATTGTTGATTTGTAAGTTTTTAAAAAATTTTTTCAGGATATAAATGCCATGTCAAATATTTGCTTTGTAAATATTTACTCTCATCCTATGGGTTTGTGTCATTTGATTATATTGGCACAAATATAAAAAAAACCCTTACAATAAATGTAAGGGTATATTTCTGTTCTCTTAAATATATTCCATCGATCTACATGTTTTTCTTTATGTTTCTACTACTTTTTTTGTTTACTGATAGGAAATATTAATCTTCCTGAGTTGTTCTTTTATAAAAATTATTTTTGGCTGTTTTGAACAATTGGAACTTCTATGTGAATTTCAGTATCAGTTTTTCGATCTCTGCTAAAAATGGGCTGGAGTTTTGAGAAAGGTCTTACTGAATCTATAGACTAATTTGTGAAGTATTGTCATCTTAACAGTAGTATATTTTCTGTTTCATTAATGATGATAATTCATTTCATTTCTTTAGATTCCCTTTTTCCAACAATTTTTTTTACAGTTTTCAATATAAAACCCTTTCTGTTCTTATGTTAAATTTATTTTTAAATTATGTTATTCTTTTTGATGCTACTGTAAAACCTTTTAATAAAGTGGAATGACTTAATGGTAATATGGATTTGATTTCTTTTTTTATAAATTCAATCTATGTCTGCTTTTTATTTTTTCTATTTAGAGCATTTGAATTTAAAGTAACTAGTGGTATGATTAGATTATATTGACTATGTTTGTGATTATTTTTCTGTCTTTAATTCACTTTCTCCTCTTTCTAATCTCTCTGATTTAACTGAATTGCATTATGTGACTGAATTTTATAGTCCCTTTAGTTTGTAAAGTATGTATTTTTCTTATTTTTATTTTGTCATTTTTAATTAATCTAAGCATACTTTCAAATAATATATATACATAACTTTCATATATATAGCAATGCAATGTCTTACAAATAAAGATCCACAGTCCTTTCCTTCTATAATTTTTAGGGGTTACCTCAATTATGCATGTTACAATAATATTGCCTTATAAGTATTACAAACAGTTTTCTCTGGTTTGGTGAATAGTAAGAAAAATATAGTCTATTGTTTACTTGCTTTGATTCTTCACTGATATTCTTTCTTTATTTAGATCAAAGTAGAACATATTATTTTTATTTTCCTAAATATTTCTTTTTTATTTTTTATGGTCATATCATCTGGGAATAAATTTCCTTACTTTTTGTTTTTCCCTCTGGGTACCTTTCATGGTCTTTCTCTTTGTTTTGGTTTTCTTCAGTTTGAATATGACGTGCCTAGGAGTAGAGTTTTTTTTTTTTCATTTTTAGTACTGGGAATTGAACTCAAATCCTTTCTTCTGGTAGGCAATTGCTCTACCACTGAGCTGCTTTCTGAACTCTGGTTTTTAGTATTTATTTTGTTTTGTGAACTTCCAAACTCTATGACCAGGTCTGTGTCATTAATTTTAGAAAATTATTATCCATCATCATTTCAAATATACTTCCTCTCTATTCTTTATTTCTTCCCCTTCCGGTATTCTAATTGTAAACACTTTTTTTGAGTTTTGAGTTCCATAGTTTTTGTAGTTCTTGGATATCCACCCACACAACCCAATTCCTTCTTTTCTTTGTATTTCAGTTGGGGACATTTCTAACCATCTATCTTCAAGTTTACATGGATTCTTTCTTTGACTCTTGAGCCCATCAAATAAATTCTTCATTTCTCTTATAGTTCTTTTTACGATCTTTACTATTCCTATTCTTTCTTAGATTTTTCACTATTCTGCTAGCACTCCCCTCTCTTCTTGCATATCGTCTACTTTTTAGATGAAAGCCTTTACAGTTATTTTACATTTCTTTGGTAAAAATTCAACATGTATGTCATGTCTGTTTCTGATATGTGCTTATTTTTTCTTCAGACTCTATGTTTTCCTACATTATGGCATGACTTTTATTGTTTCAAAGAACACAACATGTTAAAGAATTATAATTATTAAATAATTTATAAATCATAATTATAAATTATGCCACTCGATAGGAGTTGAGATGAAGGGTCCTTTAATATAAATATTTATCCTAACATGGCTAGGAATTGAGATTTTTTTGTTCTATTTTTTAATGTTTGCTTTGCTATTGTTGCTATCGGTGCTACTGGCTTCAAACTCCTCTGTTATCATTTTTTTGTGTCTCCCCTCTTAATTTTGGGTTTTCATAATATTCCTCCGTTTTGATGGAGTTCCTACCTTGCAGCTCTCTCGGTTTTAACCACTGTTATTGTGTAGGACCTCTTTGGCCTTTGCTGTAAATTCTTTCCTTACATAGGTTCATATTTTTCCTCCTTACATGAGACAATCAGGGTACCCACAGTGATTAGAGAAATGCCTTCCCCATGTGGGAAAAGGCCTTCCAACGATATTTCTTGCACAGGACAGTCCTTTTATTGTGACAAGCTCTCTGGATAAATTCAGAAAGATTGCTCTTCCTCTCCCCTTCCATACACACACTGTGTTCACAATAACATGTTGGTGAGTTCAAGGAAGTCAGAATCCCATGAAAGTGTGTCAGGCTCCCTAAGACTGTGTCCCCAGAATTGTTTCCCTTCTATACCAGCTCGCATTCAATATCTCATGGCTCATTGAAACTAGTTGTGAGTGTTTTTTATCAGTTTACAGTCAGGTTGAATGGATCTTGGTGTCCGTATCTGTCTGGATGCTTCTGTGTCTTCAGATTTCAGGACATTGTTTTCCTCTCCTTCTGGTCTCTGGCTCAATAAATTGTCTGCATTGCACTTTGTTATTTTATTGTTGTGCCGCAGTCCGGCTGCAGCAAAATAACTGGGGGGTGACGAGCAACTTGTGTAGATTGATACAGCAGGAGTGGGAGCCGTTTATTGTAGGACAGGAGAGGTATTTATACATTCCACACAGCTTATCTTAATTAACATAAACTAGATACAGCAGTCAACCAATAAGGAATCTCCACACTTAATGGCTCGCTGGCGTCACTTCACAAACCACTCCCTCTGGCAAAATGCCAGGCGCCATCTTGATTTGTTTACAGATCCTAACATTGTTGTTAGGTCACAGCAGTGCCACCTCTTAAAATCTTTACATTAGAACTTAATATCACGTATTTCATTCTAATTTTCTGTTCCTTTGAATAAACGTTTTGTCTCAGTTTATTGTCTTAGTTATTGTCTTGGGGATTTTTATTAGCACTTTAATGTAAAACAATATATGTAGTTTTAAATTAAGGTGGTGCTTATTTATTTATACTGCTATTTAACCATAAAAAGAATGAAACCCTGTCATTGCAACATGGATAAGTCAGGAGATCATTACGTTAAGTGACATAAATCAGGCATAGAAAGGCCAGTACCACATGTTCTCATGCATCTGTTGAATAGAAGGGAGTTGGTTTCATAGCAGATGAAGTTTGAGTGGTGGTTTCTGTAGGCTGGGAGAGGAGGGAATGTGGAAAGGTTGACCAGTGGGTGCTGGGTCATACTGGATGGGAGGTTGTGTTGTGCTACTGCAGACTAGGGTGACTACAGGTAAATGTAGTGTACACCAAGAAGGGGATTTTGACTGTATTCACATAGGAAGATGATAAATATTTGAGAAGACTACATTTCTCAAATATTTATGACACAGTGTATACCTGTGTGAAGACATCACATAGTATCCCATTAAGATCTTTAATTTTCATTTTAATTTGCATATTAGTTTATACATACATTAAAAACAAAAAATAAAAAATATTCATAAATACAGACTTTTCATAAATGAGGAAATCCAAATTGGTGCTTTAAAATTAATGAAGGGATTATGAAGATGTTAATAAAGTCGTGATCAAAATGAAATTTGTAATTTATTCCTTTTAATATCAAAAATTATTTGCAATCTATTATAAATGTGCCAAACTCAGCTATAATCTGAGAATAATGGCAAATAAAGGTTCATGTCTTAAAGTTTTAGTAGTTTTGATAAGAGTTACCCACCTCATTTATATTTAAATTATTTATTTTCTTATTTTCTCAACAGGTATGGAATTTATACTTAGCATTTTGAAGATAATTACATGCAAATGTTTAGTACATATTTAGATATATAATTTTCTTTGATTCTTATGTTAACCTGTAACTTTACTTTCTTTTATAATACGGAAGGTAGCTTTTAATGATAACTTCTTTTCAGTTCCCATGTTATGTTTTCCATTAGTCTATTTTTAAAACTACACATATATACACAATTGCTGGCATTACCGAAATTACATTCAGCACTTTTTAATACTTCCTATATGCTTTACTGATATTTTACTCATCATTTTTTCTCTGGGCTGAATTTTCTTTTGCTTTATTATCTCTCTAGATAATGGTTCATTTCATGAAGTTCTCCAACTTGCAAAGCATTTTTGCTCTTTCAGAAAAAAAAGCCTTCATTTTACTCTCACTTTTGAGTATAGTTTGGCATAGAATATAGACATACAATTTTAAATAGATAGTAATTTTTCCCTTCACATTTTGAAGTGTTACTATATGGTATTAAGCCATTTTATCAAATCTGAAACAACTGTTATTATCCTGATTGTTTTCCTTTTGTAGTACTTAATGTTTATATTGTTCAAATTCTGCACTTTTGCTCTCCTATTTTTCAGGAGCCTGAGAGTCTGACTTGCAGAGATGGTGGATATTAGATTTCATTCCTCATTCCGCAGCCTTGAATTAAAGATTGGATTTATTTATATCCATCATAGCAAGTTGGAGAATGATAGATGAAGGCCACATTTCTGCCTGTACACCTGTTTGGGAAGGTTTCTAGAGTTATATTTTATGTTGCACGTCTTCAAATTTAATGAAGTCACATGAGCTATCCCTGAGATCTCCAGACTATCTTCTCCACAGAAATCCCAAGTCATTTGTGTGTGACTGTGTGTGCATAAAATGGATGTATGACAACAGGCATCAGTAAACTTTTGATGGCCTCGTGTGACAATCACACACTTAACAATAGTTTTTACTTAAAATTCTATGCATACTTTATAAACATTTCAGAATCAGAAAAATTGTATTTCTAAATCTCTAGGATAATTTGACTGGACTTCCTGACATAAATCTTTGACTATGCTGACTTTCTTCTGTTTGTTGGAGATAAATAAATCTAGTAAAAATCATCACCTACAGTGCACATCGTTTCTTCCAGTCAATCTGAACTGATTTGATGTTTTTCCCCCCCAGTGGGGCTGCCTTGTATTTGCCTAAGTATGCATTTTTTGTTTCATTTATAATTTATCCTGATCATTATTTGGGACCACTTTTCAATCTGAAGGATTCATGTCTTAGTTTTTGGAAACAGTCCTGGAAATATGCATTAAATTTTGCTGCTCCACCATGTTTTCTATTTTTTTTTTTTTTTTGTTTCCTAGAAGCCATTAAATGCTTGCTAGAATTTTCAATCTGTTTAATTTTTAAAAATTTCTCTTCTATAGTTCCTAATTTGTATTCCATAATATTCAGCTATATTTTCAAAACCCTATTATTAGGGGAACAGGGGCCTGTGCACTAATATGTTTTAGGAACTTTCAAGGTCTAATGTGTAATTTTTATTTTATTCTTTACTTTTTAAATTTCTAGAATATCTAATTGGTTGTTTTGTATCTGATTTTCTTGTTTTATATTTGCTCTTTTTCATAAGTTTCTTATATTTTTGGTGGATTTTATTTTTTTTTTCTTTTTCTTTGGGAGAATCTTGAACATATTAAGCGAAGCAGCCTTTTTAGAGGTTTGACTGAATCTGCGTTTTGAACGGTATTCTCTGCCTACTTGTGGGATGTGATGATTGTCTATTGCAGAAAGAGGTTTTCTTATATCTCTTCTTTTAACAGAAATATTGAAGTATAATTTGCATTTTAATAGCATTTCTACTGTGCATTTTTCTGTACATTAAATATGACTTTCAATCATTGATACTATGTGAGGTGAAAATGGTAGTACACATCTAGGTACAAGAATATTTTCTATGAATAAACTTATTCCTCATTAAAACCACATGAGGCAGACTCTGTTATTAATCTTTATTATAAATTATAAATTATAAATCTTTTTTATAAATAGGGTATTTCAGGAAGGGAAAGCTTGATTTAAACATCAAGGACACTTCATACTAGGTGAGGAATAAAAACCTAGGCAACACTCTTACTGACAAAGAAATTAGAAACAAGGACAAGTCTTTGGGTGATAGGCTCAGATATGTATCTCCTTTGTATATGTGATATTTTGAGTATGATACTCAATTAAGTCGTTCAACAGAGTGTTGCAGCTCTAGATTGAAGAGCATGAATCATGTAATATTCACTATATCATAAAGTGTTAATGCATTTCATAGTTTCTATGAAACAATCTAGGTATATGTTCTACATAGTTATGTTATTGTACCTAGAAAACTCCTTGTATAAAACAGTTCATTTGGGGGCTTGGTATGTGGCTCAAGCGGTAGCGTGCTCACCTGACATGCGTGCAGCCGGGGTTCGATCCTCAGCACCACATACAAACAAAGATGTTGTGTTCTCCGAAAACTAAAAAGTAAATATTAAAAAAATTAAAAACAAAACAAACAAACAAAAAACAGTGCATTTGTAAAGTGATTTAAAATTTATCTTTGCCTTTAAGAAGTTTTCTGGTATTGACATTGTTTGACAGCCAACATTTATCTCTGGTGCCCACATCTCTGCTGTACCCTATGTGTTGGAGAACACTTTTGTCTTCTGTTTATGGAGACAAGTCCTTTTTTGATGAGCAGAAGATTATATTTTGAATGAGGTTTGATTTATCATTCATTTAATTTTATAAGTATATTTTTTTGTGTGTACTCTTTAAGAGATCATACCTGGCCCCATGTTTACACAGTTTTTCTCATGTTTTCTTATTTTCATAGCTTTAAACCAATGTTTGAAAGAAGGCAACATTTAAAATCAGTGTGTAGACTTCCCATGCATCTTACCAAGCCCAATATTGGAAAAATTTACTTAGAAACACCACTGTCAAAGGGTTTTTAATTAAAAAAATAAATTGGTAAACTATTCAATATACAAATTCACACTAAAGTTTTAATATTTTTTACCTATTTTTGAACTGAGGTTTTTTTGTTTTTGTTGTTTTGGGTATTGGGATTAAACCCAGGGGCACTTAAACACTGAGCCAGATTCCCAGCCCCTTTTATATTTTATTTAGAGACAGAGTCTCACTAAGTTGCTTAGGGGCTAGGTAAATTGCTGAGGCTGGCTTTGAACTTGTGATCCTCTTGTCTCAGCCTCCCTCGTCACTGGGATTACAGGTATGTACCACTGTGCCTGGCTGGCTTGAGATTTTTGTATTAAGGTCAAAAAAATGTTGAGTGTTTATTGCAGACTTTCTGTCTCAGTGTCCCTTCAGCAAGGAAGATATTTAAAGGTGTTTGAATCTTCTTCAAATCATTAATTATAGCACTAGAGGAAAGATCTTCAGAAAACTCATGCAGATCTCTGCAACATCTCATGCTCCCAGACAAATATTTTTAACATAACACTATTAAGTCTCAGAGATACTCTGCACTGACTATAACATGATAGTAAGATCAATAGCAAAACAAGCTAGTCAACTGATAGGAATTATACAGTACTGCATTTAATTGAGACCATAAGATCATCTGATGACCTCTTTTGGGTTCAAGCACAAAATTTGAAAAAAAATTTGTCTTCTATTCCTTTTGATATACTCCCATTTCAACCAAATTAAAAGTGCTGAAAATGGCATCATGTCCCAGAACATTGTTGTTTTTTAAAATCAGAGCTCCATGACATTTCCCTGCCATACAAATTTCTGTTCCTACAATAAGCAACACAGTAAAAAATACTCCCTTATATTCTCATTTCTCCCCTCCACCACCACTCTATTTTTCTCTCCTTCCTGTTTTGCTCCTCTAGTGACACATTAGAAATACTGTTTCAAGACTAATGGTCAGGAAGCATATTTAAATCAAAACTCCAGTTATATAATCAAAGTTCATTACTTCCCACAAAAGGGAGGAAAGTGGCCAACAAAGTTTCCTTTAAAATTACAAGCAATTTTTCACTCTTTTGCCTTCAACTCTAATAAGTACATGGCACTCCTATTTTTTTTTAATCACTAACTTAAAATATACCTTCCAAGGAATAGATTTGCATAGGAGAAATATAGAACACTCCCGCTGACTGAAATACACTTAATATGATTCCCTGCTGAATTTCTGTAAATTTCACAAATCTTTCATAGAGGCCTGAGGAAAATTATATTTTCAGCCATGTTCACTGTTTAGGTAGAGATAGTTAGAAAATTCAGGTCATCTTTATTCTTTTTTTTCCCCATGAATGAAGAGAAAGTTTCCATCTCTGTTTGCTCCCCAAATGACACAGGTGGAATCTCATAAGCTAGCAGATTAAAACCTATGTGCCAGACTATTATTAAGTCACACTTTGATTTCAAGCACATTTATAGGGCGGCTGTCCTTTAATATATATTATTCACTCCCGGAAACTCATTTTTTTTAAATTTCTATCAAAACCAGAGAGGTTATATTCTGTATAGAGCAATATGTAAAAAGCAGAGCACAACAGTGACTATGTTAACAGCTTATTACGTGGAGTACGGTGATAAAGATGTATGCACAAGTCTCACATGGTGCATTCAATGCCTTAGACTGTAGGTTTTGCTAAATAAACTTAGACCAAGTTTTTAATAAAGAAGTGTCCTGGTTGTACTCCAAATGCTGTTGCTCCCTCAGTCACAGACTGTTTAATAATCTTGTCCTTCCATTTGTGTAGAAAAGAGAATGTTTTCTTTTAGTAATTGATAGTTGAAAAGCAAAGCCATTTGCTTCTGGACCTATAATACAGTGTTTATTAAATCATATGATTTTTCCTTTTTTAAAAAAAGTTTTGTGTTGTAGATGGACACAATATCGCTGTTTTGTTTACTTACTTTTTTTTTTTTTTTTAATGTGGTGCTGGGGATAGAACCCAGTACCTCATGCATGCTAGACAAGTGCTCTACCATTGAACCACAACCCCAGCCCTCAAACGATTTTTCTAATCCTTGGTTTCTAATGCTCTGGTCCAAGAGGGTTCAGACATGGAAGCTTTGGAGGTTGGCTCCACATCTATTTGATCTTTGAATTAATCCATTTCATCAACCATTTCTCCTCAAGAGAGTTGGGCTACAAATAACTCAAATCATGGTAACTTCACGGAGGCTGTTGATGAACACGTTTTGGTTGCCTTGTTTCCTGCCTTATGATGTCTGGGACTGCAACTGTCTTTATGATCAAGACTTAGGCTGAAGCAGGAGCTTGGTCACACCAGTATTGGATCAGTTTTATTTCCAGATTTCTTGTTTTGGAATTAATAAATGATCTCATTGTTTAAGTCAAAATGAATTGAAAATATCTTTTCTTTACACTCAAGGACATTTGCCCCTGAGGTGTTAAACACCCTATTGAAATTAACATTGTGAAATTTCTACTCTTCAAAAAAATAATAAATTACTTTTTTATAAAAATGTTTTCAGATGTAATATTTATTTCCCAACCTATAAAATATAGGAGCTACAAAAAAATCAGGATTGAACTTACAGATAGGGTCCTGTATTCACCTCTAATTTATGCATGGCACTTGTATTTTTATAAATTCATATAACTTAAAATGTCTCCTGAAGAATATATTTGCATAGCAGAAAGCCATAAAATACAGAGCACTCCTGCTGATTGAAACACACTTAATGTGGTCCCCTGCTGAATTTATGTAAATTCTGCAGATCTTTCAGAGACACCTGAGGGAAGTTATATTTTCAGCTGAGTTCACTATTCAGGGAAAGGTAGGTAGGTGAAGTTCAAAGTTCAGGTTAGTCTTTTTTTCCCCTGTGAATTAAAAATAATAGTTTATTCAATGTTTGCTCCTCTATCAAGACAGCTAGAAATCTCTTTAGGCAGTTATAACATCTTACACCCATTTTCCCCAATGATGCAATAATTGTTTGAATATATGAATCATAATATATACACATCATTGAATAAAAATAAGGATGTGTCTGAACATATACCTTCAGATATATTGAAAGTGGCTCATTATGACTTGGTTGTGAAGCATTTTATTTGCACTACCGAAGGCAACCTTTCTTTCCATCTTCTCTAAGCACAGACCACATGGAAAGGCTAAGAAGACGGAAAGAAAGGTTGCCTTCATAATGCAAATAAAATGCAGCATGGGGTTCACAGTGAAGAAAGTGTGCTGCCGCAGACATCATCTGAACATGACATTCACAATTCCACCTCCCTTTGTTTCTTTCAACAGTAATTTGACAATTATTTTCTGAAGGGAAAACTATCCTTACCTTTTCTGTAAACATTTGATTTTTAAGGTTATTAATATTTCCTGATTATTAGAGCATCATTTTCCATTAATATATAATGGGAATATTAACATTTATTCTCCTGGTGTTAAATCCAATTTCAGAAGTGAAACAACCTGACAACACTATGGACATTTTTTTTGAGGGAAAACTACCTTCATCCAGATTTTGCCATATATTTGCAAGGGGAAAACAGAATCACAAAGATGATTGGTGCCTTTGCTTGACATATTTAATTTCCTTGTGATCTTAAAGGTAGAATCAAATTATTATGTACATTTAACTATAGAAATATCATTATTATAAAAAATTCTGCCTTGATTTTAAAAGACTTTCATACATATGTTTTGCATTTCCTTTACATATTTTATTTCATATAGTAAAATGCCAGGCATCATGTCTATTATTCACATCCTGACTTCACAATTATCACCCTGTCATCAAGTCTAAAGTCCCAAGTGGTACCAACTGTGCTTACAGGAAGACAGAAGTTGATATTGGCTTTAGATGAGCAGATAAAATGCTACACTACTAAGTCAATATCAACCATATTCAATACATTGTAAATACACATTTGTCTCCCCTTATCCAAAATGGCTATGTCTCAAGACCCCCATGGATGCCTGAAACCATGGGTAGTATTGGACTTTAAATATACTATATTTTATATTGATGTGATGCTTCTGGCTCTCAGTGTTCAGCATTTGTTTTTTTTAAACTGAGTTTAAGCACCCTGTCTCAATTCTAGTAATGGAAGCCTAAAGTTATCATTCACTGGAGTGAAACTGGTCCTATTGCCAGTCTTTGGAGTTAATCTTTAAATTAACCAAAGGATGTACCTATGGAACTTTTGATAAATATAAATACAAACTTATGCTAAAATTTATTTTATAAATTAAACATGGTAAGATATTATCAATAGTTAACTAGTAATAAAACAGAGAAAGTAGAAAACTATACTGTAATAAAAGATTTTTAAACCCTATGACTTATTTATTTCTGCAATTTTCCATTTAATATTTTCTGACCATAGTTGGCTGTAACTAAAAATGTTAAAAAATAAAACTACGAGTAAGATAGACTATGATATATGTTTAAACACTCTCTCAGCTCCACCAATCAAGTTCTGAACCATTAGAAGGTGTTGTATCTTGTGATAGTCAAGCCAAAGTGACTCCATTTTGTTTTATAACTCCATTTTGTAAAACAACCATGCCAAGGAGAAGGGTCATGACCAGGGCAAGATGTTCTTTTCCCTTTTGCTATAGAAACCTTTAAGAATATGGAACTACCTAAAGGGGCATTGTTTCTGTAACTAGGGTAGCAGGGCTCTGTTTTTGTAACTGGGGTGACTGGGCTGACTGTGATTGGCTAAACATCCAGCCTCCTGACTGCACTCTCCAGCTTCTGTAACCTGGCTGGCTTGCATTAGCTGGACCCCCAAATGTCCCTTTCGTGGTTTTCAGGCTTATAAGGAGTGCCCTTGCAATTATTCGGGGCTGATCAGGGGAACAGCTTTATGTTCTGTTCAGTCGCCACCGGTGTGCTTCAATAAAGGCTTGATTCGATTATATGTGAGTGTTCTGGAAGTCAGATTATGAAACCCCAGGACATTGCTTTAACTGTAACAACTAGTACATTAAAATCCCTGCTTTAAAAATCAGTTTATTCACATAACTGATTAATTTTAAATGAAATAAAAACAAGTTGTGTGTCTTCTTTCTAAAATGCACTAACAAGAAATGTCTAATGAAGATTTGACTCTGTTTAAATTCCCTTTTCCATCTGGGTATGGTGTTTCCGCTTCTGTAATACCAGCCACTCAGGAGGCTGAGGCAGAACAACTGCAAAAGGCTGAGGATGTATCTCAATGTTAAAGTGCCCTTGGGTTCATTCAATTCCCAGCACAAAAACAAACAAACAAACAAACAAATAAATAAATATGAAAGACATTTTTTCTCACCCCCAGAAAAAGTTATATGTCTAGTTTCCCCCCATAGTTCATTTTTCTTCACATAAAATGGATCTAACTGGTTGGAAATCATTTTGCACTTTAGGATGTGGAAGGATGAGCTGAAATCAGAGTGATGCTTCTGGCTCTCAGTGTTCAGCAATTTTTTTTTTATTAATTTAAACTGAGTCTAAGTATCCTGTCTTAATTCTGGTAATGCAAGCCTACAGTTGTCGTTCAGTGGAGTGAAACTGTGAAACCACCCCTATTGCCAGTCTTTGGAGTTAATCTTTAAATTAACCAAAGGATGTACCTATGGAACTTTTTTTTTTTTTTTTTGAGTGAGACAGAGAGAATTTTTTAACATTTATTTTTTAGTTTTTGGTGGACACAACATCTTTATTTTACTTTTTATGTGGTGCTGAGGAGCGAAGCCAGCGCCCCTTGCATGCCGGGCAAGCACACTACCCCTTGAGCCACATCCCCAGCCCACCTATGGAACTTTTGATTTAATGCACAGATAAAAAAAATTGAATACAATTTAGGGTATTTTAATGCTAATTTTGGCTTGTTATCTAGCAACTTAGAATTCCTTAAGAAATATCAAGCTGCTGCAACATTTTGAAGTGTAAAAAGATGGGGGCATGTGGTTTTCTTTTCTGTCATCTTACTAGGATTCACATAAGCACTCAACATTTGTGCCAATTCCTCAGACCTCTGGCTGAAATATATATTTAAAAAAAAATCTCCTTTCTCTCTACAGTATACCATTGTTTTGATCAATAGTGATTTAAATTTTTTTTTTGTAGTTGCACATGGACAGCAAACCTTTGTTTTATTTATTTTGGTATGTGGTGCTAAGGATCAAACCCAGTGCCCCACTCATGCTAGGCAAGCACTCTGCCACTAAGCCCCAGCCCCAGCCCTCAATAGTGATATCTTGAGACACCACAATAACTTGGCTCCATCACCCCATACAATTCTTTTTTATTCTTTTTTTATTTGTATTTGGACACAATACTTTTAGTTAATTTATTTCTTTAAAAGTGGTGCTGAGGGTCGAATCCAGGGCCTCACATGTGCCACTACCCCAGCCCCCCATATCATTCTTAATGAATACAATTTTGAAAATCTATTCTTAAGAATATGTTGCTCAATTAAAGTCTGATGATTTCAAACCACTTTTACTTCTCACCACATTCCTAACAAAGCATGTGTGGTCAAAACAGATACTAATTTTTATTTGATAGTTTTATCATTTTGGAGAAGAAATGTGATCCATAATCAGTTTGTAGAGGGATATAAAAAGTTTCCTCAGAATTTGTGGAAAAGAACTGAAAGTGAGATCTACTCAATTGAAATTAATGAATAAGAACAGATACAAATGAAACATTTTTGATGTTAAAAAACAACCGTACTTTAGGAGATGATTATAAAATTCTTAGCCTGAGCCAAGGGCCCTGTGATAGTAAATAGCAATGCATGTTAGAAAATTAGATACTTTTAAGATCTCTAAAATCCTCCTGATTTTAGAGCAAAATTCCATTTGATGTTGTAACTTACCAGTACATATGTACAATAATCATATGTTTAGCACAGAGTTTAAATACTGTTAATGTTTTGAATTAAAAAAATTAAAGTGTTGTTGAACTGAACCTTTAAAATTAACAATATCTCTTAAAACCCAGACATATGGTGACCATATTATAAAATGTTAGCATTAGGAGCATATATGTGAAACAGAATCAGAAGTGTTAATTTGCATGCTATTTCTTAGTAACCATTTCTTAAAACATAAGTTCTAGTAGAATCTTGGCAGTCTCATTTTTTTCATATATGATATTATTTCTTTGCCTTTGCATATAATTAATGGTAAAGATCAGAATATTATAATCATTCTGGAGACATATTTAGGAAGTAAAGAACTTGGCTGTAATTTTAAATATTTCCATGTAGATGGATGGAAGCTAATATATGCATGCAGTCTCATAACTGGGAACATATATATGTGTAGATTTCTGTTTGTTTTTAATTTAATATAATTTGGTTTCATTTTGAAACCATTTCCAATTGTCTCACATGCAGGAAATTATTCCAACTTTGTAATTTTTCTTGTCCTGCTATGATTGGCATTATGTAATAATCACTATTTATTACCATTCTTATTCTGAAAGATATACTATGTTCAAATTCTATCTATGCACTAGCTATTTATCTTCAATGAGGCATTGATTTGTTTCAATTTTGTCAAAAAATGATGAAAATAATGATACAAGTATGTCACCAGGTTCCATAAGGATGAAAGTTCATTAATACATGCAAAGCATTTAACACTCTCTCACAGAGTAACAGTTATTTCTATTAGTGATACAATCATTATGTATTTGTATTAATAATTATATCTTAATGTATAATGTAGCATAATCGTATATTAATAATGTTTGTATTACCAGCAGTCATAATCCTGTTGGGTACAACTACTATGTTTTATTTATCTTTGTGTCTCCTATACCTAATAGTGCATCTAATACATAGTAGGTTTTTTGTCAATGTGGAATTCAGGTAGGAATCAAGGAGCTGATAAGATTTGACTTAAAATTTTTGGTTTTCATTACAAAATCTGATTCTAATCAGGGTAGCAGCCCTAGAATGCAAGCATCTTTATGGATGGAACTGAGCTTTATTCTAGCAAAATTACACCTATTGGGTGCTCAAAACTTGTGTTTATTCAACTTTTGTTGAAGAAAATTATTCTCTCATCTCTCTTGAATTCATTATAACAGCCAATATTAGCAATTATGAAAACCGAATTTAATAACTTGTATAAAATGGGGAAAATGATTCCATAAGAAAGTCGAAAAAATACCACGTCAGCTCATATTTTAACTCATGCCGTAAATGGAGAAAGTTTTATGCCATAGAAATGCGGACTACTTGAAGGCCATCATCTTTTTCCCATGTTCTTTTAAACATCAGGAAAAGTGATAGAAGAATTAATAAAAAGTGTTGATATTATCCCTGTGGGAAGCCTGATAATTTTCTGAAAGTGAATACTTACACAGATGCACACACACATATGCACTTAAAGGAAAAACAGGCAAATTGGATAAAACAATTTAATTGAGCAAAGAATAATTTGCGAATTGCACAACCTTCAGAACCAAAAGAGGTTTAGAGAGCTCCGTTCTCCAACTTGGACAGTTTTGTAGACACAAAACAGAAGTGAGGTACAGCTTGACTGGTTATGGCTCTACACTGAACTTTTCTGGGGATGGTCTGATAAATTGATATCCTGGGATTGGCTGAAGTTCACCTGCCACAACCGGCTGAGACTCAAACGGTTATTGCAAAATACATAACTCCTCTGGTAGGATATAGTTTATTTGTGTATTAAGCAAGATTGCAGTTTGTTACATAAATACTCAAGGTAAAGAGAGAGATTCAGAACAAACATATTTGTGTGTGTTCCTATTTCTGTGTTTTTACTCTTGCTTAATTTTATGTTGCTTCTATAACTAATGAATTAGTTTATGAGTTTACTGAAATTGCAATTTCCTTAATCAGTGCAATTTCTTTAATCCTCAAGGTGTGATGTGAAATTTTTCCTTAAAAATCTGAGCTTTAAATATTCCTTACTTCGAAAGGATAAATATGTTACTGTCACATCATTTAATATAAATGTTAATTCAAGATTTATCATTATTTAAGGTACTAGGAAGAAAAAAAGCACTGCACAATAAATTTTATTATTATTTTTTGTTTGAATTTTTTGTCTTTGTGAATTTTCTTAATTATATACTTATCTAACATTAGGATTTTGAATAAATGAAAAAGATAATGTAAAAAATTTGATTGATTCATTTCTAAATACATCAATTTTAGTGTTTTAGATTTCAATTCATTTCTATACTTTTTAATTCAAAGTAATGGGTGTCCATGTTTTTCTACAAATTCTTGTCCTCTGCACTATAAAAAAAATGGAGATAATAGCTTTTCTTAATGAAAGCTCCTCCCTGGTATTTTCTCTTGACAACCATCCCATGGTGATGCTGGTTTTGATTATACCAAGAGGTATTATTAGCATATGTTGAAACAACAACCTAAAATTATCATCATCATTTCTTCAAATGATTCTTAAATTTTTCCCCCCACAGTTTGGATCAGAAATAACCCCTAAGCTTTCATGTGTCAAAGGCTTGGTCCTCAGTTTGGTCTATGGGATGAGTGAGAACCCTAAACGGGTGGGTCACAGTTGAAGGAAGTTAGGTCATGGGAGGCATACCCTTGCCAGAGATATGAGGACTTTGACGGTTTCCCCTTTCTCTCTTTATTGTGGGCTGCTGATTGACTCAGTTCCTCTGAAACACGCTCCTATCATAATGTACTGTGCTGCCCAAGGACCAAAGGCAATGAGGCTAAGAACCCATGGACCAAAACCATTGAACCATGAATCAAAATGAATCTTTCCTTCTTGTAAATCGATTATCTCAGATATTCTGTCACAGTGATAGAACACTGACTAACACAGTTCTGCTAACTGACAGGTTGAGTGGCTGTGGAGGACCACACACATCACCAGGAAGAGAATCAATTCAATACATTTCTTATCTTTCTTATGTTTTTAACCTTTTCAGTCACATGTTCATAAGTGAAATTATGAACCAAAATACTAGGTAACTTAGCATAAAGGTTTGATGTTTTCTGTTCTGTGTTTTAGCCATTTTTTTCTGACAGCTTGCCTGACACTCATTCAAATTTTTGAGCATACACAACAAAGTTATTGAGGAAGATTTCATTGTTAAGAATTTCTTTTAGGGATTAAAATGAGGTAAAAAGGAAGAAAATTTAAGTTTCACAATGATGTGCTGTTTTTCCTAATTAGCATTCGTGACCTGGTCTTTGTAGCACTCACATTAAAATTTTAAAGCATGTCAAAATGGTGGCTAAATTAATAATTTCTGCATAGTTTTAAGTTTTTTTTCCAGATTTAAATCATATTAGAAATTAAGTAGCTTCTGATCAAAGGAGACAGGAAATTTCTAAACCATTAATGTTTGATGCTTTAAAAGTAGTTCTAGATAATGCATGACACAGTCATGCCAATCTATTTTTGTTGTGAATTTCTCATATCTATTATGAAGCATTTGTCAATTTTCTTGTCTTCATTCATATCAGATACCATTTAACAGGTTTTTTTTTGCAATATCTTCATAACAAGCATAATAGACTTACTTAAAAGTATTTTCTTAGGTTCTTTACAGCATTTTTTTAAAATTCACGAACAAAGATACTATAGCATTTGTTCCTCCAAAAGCAAATATTTATTATTTATTACATGCAAGTTTTGTTAGGATTCTGCTTTTTTTAATATTTCTTTTAGTTTTAATTGAATTATGCTATAATTTTAATGCATTAAATGCCAACTAAACCAAACAAATGTAAAATTAGTCATGTATACTTCTCAAAGACAATTTGACATTTGTTTCCAAATTTGCACATGTACATATACTGAGAAGTACCTTGTGACAACTGCCAAGCTGACAGTGACTTTCAGACGTATTTATGGAAAATAAATAGAAAAACTAAAAACTAAAAAGTTTTTTCTCAACAAGAGAAACAATAAGAGAGGTAAATAGGGAGCCTACATAATGGGAACAAATTTTTGCTCCTCACACTTCAGATAGAGCCATAATAGTATACAAAGAACTCAAAAAATTAGACAATAAGATAACAAATCACCCAATCAACAAATGGGCCAAGGACCTGAACAGACACTTCTCAGAGGAGGACATACAATCAATCAACAAGTACATGAAAAAATGCTCACCATCTCTAGCAGTCAGAGAAATGCAAATCAAAACCACCCTAGATACCATCTCACTCCAGTAAGATTGGCAGCCACTATGAAGTCAAACAACAACAAGTGCTGGCGAGGATGTGGGGAAAAGGGTACTCTTGTACATTGCTGGTGGGACTGCAAATTGGTGCGGCCAATTTGGAAAGCAGTATGGAGATTCCTGGGTAAGCTGGGAATGGAACCACCATCTGACCCAGCTATTGCCTTTCTCAGACTATTCCCTGAAGACCTTAAAAGAGCGTACTACAGGGATACTGCCGCATCGATGTTCATAGCAGCACAATTCACAATAGCTAGACTGTGGAACCAACCCAGATGCCCTTCAATAGATGAATGGATAAAAAAAATGTGGCATTTATACACCATGGAGTATTACACAGCACTAAAAAATGACAAAATCATGGAATTTGCAGGGAAATGGATGGCACTAGAGCAGATTATGCTTAATGAAGCTAGCCAATCCCTAAAAAACAAATACCAAATGTCTTCTTTGATATAATGAGAGCAACTATGAACAGAGCAGGGAGGAAGAGCAGGAAGAAAAGATTAACATTAAACAGAGACATGAGATGGGAGGGAAAGGGAGAGAACAGGGAAATTGCATGGAAATGAAGGGAGACCCTCATTGCTATACAAAATTACACATAAGAGGTTGTGAGGGGAATGGGAAAATAAACAAGGAGAGAAATGAATTACAGTAGATGGGGTAGAGAGAGAAGATGGGAGGGGAGGCGAGGGGGAATGTAGAGGATAGGAAAGGTATCAGAATACAATGGTTACTAATAGGGCATTATGTAAAATTGTGGATGTGTAATCGACGTGATTCTGCAATCTGCATTTGGGGTAAAAATTGGGGGTTCATAACCCACTTCAATCTAATGTATGAAATATGATATGTCAAGAGCTTTGTAATGTTGTGAACAACCAATAAAAAATATGTTAGGTATATTGGAATGTTTGGGAAGGGAGATTACAGAAGGAAAATGCCTTTTTTTATCATATTATATCTAGGGTAGTGCAGTTAATGAGAATCACCACTGCTGATGTTGAGCATGATCACTTGGCTGAATAAACATTCTCTAGGATTTTCATTATTGAACTATTATTTTATACCCTATTATATACTGTGTTCTTTGGAACGAAATTTCTATGTGCACCTGTTACTTAAGAATTGCAAATGATCAAGGAGATACTCTGTGATCCTGAGGTTTTCTACACCAAACATTTGGAATTTATTCACACAGGGATTGGTCTCTTTTCCCCCATTTATTTATTCTATTATTTGTTTAAATCAGTAGGGAATAATTGATATCCATTTTATACTTTGAGTTATAATTCAATACTCTTATTTATTTGTTTTCTTAACTAGTTCTAGGTTTGGCCATTAGGAAATCTTTTAATTGAATCCTGAGTATATTCAACACATTTTTATAATTTTTAATCATTTCTCTCATTCATTTTTTGGTGGGGCGAGTGCTGCCGGGTATTGAACTCAGTGATACTCAACCACTGAGCCACGTCCCCAGCCATATTTTTGTACTTTATTTAGAGACAGGGTCTCACTGAGTTGCTTAGCACCTGTTTTGCTGAGGCTTGCCTTGAACTCCTGATCCTCTTGCCTCAGCTTCTAGAGCTGTTGGGATTACAAGAGTGTGCCACTGCATCCAGCTCTCATTCAGTTTGAACTATTAGAACACCTGAAACTGGTCAAGTTATAAATGAAACAAAACAAATAAACAAACAAACAGAAAAGAAAACACAAAAATTATTTCTCCTAGTTCTGGAGGCTAGGAAATCTAACTAGGTACAAGCATTGGATCAGTTGAAGTCCTTACTGTGTCCTTACATGGTAGAAGGCAGAAAGGCAAGCTAGAGAAGGAAATGTCACATGAAACCTCTTTTATTTAGATCTAACTCCCACTAATTAGCAGCAGACTCATCATGATGTTTATAAGAGACTTGAGTGCTATGGTTTGGATGCATCCCCTTCTAAATTCAGTGTTGCCATTGTGATATGGTAAAAGATGGAGCCTTTAAAGATGATTAAAGTCATGAAGTCTTCTCCCAATTATTGGGACTAAGGTCCATTCTAAGAGGTTTCACACAGCATTCTACCTCTGTCATGTAAGGACGCAACAAAAAAGGTCTTCACCACATCCAATAAGTACCTTGGTGTTGGAATTCTCAGACTCCAGAACTGTGAGAAATAGATCTTTGTTCTTAATAAATTACCCAGACCCATGTGTTCTAGATAGGATGATTACACTTATAACTAACAGAAACAAACAAACAAAAAAACTTTCTAATGTGATGTGCCCATGTGCTGTTATTTCTTACTCCAACCCAAGAATCAAGCCTTTTTGCTAAAAAGCTGTGCTTCTTTCTGTTAAAAAAATGGTATTAAAAGGAAGATCTCCATGATAGATTTCTCATTGGTACTGGGGCATTGTTGACCTCACATGTAAAATAGAAAGAAAATCACTGAGGGATACTAACTGGTGCATTTATATATACATCTATAGGTATTTCTAAATGTACTCACCTGTATGTTTATTAAGCATAATGTGAATTCATAAAGATATTTTCTCTTCTAATCCATTACTACATGAACCCTTCTAGCCTCTTCCTTTTCCCATCTTTGTATTTTTTTATGGTTTCAGCATCCATGTGTAATGACATCTGAATTGTTAACATCATCCCAGGGGGGGAAAATAACTTTATCAACTAGAGTTTTATGGATATTTTTGCCTTCATCTTATAGACACCAACCATTTTCAAAGTTACTTAGATCAGTAACTTTTTCTCTTGCCTCATTCAGAAAGGGTGTTTTATACATTTTTAATGGTTAATTGTTGTGTCACATTCTGGAGTCCATCTTCTAATAACTGATCCTCAACTGATATTTTTTTTTCACTTGCATATGTCAAAGTTTATACTTTTTTGCTATAATGTTTGTGAATTTCAGCAAGTTCATAACTTCATGTACCCATGTTACCTTTTTTACTGCTGTGATGAAAAGGATCTGACCAGCACAATTACAGAGGAGGAAAAGTTTATTTCAGGGCTCACGATTTCAGAGGTCTTAGTCCATAGAAGGCCACCTCCATCCCCCAGGTCAGGCCAAACATCCTGGTGGAAGAGTGTGGCCAGAAGTGCATGGTGGAGGAAGCAGAGAAGGAGAGGATCCACCCAAGATCCATAGCCATTCCCCCAGTGAACCACTTCCTTCAGCTGCACCGCACCTGCTTCCAGTTACCACTCAGTTAATTTCATCAGGAATTAATTCATGATTAGGTTAAGGCTATCACCCAATTATTTCTCCTGCAAACCTTCTTGCACTGTCTCACAGGTGGGCTTTTGGGGGACACCTCGCATCCAAACCATAAGACGGTCCTAAAATTTCTTATTTCACTTCATTACCATGTTCTCTCCCCATACCTTTGGTAACCAGTTAGTATTGACAGATATTTTTGCCTTTACATAATGCCCTGTAATGACCTTGCAGTATGTAGTTTCTGAGACAGGCTTCTTGAAGTCCTTGTTATGTAAATGAGCCAATGGCAGATTTTGTGTCTTGACCCTTAGAGTGTTTATTTCTCCACTGCTGACTGAGACTCCTAAATTCAAAAGTCTATGAGTAGCTGAGTGCAGTGGTTGCATGTCTGTAATCCCAGCGGCTTGGGAGGTTTGAGGCAGGAAGATCACGAGTTCAAAGCCAACCTCTTAACTTCAAAAGTGAGGTACTAAAGAACTCAGTGAGACCTTGTCTCTAAATAAAATACAAAATAGGGCTGGGGATGTGGCTCAGTGGTCGAGTGCCCCCGAGTTCCAATCCCTGGTACCCCCCAAACAGTCTATCAGCACCAAACTCAAAATTTTTGCATATTTAACATTTTAAATATAGCTGAAAGAGAATTTCAGAACTGCAGCTTGCTTTCTTTGCATACCCCCTGAGACTATACCCAACAGCTGTTTTCTATGATGTGATAGTGCTTGGGTTGTGATAAAGTTCCAATCTGCTTCTGTCCATTGGGATTTCTCACCCACAGACACTCTGCGATTTGCTTAGTGATCTGGATTAGTCCCCTCTTCGATTTCCCTTTGCTCCAGGAATTCTCTCACTCTTCTCTGCTTTTGAGTGGTGGCCCCTTCACTATGACTTTCTTTAAGGCCTCATGGTATGAGGGAGTTTACCTCTCATGAAAACTTGTCCAAGAACTACTACTAGAGTTTCTGGGGTGTTGCTGTCTCTTGTGAGCATGTCTATTTTTTCTTGATCAGCTCCAGATCCCATAAATCCTACATACCTAGCAACATAAATTTAAGATTCTCCTGTGTCTTTTTTTTTATTTTTTTATTTTTTTATTTTTTTTTATTGTTGGTTGTTCAAAACATTACATAGTTCTTAATATACCATATTTCACAGATTGATTCAAGTGGGTTATGAACTCCCATTTTTACCCCGTATACAGATTGCTGTATCACATCAGTTACATTTCCATTGATTTACAAATCGCCTTTCTAGTGACTGATATATTCTGCTGTCTATCCCATTCTCCACTATCCCCCCTCCCCTCCCCTCCCCTCCCCTCCCTCCACCCCCTCTACTATAAATCGTTTCTTCCACTTATATAATTTTTCTCCTACCCCTCCTTTCCTCTTATATGTAATTGTGTATAACCCTGATGCTCACCTTCCAATTCCATGCAATTTCCCTTCTCTCTCCTTTTCCCTCCCACCTATCATCCCTGTTTAATGTTAATCTTCTTCTCAAGCTCTTCGTCTCTACCCTGTCCTTGGTTACTCCCCTTATATAAAACAAGACATTTGGCATTTGTTTTTTAAGGATTGGCTAGCTTCGCTTAGCATAATCTGCTCTAATGCCATCCATTTCCCTCCAAATTCTATGATTTTGTCATTTCTTATTGCAGAGTAATACTCCATTGTGTATAAATGCCACATTTTTTAATCCATTCATCTATTGAAGGGCTTCTAGGTTGGTTCCACAATCTTGCTATCGTGAATTGTGCTGCTATGAACATCGATGTAGCAGTGTCCCTGTAGCATACTCTTGTTAGGTCTTTAGGGAATAGACCCAGAAGGGGAATAGCTGGGTCAAATGGTGGTTCCATTCCCAGCTTTCCAAGAAATCTCCATACTGCTTTCCAAATTGGCTGCACCAATTTGCAGTCCCACCAACAATGAACAAGTGTACCCTTTTCCCCGCATCCTCTCCAGCACTTGTTGTTGTTGGACTTCATAATGGCTGACAATCTTACCGGAGTGAGATGGTATCTTAGGGTGGTTTTGATTTGCATTTCTCTGACTGCTAGTGATGTTGAGCATTTTTTCATGTACTTGTTAATTGATTGTATGTCCTCCTCTGAGAAGTGTCTGTTCAGGTCCTTGGCCCATTTGTTGATTGGGTTATTTGTTATCTTATTGTTTAGTAACATAAATAAACAAATATGACTGGAGGAACAAACCAAATCTCAATAATAACCCTAAATGTTAATGGCTTAAACTCACCAATTAAGAGACACAGGCTAGTCGAATGGATCACAAAACAAGATCCAACAATATGTTGCCTACAGGAGACGCATTTGATAGGAAAAGATATACATAGACTGAAGGCGAAAGGCTGGGAAAAATCATTCCACTCATATGGACTGCGGAAACAAGCAGGAGTGTCCATACTCATATCAAACAAAATAGATTTCAAGCCAAAGTTAATCAAAAAGGATAAAGAGGGACACTGCATACTGCTCAAGGGAACTATACACCAACAAGACATAACAATCATAAATATATATGCCCCAAACAATGGTGCACCTACGTTCATCAAGCAAACTCTTCTCAAGTACAAGAGTCTAATAGACCACCATACAATAATCATGGGAGACTTCAACACACCTCTCTCACCACTGGACAGATCTTCCAAACAAAAGTTGAATAAGGGAACTATAGAACTCAACAACACAATTAACAACCTAGACTTAATTGACATATATAGAATATACCACCCAACATCAAGTAGTTACACTTTTTTCTCAGCAGCACATGGTTCCTTCACAAAAATAGATCATATATTATGTCACAGGGCAACTCTTAGACAATATAAAGGAGTAGAAATAATACCATGCATCTTATCTGATCATAATGGAATGAAACTGAAAATCAACGATAAAAGAAGGAAGGAAAAATCATGCATCACTTGGAAAATGAACAATAGGTTACTGAATGATCAATGGGTTATAGAAGACATTAAGGAGGAAATTAAAAAATTCTTAGAGTTAAATGAAATCACAGACACAACATATCGGAATCTATGGGACACATTGAAAACAGTTTTAAGAGGAAAATTCATTGCTTGGAGTTCATTCCTTAAAAAAAGAAAAAACCAACAAATAAACAATCCCATATATCATCTCAAAATCCTAGAAAAAGAAGAGCAAAACAACAGCAAAAGAAGTAGAAGGCAAGAAATAATTAAAATCAGAGCTGAAATTAATGAAATCAAAACAAAAGAAACAATTGAAAAAATTGACAAAACCAAAAGTTGGTTCTTTGAAAAAATAAATAAAATCGACAGACCCTTAGCCATGCTAATGAAGAGAAGAAGAGAGAGAACCCAAATTACTAGCATACGGGATGAAAAAGGCAATATCACAACAGACACTCCAGAAATACAGAAGATAATCAGAAATTACTTTGAATCCTTATACTCCAATAAAATAGAAGATAGTGAAGGCATCGATAAATTTCTTAAGTCATATGATCTGCCCAGATTGAGCCAGGAAGATATAGACAGCCTAAACAGACCAATAACAATAGAGGAAATAGAAGAAACCATCAAAAGACTACCAACTAAGAAAAGCCCAGGACCGGACGGGTATACAGCAGAGTTTTACAAAACCTTTAAAGAGGAACTAACACCAATACTTTTCAAGATATTTCAGGAAATAGAAAAAGAGGGAGAACTTCCAAAGACATTCTACGAGGCCAACATCACCCAGATGCCTAAACCAGACAGAGACACTTCAAAGAAAGAAAACTACAGACCAATATCTCTAATGAACCTAGATGCAAAAATCCTCAATAAAATTCTGGTGAATCGGATTGAAAATCATATCAAAAAAATTATACACCATGATCAAGTAGGATTCATCCCTGGGATGCAAGGCTGGTTCAATATACGGAAATCAATAAATGTTATTCACCACATCAATAGACTTAAAAATAAGAACCATATGATCATCTCGATAGATGCAGAAAAAGCATTTGACAAAGTACAGCATCCCTTTATGTTCAAAACTCTAGAAAAATTAGGGATAACAGGATCATACCTCAACATTGTAAAAGCAATCTATGATAAGCCACAGGCCAGCATCATCCTGAATGGAGAAAAATTGAAGGCATTCCCTCTAAGATCTGGTACAAGACAGGGATGCCCTCTCTCACCACTTCTGTTCAACATAGTCCTCGAAACACTGGCCAGAGCAATTAGACAGACGAAAGAAATTAAAGGCATAAAAATAGGAAAAGAAGAACTTAAATTATCACTATTTGCAGACGATATGATTCTATACCTAACAGACCCAAAAGGGTCTACAAAGAAACTATTAGAGTTAATAAATGAATTCAGCAAAGTGGCAGGATATAAAATCAACACACATAAATCAAATGCATTCCTGCATATCAGCGACAAATCCTCTGAAACGGAAATGAGGACAACTACTCCATTCACAATATCCCCCCCAAAAATAAAATACTTGGGAATCAACCTAACAAAAGAGGTGAAAGACCTATACAATGAAAACTACAGAACCCTAAAAAGAGACATAGAAGAAGACCTCAGAAGATGGAAAAATATACCCTGCTCATGGATAGGCAGAACTAACATCATCAAAATGGCGATATTACCAAAAGTTCTCTATAAGTTCAATGCTATCCCAATCAAAATCCCAACAGCATTTCTTGTAGAAATAGATAAAACAATCAGGAAATTCATATGGAATAATAAAAGACCCAGAATAGCAGAAACAATGCTAAGCAGGAAGTGTGAATCAGGCGGTATAGCGATACCAGACTTCAAACTATACTACAGAGCAATAGTAACAAAAACAGCATGGTACTGGTACCAAAACAGGCGAGTGGACCAATGGTACAGAATAGAAGACATAGTAACCAATCCACAAAACTACAACTATCTTATATTTGATAAAGGGGCTAAAAGCATGCAATGGAGGAAGGATAGCATCTTCAACAAATGGTGCTGGGAAAACTGGAAATCCATTTGCATCAAAATGAAACTGAATCCCTTTCTCTCGCCATGCACAAAAGTTAACTCAAAATGCATCAAGGAGCTCGATATTAAATCAGATACACGGCGTCTGATAGAAGAAAAAGTCGGCTATGATCTACATACTGTGGAGTCGGGCTCCAAATTCCTCAATAAGACACCGATAGCGCAAGAGTTAACAACTAGAATCAACAAATGGGACTTACTCAAACTAAAAAGTTTTCTCTCAACAAAAGAAACAATAAGAGAGATAAACAGGGAGCCTACATCCTGGGAACAAATCTTTATTCCACACACTTCAGATAGAGCCCTAATATCCAGAGTATACAAAGAACTCCTGTGTCATTTTTTAATTACTTGATACCTCATTTCCTTTTATTGGTGAATAATATTACCTTGTCTGGATTCTTTTAAAAATCCATTTGACAACTAAATACCATCTTGATGGCTTAGTTTGGGGCCATTAAGAATAAAGCTGCTATAAAATTTTGCATGCAGGTTTTTGTGTAGGCTTAACCTTTTCGAATAATTTAGGCAAATTGGAGTATTGCTGGGAATCATAGTAAAATATGTTTTAAAAAATCTGTAGAAATATCTTTCAAAAAGTGATAACGTTGTGCGATTCTATGAGGGAAAAAAAGAAAAGAAAGATCGAAAGAAAGAGAGATCAAGTTCTCTTTAATTTGATTCTTTATCAGCAAGTGATATGTTGGGTTTTTGTTTTCTGATATATATGAAATATAATTTCATTGTTTTTGTAATAATATCTTCTTGTCTCTTTAAAAAATATTAAAAACTAACTCTCTCTCTCTCTCTCTCTCTCTCTCTCTCTCTCCCCTCTCTCACTCTCTCTTTAAAAAAAATAATATCTTCTTGTTTGGGTTAACTCTCTTGACTTCTAAATGGAATATTGGGAGGGGATGATCAACTGTTTCTCTGCTTGCTATCCCCCAATAATGCCATATTCTAAAAAAATGATTTAATCTCAATATCTCTCCCTACACACCCTCTCTTTCTCTCTCTTGCAAAATTTACTACAAGGGAAAAGAGAAGGGGAGAATGATGCTCTCAAGTAAGAGGAGAGTGATAATGTACTGCCTGTCTTTAACCTCAGTAATTTTTTTTTGCTCTGAAATCCACTTTCTATGAAAATCCTAAGATGACCCCAGTTTTACTTTGATTACTATTAACATATCTTTATAGATAAAGTGGGTTATTTATGGGCAACATAGAGTTGAGTCATATTTTTATATACTCTGATTTTTTAATTGATAATTTAAATTGTTTTAATTGTAAATGGACATAACATCTCCATTTATTTTTATTTTTGTGTGGTGCTGATGATTGAACCCAGCATCTTACACATGTGAGGCAAGACCTCTACCACTGAGCTACTACCCCAGTCCTACTTGATATTTTTAGACAGTTCTCATATAAATTTTGATTAATAGCCACCACTTTGCAACTATTTTCATTTCATTGTGTTTACTATTTTTTCTCCTATCTTGTTCCTATTTCTTTGACTGTAATTGAATATTTTATGTTATTTCATTTTATTTTCTCTTTAGAATATTTTTTAAAATATGCAATGAATACCTTAATATGTAATCTAAACTTTTGAGTAATCTATGACATCTGCCTTAAAATAAAAGTTTATTTTTTTCATGCATAGTGCTGATGCCTTACAACAGTATGCCCCATTTCCCTTCCTTTCACGAAATTCCTTTTATCAATTCACATTATCCACATCCTAAGATCACCTCATACTTTCATACTATTATTACTATTGTTATTTTCAAATGTTTTGTTATGATTTACAAGTTCAGAGTAAGAAAAATAAAAGACTTTATTTTACTTCAGTGTATTCCTTATCCCATACTTCTCCAAATTTCTAATCTGTATCATTTTGTTCTTCCTTAAAGATATTCTTTTAATATATATTGCAAAGCCAGTCTGATGGCAGTGAATGTCCTGGTTTTTTTTCCTTTGTTTTTTACCTGATAATCCTTTTAGTTTTCTTTTACATTTGAAATGATCATTTTCCCTGCTCTAGAATTCTAGGTGTTTTTCTTTTAACACTTTAAGTATTTTACTTCACCATCTTTTGCTTTCTTAGTTTTTGACTAGAAGTTTGCTGCAATTCTTACCTTTATTCTTTACAGGTAATATGATTTTGTTTTCTTTTATTCTGTCAAGAGTGTTTTTATCTTTGGTTTCCTGCAGTTTGAATATGAAGCAACCAAAGTGTAGAGTGTTATTTTTATTATTTCTATAGCTTGGTATTCTCTGGTCTTTCTGCATCTGTGATTTCATATCTGTCATCAATTTGAACAATTAATTTTTGTTATTACTTTGCTAATTTACAATGATGTGTCACATAATGACATTTTGGTCAAGGATGTGGTCAAAGATCTTTTAGTAACATACTTTTGTGTAAGTAAAATCTATGAGGTTCACAGAAGGGCAAAATCACCTAAAAATGCATTTCTCAGAATGATTCCCTGTACTTCTAGTTGTGTTCTAATTTTCTTTCTATCTTTTTCTAGTATTCCTAAATATCAGATTACTAAATAGTTCCATTTTTTTAGTATCTGTTTTGATTTTTCATTTTCCTTTTTCCTCCTATCTTTGCACTTAAGTTTAGGAAGTGTGTTAGTCAGTTTTTTTATCCCTGTGATCAAAATACTTGATAAGAGCAAGTTAGAGAAGAAAAGTTTATTTTGGGCTCATGGTTTCAGAGGTGCAGTCTGTGGTTGGCTGACTTCCTCACTCTGAGCCTGAGATAAGTGAGAACATCTTAATAGAAGCGCATGGTGGAGAGAATATGCTCAGCTCCTGGTAGCTGGGAAGGAGAGAGAGAGAGAGAGAGAGAGAGAGAGAGAGAGAGAGAGAGAGAGAGAGAGAGAGAGAGAGAGAGAAAAGAAAAGAAAAGAAAAGAAAAGAAAAGAAAAGAGGAAGAGGAAGAGGAAGAGGAAGAGGAAGAGGAAGAGGAAGAAGAAGAAGAAGAAGAAGAAGAAGAAGAAGAAGAAGAAGAAGAAGAAGAAGAAGAAGAGAAGGAGGAGGAGGAGGAGGAGGAGGAGGAGGAGAAAAAGGAGGAGGAGGAGGAGAAGGAGAAGGAGAAGGAGAAGGAGAAGGAGAAGGAGAAGGAGAAGGAGAAGGAGAAGAAGAAGAAGAAGAAGAAGAAGAAGAAGAAGAAGAAGAAGAAGAAGAAGAAGAAGAAGAAGAAGGAGGAGGAGGAGGAGGAGGAGGAGAAGAAAAAGGAGGAGGAGGAGGAGGAGGAGGAGAAGGAGAAGGAGAAGAAGAAGAAGAAGAAGAAGAAGAAGGAGAGGAGGTGGAGGAGGAGGAGAGAAGAGAAGGAGGAGGAGGAGGAAGAGGGGCAGAGGTGGCCCAGGGCAGATATAGCCCAAGGCCACACCCCTGTGACCTATTCCCTTTAGCCATACCTCACCTGCCTACAGCTAACACCCAGTAGTCCATTAAAGTTATCAATCCAGCAAGTAGAATAATCTACGGATGAGATTATAACTCTCATAATCCAAATTTTTCACCTCTGAAAAGGTGAAACATTATTGCATTGCTTAATATGTGAGCTTTTCTGGGGAACATTCCTAGATCCACGCCATAAGAGGAAGTTTCTAATGAAATATTTTCAACTAATTGCTTTTCTTAGTCTTGTCCAGTCTATCCATAAGTGCCTCAAACATTCTTTGTTTCAATTAGTTCTTTTGATTTCTAACATTTCCTTTCTATTCTTTTTTATGCTATCTGTATTTTATCTAGCTTTTTAAATGTTGTCTAATTTTTCCTTAAAGCTTTTAATATATTATTCATAGTTATTTTAAATCTGCTGCCGAATAATTTGAACATCTATGACATATCTGAGTCTGCTTCTGAATTTATCTCTCCAGACCAGTGTAATAGGAATTAAAGGAAATAAGCCTTGAGCATGAACAGTTCTGGGAATCTATCTAGGAATTTGAGCTGTGTTCAGCATTTGCCTTAGATATAGGTACCAAAAGCTTTCTATTCATCTACTGCCTTTGCTTTTTTTTTCTTTCCCGTTTAGTTTAATGTTCCTAAAATCTTCTTTTCAGAGGCATTCTGCTCTTTCAGATGGAATCTGTTGTTGTTGACTCTCTGTTGGTGGTGATAAGGTGTCAGGGAGGGAAGTGCTATATAATTTTAGGATTAAACCTCAGCCTTATGGTGGGTGGCCCTGTCTCCGAACAATGACATTCTCCAGTGATTAAAAAAAAAAAAAGCCCTTTTGTTTTGTTTTCCTTTTTAGGTGAGACAGAAGGGCTACAAAGTCATGCAAAGTCATGCTTTTTGCCCAGTTGGGATCAGTTCCAGTACACCCCATCCCAGTACATCTTTGTTATGTAGAATGTACTCTTTCTGATATTTTGGTGATTTCTCTCTCTTGTTTTGACACACCCACAGGAGATGTATCTTGGCTCATCACCATGAGAATTTTGCTAGGGTTCCTGGAAGTAAAATTCATGACCCTGTGAGGTCTCATTGCACTACAGTGGTTTCCATTCTTAAGCAGCCCACATCAACCTACAGAAATTGGTCAAAGTTGGCTTTGACCTGTTCCTCATGGTTTATGACTTGAGCAGTTCTACCCTTTGTAAATTCTTAAATGACTCTCTAGATCTGCCAAGCTTCTTCAGATTCTGTGGCAGCAGATTTTGTGCAACCCCTGATGAATCAAAGGGAAGTTGTTAATTTTCAGATTGCCCAGCTCTTTCTTATTGTACACATGCAGGCAATGACTTCCAGGCTTTTTACATGTCAGAAATGAAACTAGAAATATGAAATTATATTTTGCTTTCTTCTATTCATTTGCTATTTGTATTAGTCAGGGTTCTCTAGAGGAAAAGAATCAACAGGAAGTATAATTATAAAAAGGGGATTTATTAGGTTGGCTTATGTGACCAGAAGGTGGATAGTCCACAATGGCCATCTACAAGTTGGAGAGCTGGAAAAACCAGTAGCTGCATAGTCCCAGAGGCTGAAGCCCCAGAACAAGAGGCATCAATGGTGTTACCCCAGTCTGAGACCAAAGGCTTCTGGAGAATCACTGGAGAAGTACTGGCAGAGTCTGCTTTGGAAGAGTGAAGAAGCAAGGGTCTGTGATATCCTCAGATAATGGCACGGGCAATCAAGAACCCATTCTAGAAGAATTGAGCTTGCATCTGCTGCTGTTTCCTAGTTCTTCCAACATTTATTCCATCCAAGCCACTATCCTATTGGTAGGTGCTGCCCATGCTTAGGGTCTTCATTTCAGTTGGCTATCCCACATGCCAATCATTCCTCATTGACACACCCAGAAGCCTCTTAATCATCAGCATCTCTTAATCCAATCAAGTTGACAATTCAAATTAACTGATACACTGTATCATTTTTGCTCTCTCACTCACTTCCTTATGAAGAATTTCTTCTAACGGCCTTTTTATCTCACTGAGTTCCAGCTTAAGCTGCCAGCCGATTATTTCTGTAGAGTTTTTAAAACATGATAATGTGATAGAAGTATGGATAAATTCTATACAATGGTGTAATGGAAAAAGGAAACTATTATATGAATACCATTCTGAGGGAAAAGCACATAAAGTCAGTTTTCTAAACTCAGTGTATCCTAGTGAATTGGGTTACTGTTTTGGAGGCAGATTTCTCAATTTCAAATTTCAACTCTTCTCCTTTTTAATTATTTGTGTTCTTTTGGCTGTTTGTTTTGTTTTTAGTTTATGGTTTATTTTTTCTTATTATATTGTAGAATGAAGATTTAGGGATAAAATAAAGGCTTTCCTTTGCCTCCAAAGTCTCACTGAAATGAACTGAATGGGCAGTTTAATAGGAGAAAAAGCATACAGATTTATTTAAAATGTAGAGGGAAAAATTAGCACTGCATGAAAGTAACACACAAAGTATGATTCTTCCCAAAGGGTAGAGGAATGAGGCTTAAACAATTTCCCACCCACAGAAAACAACTGAGGACTGGATAGGGAGGGTCTTGAGGTACCCTGGAAGATGGGCATAATACAATCTGTGGAAGGGGTGAGGGGATGAAGGCAAGGAAAGACAAAGACTGTCTTATTTATAGATGACATTTCTCAGTTAATCTCTCAGAGCTTCCCTCAGAAGAATACAGTACATGAAAATCTGTCCATGTGGAGTGTCTAGGGCATAGGGACTTTCAGTCTCTGCACATTAATTTTTCCTGGTTAATTTGTGAGATTCCCAGGGAAGGGGCTGCAGACAATTGCCTTTCTTTTGGAAGAAGGTTTCCTCAGTCAACTAAGGGAAGTCCAGAGAGCCTTCTCCTGAATTTGGGGACAGAAACAAGACAGATTAGATAAACCTTGATTCTGAGGAATCTTCTAAAGCTTCTAAATATTATCAGTGTGTCAGTTTTAGGCTATCATTTTCTGATTTCCAACATATGTCATTGTCCACTAATGTACAATTATTAGGTATATAATATTACCTACCTTGGGGCTGGGGATGTGGCTCAAGCGGTAGCGCGCTCGCCTGGCATGCGTGCGACCCGGGTTCGATCCTCAGCACCACATACCAACAAAGATGTTGTGTCCGCCGAGAACTAAAAAAAATAAATATTAAAAAAAATTCTCTCTCTCTCTCTCTCTCTCTCTCTCTCTCTCTCTCTCTCTCTCTCTCTCTCCTCTCTCACTCTCTCTTTAAAAAAAAAAATATTACCTACCTCACAGGAATATTATGTGGTGTTAACATAGATGGGATGCTTTACACAATATCCAGCACACAGCAAGCCCTCAACACATGCTAGATATTAGTTATGGCTTCTTCCTTCCTTACCATTCACTTCCTCCCTCTTTTTCTTCCTCCCCTTTTGTTTTTCCCCCTCCTTTTCTTCCTTCCTTCTTTTTCTTTCTTAGATTGTAAGTCTGTGTTACCAACATTAACTGACCATATATCATTCTACATTGTTTTTCCTGCTAGTACAAACACATACAGATATTTAGAGTTGTATTTATGGAAGCTTAACCAAACCATCTCATTGTCAATATTGAGTACTTTTTATCATTAATCTGGCACACTGATGTGCCAAATGACTTTGTGCCTTCTTATTCTGCCTTTGCAAACAAATACATATTATTTTCATTTAGTGTAGATGTTGATCTAGAAATAAGGATATTTTTGCCAATTACCCAAGGAAAAGGGAAAGACGGGGTAAGTAAAATCTTATCTTCTTGTATTTGACATAATGTTTTATACATTGTAGAATATTCATATTATTCCCTTTTTATAAGATTATAAACTATCAAATAGTAGTAAATTATAGATGTGTTTGAGGTTTCCTATGTTCAAGTTACTCTTCAAGGCTATAGAAAATCTCCAAGGATTTAGCTAATAGTCTATATGAAAAGAAACCAGAGAATCATGAAACAGAAACCTTCACTCATGATTCTACAGTAGAAAAATACCGTGAGGTATTCTACCTGGAAAATGAAAAGGTATTAGATAAAGTCTTTTCAAAAGTAATCAGCTGAAATGCATATATTTTGGGAAATACTTTATTAAAATGGTTCTTTGAAAAGAAGAGAGTAAGATTGTTTTGTGGTTTATTAGTCATGTAACAGGAAACATGGGTTTATCAATAAGGGTTCAGTGAAGGGCTGAGTTCCTTGTGAACATGGTGGTGGAAGATTTTCACTCCTGTAATGTTTCTCAGAGTTCCCCAATTGGGTGATCAGGAAGGCTGAGTTTGATGTAGTACTTTGATCTCATCTGTGTTTTCTTAGAACTTTTGATTAGTGCAACTCATTTGGACTATAGTCTCTGATCATTGTTGATAAGGGCTTCCTGAGACTTGCCATTTTGTTATACATCAATACTTTTATGAATAATTGGTTTCACTGAACCACTTAAACTTTGGAAGTAACCCAGAAAATTATATTGGTCAGAAAAATTAACATGAAAAATATCAGTAAAATTTGGTGCTTCGTTTTTAGCAAAGGTCCGTGTAAGTCTAGAAAGGGAACAGATCCTACCCTAAACATAAGCCTGTAAAAAATAGAAGTTGCATATCTTTGTTCCCTTTGATATAGTCGTTATTTTTTTATCTCCTTGGTTATATTTAAAATGAAAGAATATGATAAAATTAATAATCTTTTTATCTTTAAAATGTTAACTTAATAAAGAAAATATTGCCATACAAAGGAAACAAAAAAATTGAAAAGTTATGCAGAAGTAGGAGGTCCCCAAGTTTACAACTCTTGCTATAAAAGTTTTGATAGCTGTTCTTCATGTCCATCAATCTCTTATTTGTTACAGTGTTCTTAAAACCACCTGTTTCAAGAGACTATTAATAGATTCTTAGATTTGGATCTCTCACTAGTGAAAATCTAGTAAGAATTTGTATAATGGCATTATTTCTGAGAGACATGAATATCAGATGTGCTTTCTTAGAGTTTTATTGCATCATTTATAGTTGGCATAATACCTGGTCAATTTATTTTCAACAAAATTTAAGAGCAGTCTTTTGTTGGTATCATTTCCAAAAAAAAAAAAAATAAAAACCAAGTCTCTAGCATAAGATCATTCACAGCTCCTAGTAAATTTTTATTCTGAAATACTGCCTGGACATGTTGATTATAAACTTGAGCATACTGTTTTAACTGTCTACAATATCTCAGCATGTTGACCTTTATATGAGTTAAGTAAACAACAGAGACTTATACTCACAAATAAGTTACCATTCGGTTTTGATTTCTCATCGAGGTAATTTATGTGCTGTTATTGAAGCATACCTAAAGAGCATTCAGCCAGAGAATGAAGCTTTGAGCCACTGCAACTCAAAAGCCCTAGATAATTTTGCAATTTTCAGTTTTAATAGTAAATTTATTTCTTCTTTTCCTGAGGACTGAGGATGTTATAGTGAAGCTTCCCATGAGAGGCAGATCCATATAGGGTACTAACATCACTATTATAGTGCAATGCAGCCCTCATAACTACACAAATTAGTAGATATTTTTCAATGGGAAATAAAAGTTCTAATGGTTCTTTGCTATTGTTACAATGGTTGCTTTCCAGCAAGGCAAGCTTTCTACATCACCAGAAGACAGAGAGAGGGCAAGAGGAATGTATTCATAATCACACAATAAATAAGATACACTAGTAAATGTCCAAAGGTTTTGGTTTATATACAGTTAATTTTACTGTGATCTAGGTCACAGGCTTAACAAGTTGATCTGTGCCAGGAACATCCAATAAAATCACAATAAAGATTCTACAAGATTCTTATTTAGGCTGACTTTAATATTTCCTTGTCATAGTAAGTAGATTGTAACATATAATTTTGTTGGGCATTGTAGATGGGGTTAAATCATCATTTTTAGCCCCAAAATCTGCTAACACATTTAATTTGTCTTTGGTTGTTTTTATGTTGTTATTGTTTCTTGTGTGCACCTCAGTATTAATTGTTGTTATTTTTATCTCCTTGGTTATGTTTAAGAAGACATATAAAAATAACCTATATGCATTTATCTTTTTTAATTAGAGGGCCAGTTACATTTAACTTTGTAAATTCCACAGCATAACAAAATCATAACAAAGAAGAGCCCCCCCCACCCAAAGCATATCTTCTATCTGAATAGACTTTGTTCTTTTATTTCTAATTAGGTAGGAGATTCAGTTAGAGTCAACAAATATACATTTGTTTTCTGAGGGAGGAGTAGATGGGGAAATCAGAGAGTGCTGTTTGCATATCTAAACTGATAGCCTCCTGGCTAAGTTCTCAAACAGGACTAATCGCTAAAGAGTTTTAAATCTGAGTTTTCAAAAGAATGTTCAAGGTCTCTATAAGGCAAAGAAGACACCAAAAAAAGTTGGTCACAGTCCCAGTATTGTATTCTGATGGAAGAAGAAGGGTGGAGGAACTTAGGGTATAGGACCAACAGATGGACTATGTGTAGTTGAAAGAAGAATTTAGGCGTCAGTCTAGAACCATAAACATCCTGAAGAATTTGATTAAAAGTGAAAACTGAATGAAAAAGTGAGAATTTTACAACTCTGTCATCAGAGGCTTAGTAAAGTTTCTGGAGGCTACCTCTGTGTGTAGACAAGAGTGGTAAACATTTGTAGTAGCACCACCTGAAGAAGGGATGACAGAAGAAGGGATGAGAGTCTGACATCCATTGTGGTTCTGGGCTGTGAACCCCTAAGTATGTGTGGATAGTTCATGTAGAATTGGAAAGAAAGATTTATGGGAATTAGAAGCATTTAATTATTAGGAGGCATTTGAAGCAAGTCTCTAAAATGACAGAAGCCAAGTCAGCAAGATGGTGGTCTAACAAGGCAATGCTAGGCCATTGTTTCTCCATGGAAACACTGAGTTAAGAACAATATATGAACCAGAATGATTTTGTGGGAACTAGAAACCAGTTACGGGGCTACAAAACCGGTAAGCAGCTCCAGTGAACAGATCACAAAGAGAAGAGTCTGCACTGAGAAGGGAGAAGAGTTTCCTGCATTTGTCTCCCTACTGGCATAGTACAGTGAGAATGGGACGAAAGCTCCCAATTCCTGGCACTTCTCCTGGGACATAAGGAAAAGTGTACTATTGGTGTCCAGCATGCTGGCCTATCTGTGACTCCCTGAAAGAATGGTGTCTGTCTTTCCAGGCTCAGAGTATTGATTAGAATGTGGCATGGCTTGGACATAAGAGGTGAGGACCACAGGTCTTAGAGCAGCAGAGCACCTGAAGATCTGCAGGCAGGCACTAGAGACAGCAAGAAAAGAGAGCCCAAGAAATGCTAGAGTCAAAATTACAAGAAACAGTAGCAGATCCCTGAAGAGAATTAAGGCAGTTAAAAGCAACCACAGATTCTAGAATAAAAGCACAAGTCCGAGTTCGAAGAAGTTACACCCTTAGAAAGAGTTTGGGAGGGTCTCTGTTAGCTGGATTGACTGTTAGGTGGCCAAGATCTGCTACATGAAGACCATGAAGACTGGAAGAGGTGGTTGTTTTCACAAATGCTCAGATCTTAATGAAGATTCGAGACCTACAGAGACCTGGAAAAAGAAGGCCCAAAGAATCAAAATAAATCTTCAGAGATCAACCCCGAAGAAATGCAGATTTCTGAATTTACTTCAAGAAACAATTTCACACAGCAGTCTTAAAGAAGACCTATAATCTAAGAAGATTAAAGACAAACAAAATCTGGAAAAAAAATGCTTAAGCAGAATGAGAATATCTATAAAGAAATGGAATTTTTTTTTTAAAAAAAAGAATCCAACAAGAATTTTAAAGTTGAAAATTACAGTGTCTGAATTCCAAAATTCACTGGAGAGGTTCAACTGCACACTTGATCATGCAGAGGAAAGAATCAACAAATTAAAAATAGGTAATTTGATCATCAAATCAGAGAAGAAAAAAGAAAACCCAGGAAAATGAAGAGAGCCAAAAGAACTTGTGAGATGCCATCAGGCAAGCAAATCTGAGAGTTTGAAAAATAGAGAAAGACAAGTAGGCAGAGAGTGTCTTTGAAAAAATAATGAAAAAAAAAAAAACCTTCCAAAATCTGAAGTCAAACACAAAAATATTTGTCATGAGCCATCCATGGATTGCATGTGGGTCGCCGCCCATTAAAGCCTAGTGAATAGAAACATCTGGTGTCTGGGAATGACTAGAGACATTGTGAATTCCTATCCCGCTCTGCCATGGCCCACACAGCACCTGAGATGGGTGTGACCTGCCAAGATGCCCATCAACATGCTGACTGCAAGACATCATCAAAGCAAGACTCCACCCTTGAAACCCTATCCCTGCCTTTGATGTACCCCCTTCAATAAGCCACCGGAGCCATCTTCCTTTGTCTAGTTCCAGCTTTTTTTTCCATGTACCAGAGGCTCTGCTTTTGTAAATATATTTCTGACTCTTTGTCTTTTGTTCTGTACTAATTATTTTAGACTTTAAGTGTTCAAGTGGCTTACACCCTCCTTGGCAGGAACAACACCCCATGAGATGGCAGTCATCCCCATTAAATAGTATCTTGAAAGAAGCCACAGGTGGACTGCTCAGCAGAATCTTTGCAGGTCACAAGGTAGTGGATGACAAATTTGAAGTGGTGAAAGAAAAATAAAAATGTCAATCAAGAATTAAAGATCCAGTAAACTGTTTTTCAAAAACCAAGAGGAAACTAAGATATTCTTAGATAAACAAAATCCAGAGAATTCACTACCACTAAGCCTGCCCTAGAAGAAATGCTAAATAAGTCTTTCAAGTTGAAATAAAAAGATACCAAGAGAGAGAAAAAAAATTAAATGAAAATATAAATATTATCAGAGAAAGTGAACACAGAGACAAATACAGAATCTTGTATTACTGCAATCTGGGTGCATAAATGAACTTTTGTATATAATTTAATATAAATCTCATAAAAGTAACTATAATAAACTATGTTAGCGAGTACCCAGTAAAGAATTACTTTGTAACATCAATAATATGAAGAACAATGAGCTGTAAAGGTGTAGTTTTCATATGTTCTTGAAGTTAAGTAGTTATCAGTTTAAAATAGTAATGGCTTTAAATCTAAAAAATAGACCAAGGCTAAAAGTGAAAGAATGGGGCGGGGGGGAACTCTATCTAAATGGTAACCAAAACATAGCAGGGTGGCAATACTAATGTCAGACAAAATAGACTTTAAATCAAATACCATCAGAAGAGATAAAGAACATTGTGTAGTAACAAAAGCATCAGTTCAGCAGGAAGATATAACAGTAATATATTCACCACACATCAGAGCTCCTAAATATATGAAGCAAATATTCATAGGATTGGATGTAGAAATACAGAGCTACACCATAAATAAGCCACTTACAAGCCACTTACAAGAATGGATTCATTACCAGACAGGAAGTGAATAAGGAAATAGAGGACATTAACACCATGGAACAATTAAATCAAATGGATAATATACAGCAAAGTTCGTCAAATAAAAGCAAAATACACATTCTTCTCAATGGCTCATGAGGTATTCTCCAGGATAGAACATATGCTAAGTGACAAAACAAAATTTTAACAAATTTGAAAGGATGGAAATCATGCCATTCTGATCACAATGAAATAAAACTAGATATCAACAGCAGAAGGGAAACTGGGAAATCCACACATATATGAAAAGTTTTATTCTTAAGTTAACATTGAGGCAAGAAGAAATCACAAGGTGAAATAGAAAGTATCTTCAGACAAAAATAAAAAAAAATTACCCAAATTCATGGCATGTAGCAAAAGTAGTGATGAGAAGGACATTTATAATTATAAACATATTGGAAAAAAGAGGATAAAAACGCCCTGGTGGTGCATGCCTGTAATCCAATTACTTAAGAGGGTAAACAGGAGGACTGCAACTTTGAGGACAGTTTCTGCAATTTAGTGAGATCCTCTCTCAAAATTAAAAATCAACAACAATAACAATAATAATAAAGGGCTGGGAATATAGCTCAGTGGTAGAACATTCCTGGGTTCAATCCCTAGTACCTTTCACACACACACACACACACACACACACACACACACACACTAACAACAATAACAACAACAACAAATAGGTCTACAATAAACAACTTAAGTTTGTACTTCAAGGAACTAGAAAAAGAAGAACAAACTAAACCCGAAGCTAGCATAAGGAAGGAACAATAAAGGTAGACCAGAGATAAATGAAACAGAATAGAAAACAAGAGGGAAAAAAATCAGTGAAGCCAAGAATTGTTTTTTGAAAAGATATACAAAATTTACAAACTATTTTAGCTATATTAAGACAAGCAGAAGTCTTAAATTGTTAAACCTAGATATGAAAATGGTACCATTACAACCAATATCACAGATAAATGATACTATGAGAGAACTATTAACAGTGGTATGTCAAGAAATTGAATAGCCTGAAAGAAATGGATAAATTCCAAGAACTACACAACCTACTAAGTTTGAATGATGAAGTAACAGAAAATATTATTAGAATTATGACTAGAAACAAGAACTTGAATCAGTAATCAAAAAACATCCAAGAAATAAAAAATCCCAATCAATTAGCTTCACTGGCAATTTTTACCAAACATTTAAGAGGAATAAACCTCAATTTTAAATTCTTCTAAATAAGCGAAAAAGAGAAACACTCCCAAATTCACTCTGAGGCTAACTTTACCTTGATACCAAAATCAAATGAGGATGCTACAGGAAAAATAAGGTTCTATAATCTGATAAATATTGTTGCAAAAATCCTCAACAAAGTACTAGCAAAAAAAAAAATAGTTAACTACACAGTGAGAGCATTACACACTGAAACCAATTTAGATTTATTCCTGGAATGCAAGGATATTTCAGCCTATGAAAATCAATAAATGCAATACATCACATTAACAGAATGAAGGACAAACTCAATGAGCCTTGAGAAAATTACGCTTCATGAACTAAGCCTCTTACATCACCCCCACACAATTCTATATAATTCCACTTATCTAAAGTAGTCAGAATCATAGAAGCAAAAAGAGTAGACTTGCAGTTATTAAAAGGAGAAAGATGGGTAAAATTGAGTTGTGGTTTAGTGGATATATTTTCTCAGTTTTACAAGGTGGATAAATTTCAGGCATCTCATCTACTGTACAACAATGTGAATATACTTAGCACTATGAACCTATATACTTAAATCTGGAAAGGATGGTAATGCTTTTTATCATAGTTAAACATAAATAAAATGAAAGAAGGCAGTCTTCCATTATTTAGTCTAGGCTAAGAACTTAGATTAGCTTATTTTTGTCAAAATACATAAAAGAACAGTTAGTAATCCAACATCAACTGGTTTTATGAAACCCAGTAGTCACCTGATGGTTTTGTTGTTATTGGTGGTGGTAGTGGTACTGTTTTGTTTTCTTTGTAATTGTTTGGAGAAAATCAAGATTATTATCCTATTATTGATATTTTATTTCAAGTGTTGTCATGGCCAAGAAAATACATTTGAGTCAGACAACAGTGGAATTTATCTAGAAACTGATTTTCTTTTATGCTAACAATATGTAGAAAATATTAAAGATCCTTTCATTTCTGGTTAAGATTGAAATATTTGTGAGAAGTAAGAAATTGGCTGTATTAGGGTTCTCTAGAGGGAAAGAGTCAATGGGATATGTATATGAATGGATTATAAAAGGAGATTTATCAGGTGACTTAAAACATCAGAAGCTGATTAGTCTCTCAATGGCTGTCTGCAGACTGGAGAGCAGGAGGTATAATTACCTGATCAGTTCAAGAAACTGGAGCCTCAGAGCAAGAGGAATCAATGATATAGCCTCCAATTGAGACTGATAGTCCAGAAACTCTCTGGAGAGTACCTGGTGAGAGTCCACTTAGGAAGAGTGAAGGAGTTGGAGGATGCTGTCCTCAGGTGAGGGCAACAGCAATAGACAAACCTGTTGAAGAAGAAGTAAGCTGGCATCTGATATGGCTTCCTCAGTCTTCTGCCATTTGTTCTACCTGGGCCCCAGCCTATTGGACAATGCTGAACACACTTAGGTAGGTCTCCCCTATCAGCTTGCTATCCCACATGCCAATCATCTGTGGAAGCATCCTGATGGATAAATCCAGAAGTCTATCAATCCAATCAAGTTGATGATCCAGATTAACCATCACAGTGCTACTATAAATACTTGGGTATATTGTTAATTTTTTAAAGTGGTTAAAAATAAATATTGTTAACAGGGGTAAAAAATACTTACCCATGTTATGAAATTTCCCAGCATAGTTTTATCACTGTAAAATAAGCAATTGTGTTAGACTGATGGGCTGCTACTGGGCTGAGGGAAAGAAGCAAGGACATAAGGTCTTATTAATAGTTCTTAGGTCTTATAATCTTATACAAAGTGGAATCCACATTCATTTATCTTTCAAATTGAAAAAAATAAGTACATTACAAAGGCTTATACAAATGATAATTAGTCCCTTTAGGACTTACATGGGTACAATGAACCATAGTCCTTCAGTGACCTCCAGTGGGTATTGAGCCAGCTTCATTAAGGGTGTAGCTGGATTAATTGAGATCTATAAAGGTTCACCCTCCTGTGCTCCACAAATCTGAATTATTATTGCTGTGGACAGTACTGGGGAGAGATTCATGGAAATTTAAGATGATGTCTAATGAATCTGTGCCATCATCAAATATTAGCCTGACGTTAGAGAAAGAATGCATCTGGCCTACACTTAAGAGTGACACCCTATATTTAAAGAGCTTTGATCTTAACAAACTCACTTAAATAGAAACAACAAACAAACAAACAAAGAATATTTTAACTGATGAGAAAGGCCAGGAAGATGAGAAGTACCTGACACAAACAGAGTCAGGAAAGTTTTGAGATTCCTACTACTGAAACATTTCTGTTGTTCTAAGGAAAGAATGTTGGGAAACTGAAAAGATCACCCACCCCAGAGACACTATAGTTCAGGGGTTAAAAAGACATGTGATACTCTGTTCTTTGCAATGCACGGATGTTTGTCCCTTTAGTACCAAGGGGGACATGGACAACTGGAGCAACGGCCTTCTTGGAGGCATGCTGTTTTGTCATATTGTCCTTTTCATTTTAGTGTCTATCTGGCCAACTAAGGCAGGAAAATTATTTTTTAGTGTCCCTTTTTTCTTATGATATTATCAAATACTCCCTTAGAAAAGGAATTTGGTGTTCTCGTCCTTGGTCTAATTAATATTATTAATGTAAGCATCTATTAATTTGGTTTATAATTTTTCTTAATGAATAAATATCTTCAAAAAGCTCATCTCTCTCTTAAGCAAAAAACTACCAACAAAGAAAGGCAGTTGTAGTTACATCTCTGTAATTAAGACTAGACTATTATATTTTAGCATAGAAAAATGGTCTTTCAAGTTTACATGGATTTGTTTTTTCTCCATATAATAGGAATAAGTTTTCAAATTTTGATCATGACAAATCAGATTTGGTATTCCAAACTTCAATTCTTATGACCATATACAGTTAATTGCAATTATCCCATGCAACCATAAGCAAGAGCCAATCTATATTCTGCTTTATATATTTACCTTTTCTGAAAAATTTATACAAATTGCTTCATATAATATGTTATCTCTTATGTATAGCTTTTATTCATTTAGAATAATGCATTTGTAATTTATCTCTAAAAGAGTGTATGACTATAGTTTATTATTGATCATTGCTAAATAATCCTCTATTGAATGGGGCTATACCCACTTTAGTTTATACCTGCAATGATTGATGGGCATTTAGGTTGTTTGTAGACTGAAGCTGTTATGAGTAATGTAGGTATACACAATTCTGTGCATTTCTTTACGTGGATATGTTTTGATTCTGTTAGTCATAAACCTACTAGTAGAATTATCAGGTTTTATGATAGCTTCATATTCAAAATTTTAAAGAACTTCCCAACTTCCCTAAGTGGCAATGCCATCTACAATGTTATAACCAATATTTGAGGATTTCTATCTATTCACATTCTTGATTTGTTATTATCTGTGTTACTTATTAATAATCATTCCAAAGAGTGTAGTCTTTCCAAATAAATAGTATTTTTATGGTTTAATTTGTATTTTTCTAATGATTAGTAATGCTGAACATCTTTTCAGGTGCTAATTGGCTAATTTTACACATTTTAAATCTTTTTTCATATTGTTTGATTTTTAAGTTGATTGATTTATCTTCTTCTCAATATTGGGGTGTAAGAGTCATTTGTGAGTTCTGAATTCAAGTATTTTATCACATGTGTTTCAAATATTTTCTCAAAAACTTGTTTTCAAATTTACTTAATAGTGTCTCTTGACATGCAAGAGTGTTGAATTTCCATGTTATCTTGTAATGAAACAAAGGGAGACAGAAGCAAGATTCAGAGGCAAAAATGGTTGTTCACCTAAGCTGCCATCTTTATTTACACCATTAGGTTACATTAAGTCACTGGCACCATTAGTACATTATTGTTCATTATATCATTAAGCAGTGTACATTAGTTTACAGTGTAAGATATTTTTGCTTATTATTAGATATGTGTTCCCATCAAGCATGTATCAGTGATATTAATAGTTCCTGGGAAAAACTGCAGAATGTTCCAGTTGTGGAAAACAAGATGCCTATGTTTCTCTGGGAGTTTGCTCTTATACTTTTTTCACAGTCAGAATCCTCACAGTATCTCATTTACCAGTGTTATTTCTTATATATTGTTCTGTTGATTATTACCTGAGAAAATTTTGTCTAATGGAAGACTTTGAAAAAACGTTTTTTGCTAAAATTTTTGCTAGAATATTTACTTTATTACCTTCAAATTTATGATCTAAAATTTGAATTAATTTTACATATAATTTGAAATAATAATGAGCTCAACATTTTGCACATGGATATCAGGTGAAACTTCAATTTGTTGTATATACTTCCCTCCCACTCCCAGTTAACTGCCTCATCAAAAGTCAAGTGACCAGGAGGGGTGCTTCAGGAATGATAGAATAAAGATGTCCAAAAAATCCAATTGACATCATTTGTTGTCAAGATAGCACAAGTTAAAACACTACACAACTGTTAGGATGGTTAAAGTTGAATAAGTGACCCTACAGATTGCTGTTGAATTAGGTGAAGCAATAGAAATTCACACTTACTAGAGTAACAGTACAAAATATACATCCATTTTAGAAGGTAATTTGGCAGATTCTTGCAAAGTTAATCACAGAACTACCATATAATCCAGTAATCACGCTTCCTGGTATTTATGTAACTGATTTGAAATCTTACAGACACATAAAAATATGCACATGAATAGTTATAGCAGCTTTTATCATAATCACTGTAAACTGTAAGCCACTTAGGGTCCATCAATAGGTGGATAAATAAGCAAATGACAGTGCATTCAGATGATGGAGACTATTCAGTGACAAAAAGAAATAGGCCACAAACCCACCCCAGACAAGGAAGAATTATAAGTGAATATTACAAAGTGAAAATCTAAAAAAACCCACCAACATACTGAACAATTCTAATTATATGGAATTCAAGAAAAACAAAGACTTATTTAAAGAGTTAGTAGTCAGTGATAGTCAAGGTTTGGGTACAGTTGAACAGAGATGGATAAGTTGAGCACAAAAGAAGTTAACTCATTCTGTGTAGTACTGAAATGTTGGATATATGTCATTTACAGAAATGCATACCATTAAGTGTCAGATCTAGTGCAAAACTATAGACTTTAGTTAATATTTATATATAAATGTTGGCTCATTAGTTGTAGTAAATGTATCACATTGATGCAAGATGTTGATAGTAACTGATTCTTTGATCAAGAAATGGAGTATAAGGATAATCTTTATCTTACTGCTAAGTTTTCTGTAAAAGTGTCCTAAAAATAAAGTACATTATTTTAAAAAAAATTGATAGAACTGAAAAGAAAAACAGGTCTCTCAATTATTAGTATTTGAGAACTCCACATCTCTTTTTAATAATTGATAGAGGAACCACACAAAAACATCAGCAAGGATATGGAAGAGCTCAACAATGTCATGGACCAGCTAGAGAACTCATCAAAAAAAAAAAAAAAAAAAAAAGCACAAGGCACATTACTTTTAAGAAACTGGAGAATGTATTCAAAGATAGACTATGTCATGCTCCCACAAAGGAGACTCTCAACAGATTTAAAATATTTGAAACTGCATAGTTCGTTCTTTACCCACAGTTGAACCAAATTAAAAATATGTAATATAAAGATAATAAGGAGGGTATGGGGAAAAGGTACACTCATACATTGGTGGGACTGCAAATTGGTGCAACCACTGTGCAAAGCAGTATGGAGATACTTCAGAAAACTTGGAATGGAACCATCTTTTGACCCAATTATCCCACTCCTTGGTTTATACCCAAAGGATTTAAAATTAGCATGCTATGGTGTTACAGTCACATCAATGTTTATAGAAGTTTAATTCACAATAGTTAGAATATGAAACCAAACTAGATGCCCTTCAACAGATGAATGGATAAATAAAACGTGGTACGTATATATATATATGCAATGGAATATTACTTAGCCTTAAAGAAGAATAAAACTATGGCATTTTCAGGTAAGTGGATAGAACTACAGAATATGCTTAGTGAAATAAGCCAATCCTGAAAGCTAAATGTTTTCTCTGATAAGTGGATGCTGATCCATAGTGGGGTGGGGAGATAGGGAAGAGTGAAGGAACTTTGGTTTGTGTAGAAGGGAATGAGGAGGGTTGGGGTTATAGGGCGAGAAGGATGGTAGAATGAGACAGACATTATTAACCTATGTTCATGTATGATTACACTAGTGGAGTGAATCTGTACCATGTACAGCCAGAGGAATGAGAAATTGTGCTCCATTTGTATAGAATATGTCAGAATGCATTCTACTGTAAAAATAACTAAATAATTAATTAATTAAAAATAAAAAAGATAACAGGAAATTTTCCAAGTGCTTCAAAATAAACTGCACATTTACACAATCCATAGTTTAAACATGAGTTCCCTAGTAAAGTTTTAAAAATTTAATGTAGATTGAGCAAATTATGTTATGTGAATGTACAAATATGGCATAGGAATCATGCTATTTTGTATAATTATAGTTCATCAATAAAAATCTTTAAAAATTACATTGAAACAAATGAAAATTAAAATATTGCATGTGAAAATATGTGGGACAAATGTAAAATTTGTTGAATGAGACATGCATAGCAGTAAATGGTTAAAGAAGAGAAAACCAATAAACTAAGCTTTCACATCAATAACTTAAAGAATGAGATATGTCCTAATCAGTTGTAAGAAAATTATAATGACGAAAGCAGAGATAAAGAAAACTGAAAGCAGAAAAAGATAAAATCAACTTAGAAAACAAATGGTTCCCCAAAATATTAACATAATCAAGAAATCCCCCAAAGAGGAGGCACAAATCACCAATATCAATGACAAAACTGGATACTTTTGCAGACCCCATAGCCAGACAAAAAATAACAAGAGAATACTACAAAAAATTGTACAGATATAAATTTGACAATTGAGATGAAATGGACCACTTCCTGAAAAACAGAAAGGGCTAGGAAATAAATCTCTTGGTCTGCAACACGTGATTTGAATAACGTTCTTGTAATGTCTTACATGTGAGCTTTTGGGGAACACCACATCTAAATCATAACAATAGTGCCTGATGGTTTTGCTGAAGAATTCTTTCATGTGTTTAAGGGAAAAAATAATTCCAATTCAATACAATCTATTTTAAAAATAGGAGAGGAAATAACATTTTCAAATTCATTTTGTAAGGTAGGCATAGTATGACTTTAATAATAAAACTAGGAAAAGAGAGTATCACAAAAGTGTAACTAGATATCAATACCTACCACAGGTATAGTGGTAAAAATATATTAGCAAAATATCTTAACAAAATCAAATTCAGAAACATCAAAAGAATGACACATCTCAAGAATTTGGGGTTCAATATATTAACAGGCCAAATAAGAAAAGACACATGATCATATAAATTTATTTTCCAGAATTCATCACATGTTCATGTTGAAAACTCAGAAAATGAGCATTAGAGCACATCTTCCTCAAATTATTAAAAACAATCTATACCACCTACAGAAAACACTATGCTAATGGTGAAAATTTGCATGCTTTCTCCCCAAGATAGGGGTAATCAAGAATGTACATCCTCACCACACTTACTTAATAGTATTCATAATTTTTTCCAAAGAAATAAAGGAGGTAGGTTAGAAAGTAAGAAATAACCACTGTGTACAAATTATTAATCTATACAGACTATCCTCTGAAATCACCAACAAACATTTCTATAGGAGGAAATTGAATTCAGCAAGTCACACAATGCAAGATAAATATAAAAACCAATTTTGCTTCTGTATACCAGCAATGAGCAGGTAGACACCAAAATTAAAAGTACAAGAGCATTTCAAAATTACTGAAAAATATGAAATCATTATATGTCAATGCAATTTGATTCCAATTCTCCCCAATAGTATATGCAATGTAATTCAAATTCCTGTAGGATTTTTTTTGTAGTTCTATATAAGATTATTGTAAAATTTACAGGGAAGGACAAAAGAACTAGAATACTGAAAACAACTTTGAAATAGAAGCATAATGTGGTAGAAATCACATTAATTAAGACCCTATGATATGGGAAGACAGATGAACAGATCAGCAGGATGAAAGAACCCAGAGATGGAAGGATATGCTGACTTTTGACATAGTTAAAAAAATTCAAGAGAGAAAAGAAAGTTTTCCTAAAAATGGTGATGAATCTATTGTGCACTCCTAAAGCAAAAAAAAAAAAAAAAAAAAAAAGAAAAGAAAAAAAGAAAGAAAAGAAAAAGAATCAACCTTTAAATATTACAGCTTGTACAAGAACTAAGAGAAAATCTAGTTTAATCAAAGAATTATTATTTTAACAGCAAAACAAAAATCTATAAAGTGAAAAAAATCCTAAATTGACTAAATTGACGTTTATTGAGAGTAAAACCTTTTGTTCTGTGAAATATCCTGTTAAGAGAAAGAAAATGCAAGCCATACACTGGGAGAAAAATATTTATGCACCAGGAATACATCAAAAGACTAATAGTTACAAACATAAGGCATTTTAAAACTCAACAGTAAAACAAATAATACAATTAAAAAACAAGCAAAAGATTTAGATATTTTATTGAAGAATATTTATACATATATATGTGCTTATTTGCTAACTATATATAGTCATGTATTCATATATTCATATCAGCTATTATTATCATAAACAAAAAGTTAAATAAACTATGTCCTCAGCAAGTGAACTAAGAACTGTGGTATAGGTACAACTGTAAATTACAGTTTGTCAATAAAAACAAATACAGAACTTGCATGAACCTCCAGTGATATTTGTCCAGTGAAAAAAGGCAATCAGAAAAGGTTATATACCATGTAATTCCATTTGTACAACATTGTTGTAAGGGTAGTATTTTAGAAAGGAAGATGAGATTAGTATTTTCCAGGAATTAGCAATTGAGAAGGCTTAAGAATCTGTGCAATTGTAAAAGGGATAGTTGTAACAACTGTTCTGTATTTCACTGTTTTGATGGATAAATAAACCTATATATGCAATAAAGCTAGGAAGAGTTAAATACACACACAAATGAATACAAATATAACTGGAGAAATCTGAATATATAAATGGATTGTATCAATATAAATTTCATAGGTTTTATATTGTAGTATACTTTTGTGAAACAGTTCTTATGGGGGAAATTGAGTTAAAGCCATCTGCATTTCTCCAGGTTATTTTTTTAGGACTCCATGTAAATCTACAGTTATTACAAAATTAAAAAGAAACCTGCCATAATTTCAAATGTCTAGTGCTATTGACTCAGTAACGGTTGCAAAAGAGCCAACAACCATTTGATGACTCTTTGATTGACTTGCTGTTGCTCATAGTCAAAGGTGGAGAATGAAAATGTAGTTAATCAGGCTCTTCAAAATTGCTGAACTTCAATTTCACCTCTGTAGTCAGATCCTTGAGTAGGGACACAAATCAAATTATATATTTTCTGCAAAGAGAGGAAGAAAACAGAATTACTTTGCACTCTATCAAGGGAGAAAAACTCTCAGGCGTCTGACTTGATTGTCCCGTCACCAGAACTCCATTCTTGTCAGTGGATGTCACCACAGAACAAAAGGTCAAATCCTGTTCTAAGTCAGGTCAGTAAAAAGTGTAAAAGAAAATCAAACAGATCACCAGTAGGCATGCTTCAGCAGGAGAATCACTCCAAAGAAGATGTGTGCGACCTTAGGAAAGACAGGTGGAATCTTTACAGAGATTTATCGAGAGGAGTCAGAGGAAGTTTAGCTGATCTCAGAAAGAGCTGTCCAGATATAATTTTTTTTTCAGAGAAAGAAGTACTGTCCTCATATTTTACCAATGGTCATTAGAGAATGTAGATTAGGTTTAGCAAGAGGCATGGTGAAGAATCTCTGGGAGTTAAAATCAAGTGCAGGTCCCAGCAAAAAAGTTGTACTGCTCCAGAGCATTTTTATAACGTATAGATTTGCGGTTATTCCTGTTTTCCTAGTGGAAAAACAATCAAGGTATTTTCAGTGGGATTCTGGAATATTTTGGTGCTTTGAGACTTTTTTTTCATGTTGTTATTAGTCAGGATGTGATGACAAATTCTCCCAGCAGTACCACTTTTCTCCTTTCATAGTCAAAGTTAACTCTGGGCTTTGTTCTTTTCTGACATATTTGAACTCTAATTGAGAATAACTGATTTCCTACATGAGTGACCTTTCTCCCAGGAGACCAAGATAACCACTGTTATCTAACAGGATGGTTGTAATTGTGGAAAATTGACTTAGAAATGGAATTGGTTGATTTCAAATGTAGACTAATTTAAAAGCAGTAGATTTTTTTTTCCTATGGTGAAAGCACAAAATTATTGTTCTACAATTCAAAGGAAATAATATAAAAATATCAGAAGCTCTCCTAAATCCTAAACTATTCTGCAATGTATGGACAATAGTTCTTCTGCTATTAAATATTATGTACTTGGGATTATAATAGAGTTACTTATTGATTGAAAGCAAAATTGAACCATTAACATGAAACTAGCAGAATATATTTTCAGTTAAGTAAATCTAAACTGCAATTATATCCCATAAATAACTAATTCTTCCTCCAACAACATTGAGTTAGAGGCATTGTAATAGATAACAATTTAATAAATACATAGGCACAGTACTCACCTTTAAAAAAATCATATTTTAATGGGACAGATAGACACAAATCATATTGGAGCCAGCAGTAGTTCCATGACAGCATGAATACACCCCAATCTCTATCCTTTCAATATCAAACACATGCTGTGGCAAAAGGTCATGTGTATGAATGATGCTGTGGTTCTAGAACAGCCCGCGGAGCCATGGGTCTCTAGGCTTAGGATCAGCATTACAGTCAACTACTCTGATGGTCTTCCCGATTTCTGGAAGTCTAGGTGAAGGTGAACAGGCAACTAAGTGTTAGAGGGAACCAAGGAGAATGGGATCAGCAATTTTTTGTGTGGGAAAGGATTCATTGGAAGCAATGAAAATTGACTTCTCAGCAGTTTTACTATGGGGACCACAATTGACCAATGGCTCCAAACTCTTGTACTCTGAAATCCGTCACAGTGGTTTCTTGTGAAGGCCAGCTCTTAAGGGCTGCTCCCATAGAAAGGCCAATAGCGGTAGAGTACTGAGTAAGGCGGGCTGGTGCCTAAGAGGCAGGGTCTCATCTGATAGAATCTTTGTGTCTGAGGAATTTGTATCAGCCTCATCAAGCATTGTCACAGCTGTTCCACAGTCTAAGAATTGTCCATCCTGCCTCCATTGCTTCCTAGAATCCTTTCCAGGGGCCAGATCTGTGCCCTGCTCATTACTGTCACCTTCCTGTGGCTCCTTCACCATCTTCTATCACAAGCATTTCTCCTGACAAACTCTTGCATGTGGCATGGCTCATCTTGTCATCTGCTTTTCAAGGCCCCAGGATTAACCAAAGCTTTTTTTTAACCTTCATCTACACATCAGACCACGGATATGATGCACCAATAATTCACCAGTGGGCACACACACAAAAAAAAGAAGAAAAAAATCTAACAACACATATATGGGAACCCAGACACCAGGTAGAAGAATAATAAATAGAATACATGCTCCCCCAAAAGATGAAGAGATCTTGAGGAGATGTGATTTGAATGGATAATCTTAGATTTTTAATAACAAAATGAAAATACTTGATATATAAGAATGACATTAAAAATTATATCCGAGTCTAAGCATAAAACATAAAATCAGTAGGAATTCTCTATCTAGTGGTTACTATATAGATACAAGTTAATGTCCTGAAAGATGGAATGAAGATCTATCTTTGAGTGGAAAATTACAAGAGCAAACTCATAATAAAGACGATAGATTCAGAAAATCTGATATGTAAATATTAAGAGACCCTGAGGCATGAAAGGGGCCGATAAAGGAGGGAAAAAATGATCAAATCATAATATTATTTTCCTGAACTGAAGATTAGAAGAGAAAATCACCATGGCACAGCATGAATGATTTCTATGTTTTCAAATACCTACATTTCAAAGAAAAGTGTAAAATTCTGCAAGTATTCTTTAAAAGAACATCCCATATTAAGGGAAAATTGAGTTGGTATCAATGTTCTCATCTGAAATGTTCAGAGCAAAACACCTGAAATATTATCTACAGAACATTGAGAATCATGGTCTGAAACTAGTAAATGATATGCACAGGCAAGATATTCTCCCTACTGGGATTAAAGAGAGAGATTTACAGATAGGTAGGGATTCAGAGTGTACATCATCAAATAATACGCAGGAAAAGCTTTTTACTGAATTCTTCTATGTAGGTAGGATCTTGCTAGCATTTTATGTACATCAATTTGTTTAATCTTTACAACCCTGTGAGATAGATGGATTTATTCTATGTTCATACAAAGAGTCATGGCTTAAAGAGGTTAACAATTATGGGCAAAGCACCTAACTGGTGTGCTATCGCTGCAGGAAAATTAGGTGATTTTGATCTTATTCACTTTTTAAAAGCATCATTTTTTTTGAGGTAGCTGATTGTGATGGGAATGTAAGTACTAGTTTTATATTCACTGTGCTATATGTTTGGAAAAAAAATAAAACTTTAGCCTTTTTATTTTCAGAAAGAGGTTTTTACAATAACCTTCTAATGTCTAGCAAATTACATTTTCAAAAAAACCCAAAAAAGAAACAAACAAAAAAACTCCAATTTTTAAATTTTCAAACTAGTTATGTATATGCATCTATAATTTGTACTTAAGGTCAAAATGCAAGGTGCATGCTTAAAAAACTCACAAGTTTTCTGTTTATGAGAAATTCTATAGATTTTTGTAATGTTAACCACACTTCTTAGAAAATCAAGAAATTAATGATATATTTTTTTCTGCAGTTATTTTATAAATCTAGTTACTTTCATCCTATCATGAAATGTCAGCCTTTTAAGAAGATATGTGAACCATATAATACATCACAGTATTATTAAAATGACATAGATCCCAATATGCTCAAAAGAATGAACAGATTTTTGACTTCTGATACTTATTGGTTTAAACTGGAAATACTCAGGGAGTATGTCAGACACTGGGAGGCCTAATTCAGAGTGTTATTTCCCTTGAGTGCACTCATAATGAAACAATAGAGTTTCGACCTTTGAATTTCCTAAGCCATAAGTTACAGTTCACCTTCTCTTCAATTCCTGACTTTACACGACCTCATTGTCTGTTCTGTGTCCAATGAGTTCTTCATTACAAAGGTTTAGTTCATCTGACAGACTTCAGGATGGCTGAGCATCAGAATCTTTCAAATAAATTTAAAAAAATTTTGAATCATCTTGAGATTTCTAATAATACAGTTAGATACTTGACTTGTGAATTTATGGAATTTAGGGATTTTGCCTTGTGAATTAGGAATTTATAGGTAGAGGCAGCAGCATTGTTTTGATGAGCATTTCATGGAAAACTTCATTATCCCTAACTTATTATGGCAGTGGAGAAAAGAAGGAGCATATTTTTCAAAAAGTATAGCTTCATAATATCATTAGACACAAAAGACAAAGAAACCTATAATAATAAAAATTAGAATCACACATCAGAACTTTAAAGCCAACTGAATATATTCAGAGTTAATGTCTGAATTTATGAGGAAATGAGAATTATTTCAAATGAGAACATTGAAAGGCATATGTTAGGTGTTGAACATTTTTTTCATGCTAATTTTATATTAATGCGATAAAAATGTTCACATTATTACTAGATTCTTGTTTGGCTGCCTTAAATGATTTTTTTTATTAACTTTGATTATGAGGTGCTGTAAATTGGGACCAAAGGAGTGTTTTGGTCAGTTATATGCTGGACAATTTTATTATACTCTGGCTGTAGATACCAGCAGTGTACCTTTGTTAGAAAGAGATATAACTTTTAGTTGACTTTAATGCTTGGACCTTATGACCTTGCTAATAAACCAAAATAGTATATAAACAGCTTTATTAGGCATTAAATATCATAATAATGACTATGACCTTTCATTGGTGTAATGGAAACTAAATGCACATTCAATCTTCCACCCCGGGTGCACATTACCTTCTTATAGAAGATTATATCACTGCCTATTTAAGAGGACATCTAATAAAAATATTGAATTAAAATAATGACAATGCTTTTATCAATCATTGTTGCTATATTATTGCCTGTGTCTCCTGAAGAGCAGCTGAGTGTCCCAAAGTCTAACTATATAGATTCAGTATTCAGTAACTTCATTTTTTGCTATTGTACATCTAAGATTCAAGAGGAAATTGAGGCAAGAAACAAAACAATACATTTATTTCAGATGAAATAACAATAGAATGGCTCAATCAGAAGTAGTACCTGATGGTGCTCAACATGCGCATGCGTGCCCCCCCCACACACAGCCCCTGTGAAGAACAATTCTACCACACATGCAGAGCCCAGCTGCAGAGATCCAGCTCTTTGCTGTGATCTTTCCCTGATTCATCTACTGCGATTATCCATTTCTGCTTCCTTCAGTCTTTGATGGGTGCTGTTTTGAAGGGTAATCGGCAATAAATTCACCTCATACAAATCTATTTCAGCTTATTTCCTAGGGAATTTAACCCTAGGATATCTAACAAAGTTTAAGTAGTAATTTAAAAACCTGTTTTGCCATAAAATGTTATTTTCAAGACTCTTTCTTAGACAAATCTATGTTGGATATGATATCTAATATATGGACTTCATTATACACTTTCAAGTCTTTTGAATGATGACCATCTTTTCCAATGGCAATATAAAATCAGTTTCATAAGGGAAATGGAGCATTGCAGACATCAAATATATAACCATGTAATTTTCTATTGAGCCTTTAAATGTTTCATGCCATGGTATATCTTTAAAGTATTTATATTTAGGGACCTCCTACCTGAGTGAATATTATATGTTGAAATACTCAAAAAGCTATGAAAAAGCATGGCAATATCTTTGTAAGGTGTAAAATTTGAAAAGAAAATTACACATTTTTTCATGAAACATGATATATTAAAAAAACGAATTAGGTATTGTTTTCAGTCATAACAATGTCTTAATTCTTGCTTTGCACAGATTACTGTATTTTATATTCAGTATGTTAACTCTTAAATTCAAGCAGTTTAATTTTCCCATGAAAAGTCTATGATGGAAAATATGAAATTTATGATCTATCTGGTTAAAAAGATTAAAAAGTAAGCAATTAAATTCAATTTTGGTTTTGAAAAATGTTTGGTCACTACACTTAATATACTGATACAATGTTTGAAGTTTTTGAAAATGTTGTCTGGCTTGAATTTAATCATTCAACTTCTCCAAAAATACTTAATAAATGTGATTATACTATATGCAATATAGTATATGATTATAGTAGTACATTTTGGTTAGCAATGTATCAACATAAATGATTTTCTTCCTTCAAAAAAGGTGGTATGTTTTTGAAGAAAATATGCTAATAAATTAAAAATTTTATTATTCTGAAGTCAAATATTCAATAATTTAATGTATATTTATTGAAATTATATGAATCATGTCGTATGAGAGTATTAGTTAAAATGTTAAGAAAATGGACCAAGGTATCTAACTGATTTTGACTTGTGTATCTAGGGAATTTAGGAATTTTGCCTTGTGAATTAGGAATTTATAGGTAGAGACAGCAGTATTTAAACTAAGCCTTCCGTAGTAGAGTAATAGTAATTTGAAGGCTCATATAAGGTTAGCAATAAGTATGTTCATTGCATGAAGTGAGTCCATTGTAAATGTGTCTACAAGATAGTACTCTGTGAGCTTCAAATAGAAAGGCAAAAGCTGGAGAAAGAAGGTTGGAGTCAGATTGGGGAAATGTAAGTGGTGGTTCTCAACCTACCTTCATTTTGAATCAGCAGAGAAGCCTTAAAAAAGAGTGTAGGAGCCTGAAAGTCAGTCCTATCCCACAGGGGATGGATAATAAATTTGATACCACTGTCCCATATGCATAATTGAACAATCACATAAATGTATTGAACAGGGTAGGAACCAGTTTTCTCATTGTTGGAATGTGAAATTACTCATAAGCAAGTGGAAGAAGTTTGAGAGATTCAGGTGGGAATGCATTAGAATTTGAGCTGGAAGAATGAATTCATATTTCAACTGCAGATATTTAGAGGTAGCCATAAACCTACAGTTTAGTAGACATGTATTTCCCTGCTCCATTAGCAGACAGAAGCTATGAAACAAAGACACCCAAAAAGCAGTGAGCCCATCTATTGCCCAGATCTCGGCTTTTAATACTATTCTCCAATTAAAAGGACCTAGAGTCTTGGAAAAAAAAAAAACTTATTCTGGGCCTGTGAGAGAAACTGTACAACATGAACTTGAAGCATGCACTAGCATCAGAAAATAATGAAGTACCAAATAAGAGACAAGCACAAGCAAAATAGCAATGTACTAAAAAGACAGAGAAGCTAACAGAAGAGTTCCCAATGGCTCAAATGGGAGTGATTTGGGAATCAAATACATAAAGTATAAAGTAAATATCCGCAGGTCCCCACAGATAAGAATTAGTGATTAAAAAACCACTATTAGAGAACTGACAATTCTCCTCCAGAGAACAATTCCATTTAATTTATATAGATAATCTTCCCTCCAGGAAGTGGAGCATAACACCTCACTCTTTTTTGTGTACAGATGCATAGTAACTTCCTTGCAAAGCACAATATGAAAAGAGAAAGAAAAAGGAGTGATTTCTAAGGGAAGCAATATTTAACACCACCCTTGCCAGATGATCATGTCTATAGTATTTACCTTAATTTTTGATGACAATAACACTGAATCTTTAGTTTTCCTCCCCAAACACATAAAACCAATCTCATTATGAGGAAACTCAGACAAAAATTTCAGTGGAGAGAGATTCAGCCTTTCCTTGTTTTAGTTTCCCTTAGCACAGCTCAGGTCCATCCACTGTCACAACCAAAAGGAGCCATTTTAGACCTGACTATGAAAAGCAGTGTGATACTCTGGATGGGAGCCTGGGGTGAAAAAGGACATTAAGTAACATCTAAAGAAATTCTGAATGAAATATAGACTTTAGTTAATAACATATTAGTACCAGTTCCTTAATTGTGAAAAAAAACAGATTATTTAAAAAATCCAAACAATAAGGGAAACAAAGAGTATATGAAAATTTTATACTATTTTCATATTTTTTCCGTAAGCATAAAATTATTGTGAATTTGGTTTTTTTTTAAAGCACACATCATAAAATTTTCATACTTTGCTATAGGTGGGTCACAAAATGAGCTCTATATTTTCCAGAGGCAAGCATAAAAACATAGCCTATGCCTTTCTCAGACTTCACAGTGCCAATGTGAAAAAGGAAATGAAAGACTGATATCATTTCTTCAGAGGGACGAAACAGAAATCCTCAGAAATAAGATTTCAGTCCTTTTATAAATATCTGTAGCTGCTTTGAATGAATGCACAGGACTAAATATTGGTTGTGTACATTCAATGGGTTTGAGCACATATATAATGGCAAGTATTTACATTTCGATATCATGCAAAATACTTTCGGTACTGTACGACTCTTCTGTGAGCATCATGTTTTTATTAGTAAAATCTGTTTTAAAATATATGCCTTACAGAATTATAGTGAAAATCCAGTCGTGACCTGCACATAAAGCACTGAGCATTTATATAGTTCAAAATAAATAAAGGAAAGCACAGTGATAAGATGAATGTAATAATATTTAATATTTTTGTGGGGGAGGGTACCAGGGATTGAACTCAGGGGTACTCGACCACTGAGCCACATCCAAAACCCTATTTTGTATTTTATTTAGAGAGAGGGTCTCAGTGAGTTGCTTAATGCTTTGCTTTTGTTGAGGATGGCTTTGAACTTGTGATCTTCCTGCCTCAGCCTCCTGAGTTGCTGGGATTACAGGTGTGCACCAGTGCACCCAGCACACTATTCAAATTTTAATAAAAGATAATGTAACAATATTTCCATTGACCTTGATATTCATGAATCATACTAGCATTGATATTTTAGGAAATGAAGTGTTCAAATATGGTGGGGACAGAAATAAAAATTGAATGGGACTGAGAGGTAAATGAGAGGGCACATCTTGCAGGCATGAGTAGCAACTGCTTCTGAGAAAAAAGAGGTCAACTTTGAGGGGAGAAACTGGGTGGTAGAAGAATTCAAGATCAAGGAATGAGTTTATTTATTTTACTTATTTGTCTTGCCCAGTGGTACCATTATACATGAGCATTTCTGAAATTAGTTGATTATAAGCTTTCAGGAAAACCACGGACTGTTTTTTTGAGTAACAGACCAGCCTGATTGATTGTCTTGAGTTCTTTATCACCAAACAGTCCATGGTTTTGTGTAACAATGAAGGTCTCCTTCCATTTCCATGCAATTTCTCTTCTCTCTCCCTTTCCCTCCCACCTCCCACCTGTTTAATGTTAATTTTCTTCTCATGCTCTTCCTTCCTGCTCTGTTCATAGTTGCTCTCCTTAAGGGAAAAAAAAAACAAGGGAGAGAAATGAATTACAGTAGATGGGGTAGAGAGAGAAGATGGGAGGGGAAGGGAGGGAAGGGGGATAATAGAGGTTAGGAAAGGCAACTGAATACAACAGACACTAGTATGGCAGTATGTAAAAACGAGAACGTGTAACTGATGTGATTCTGCAATCTGTATACGAGGTAAAAATGGGAGTTCATAACCTACTTAAATCAAATGTATGAAACATGATATGTCAAGAGCTATGTAATGTTTTGAACAACTAATAATAAAAAAAGAAAAGAAAAAAAGAATTTACATTTCTTTTTTTGGTACCAGGGATTGAACCCATGGTTGCAAAATTATTGAGTCACTTCCCCAGCCTTTTTTTTTTTTAAAAAAAAAAAAAAAAAGAAAGAAAGAAAACAGTCCCTGGTCCATAGCAGCTCTGTAGTATATGTTTTGGCACCAGTAGAGTTAATGAACTGGACTTAGGTGAATTAGGGTCAAAGTGAGGGTTGGTCTTGGGCTGGTCACATATGTAAGCTCTCATTTTGTTGAATGTTTTCTTTTTTTAATTACATTTATTCTTTAAAATATGAAATGTATTCTGCCTATAAATTTCACATGCTTAAATAGCTCAAAATAATGTTCCTGATAGCCTGAATATGTTTATAGTAAATTCAGGAGATTTCATATAAAAAAGTAACTACTTGGGCTGAATCATAAAGTGGATAAGTGTGATATTTTAACTTAAAATATGTATGTGTTAAATACTAGATATAAACTCACTAATTTTCTTTAAAATATTTTTGCTTATGGGTAGTAAACTGCACATGAAATATATATCTGTATAAGTACTATTTTATTCTGTATACTTGCATAAATATTGTATACCTCCTCTGACTCTTTCTGTGCATTTGTTCCTCTCTTTTCCACACTGAATATTTTTATTATTTCTGCTTTGATTCCTGTGCACTGTACCTTGGGCTCTTTCCTAATAATGGGTAAAGCTAAATGGTACAATTTTATAGCATAATCAAAACCGAAAGAGACAATAGAAGAAGCCAGCTTTCCCTTGTCCCCTGATGTCTTGCACCTTGCCCAGTTGGTACCATTATACATGAGCATTTCTGAAATTGAGACAGCAGTAGCTCTCATCTGAGATGCTTCTTATAGGAGTTTACCAGATTGCATCCGACGCTGCAGGAGACTTTTGTTATTTCAGCATCCTCAGATCCCAGTGGTAGTGGTTTATTTTATTTTTTTAAATTTTCTACTTGCCTGAAAGATTTTAAATAAGGACCTGCTTTAGTATTTTCCTGAGGTTCTGTTAACTCTGTTAACTTTAAGATATTTCTAGGGGACAGCGGTGTCTTTCAATTTCATTCATAGGTTCCTGAGTGGGACTGCAAGTAGCTTTCAAGAAAGTTAGCTGACCTGCTTGACCCTGACTACAGCAATATCCATCTTATTCACAAACCCCACACACAGTAACAGGGGAGAGATGGAGATGAATGAGCTATATAGGTAGCCTAGTGGTTTAAAAAATAAATCTTACTTTCTTTTATTTCACATATTATCCCTCTCTTACATTTATTCTAACAAAGTTGTTTGGGCTTATCTTGTAGGCATGCTATTTTATCACAATGAGTAGATTTGGATTTTTGTTGAGAAACTATGCTTTGTTTCTTTGGTTTTGATAATTTTGGTCAAAAGCAATTGCGATATATCAAAGAAAGATAGGAGAATCTACATTTACTATCAGAAAGACATTTTTCTGATTTCAGTTACTTTGGGAGACAATTCATGAAATCAAGACATAAAATGGCTTTAATTTGGATCACCTAGTAGTATATGAAGTCATCTTCTATGTTTTCTACCACCATTAAGATGAAGTAGTGGCCTTGATTGGGGGAATTCTAATAGAGTACCAGCACTGTGATCAAGGAGGATGCTGAGGAAGGTGGACAGAAAGAAAAACCTTACCTCCATGGAGCCTCACTATCTCAGAACAAGGGTGTCCTTGCACTGAGGAAGGCTTGGTTACATCTCAGGTTGTACTAGTTTGTAAAGCATCATAAGGGGAGAAATTTTATTTTTTTTAAAAGCAGTGCTGGGGGTTGAACCCATGGCCTTGGGCATGCAAGGCAAGCACTCTACGAAGTGAGCTATATCCCTAGCCCAGCTCCTTCCTTGATAACATCACTTATACCTTCCCAGAGAACCAGAAAATACATAGCCTAAAAATTCCATTCCATTCCTGTATTTTGAAAGTTCTAGGGAAAAGTATTCATAATTCATATGATTTTAAGTATTTGTAATCTATGTGCTCCCCCCCCCCCAGTACAGGGAATTGAATCCAGGGGTGCTTTACCACTGAGCTACATCCCCAGCCTTTTATTTCTTTTATGTTTTGAGGCAGGATCTTATTAAGTTTCTTACCAAATTGTTGAACTTATAATCTAGCCACCTCAGCCTCCCAAAATGATAGGATTATCAGCATGTGACATTGTGCCCTGTATGTAATTCATATACTTTTAAGTATTTGTAATCTATATGCTTTAACCACATTTTCCCTATTGTTAGGATTTGTTTTCCAAACATAATTTAAAACAAAATGAATCTTGTTTTTTTTTCCTTAAAATTAAATCAAATTTTTCTTATTTCACAAATTCCTAGCAAACAATTCCTACCTCAATACAGTTAAATTTACTCAACCATTTTTAATGTTCAGACATGGAGAAAAATTTAATTTTTCACAATTTTAATATTATATCTATAATTTTCTAAGTACATCCTCTCCCTAAGCACTAAATAATTCCTCATATTGGAATTACTAGTTCTTGAATTATGCTAATTTTTCTATTATTTTAGTTATATTTCTATTATTATTTTCTATTATGTTTTATAGTAGATTTTTAATTTTAGGTAGATAAAGAAAAATAATGCAAATTTAACAATCTCATACATTTTACATTAATTTAAAGCCCCCAAATTCTAATATCCATCAGAAGAATTATATAACTAATTATAATTAATAAAATAAATAATTTGACATTGACAAAATACTATTATCAAACTCACAGTCCATATTTAAGTTTAGGGACCTTCTCCAATATGCATTAGATATCAGACCATATCAGTTCACAGATGACTCCATGCTTTTTACTTCTGTATATGATGTGATTGTGCCATAATTTATAAACAGTTTTATAGGAATGAGCATTTTTAAAAATATTGACATATATTCAACATACTATACTTTGCTAGAAATTTGCATTGATCATATTTTATTTTATTTTGCTGGTGACCATCATCATCTTTTCAAAATCCTGTATTACCCTGCCGGCCAGCATCAGTAAATGTACACACCAGTATACTATCTTGATTTTACAGAGTGAATGTACCTATATGAAACATAACACAAACTCAAACCTGACTCCCTCTCCCTCTCTCGCTCTCTCTACACACACACAAACACACACACACACACACACACACATATATATACACACACACATATATGTGATTTAAAACTGATTTATTTTATAAAAACATTATTCTGTTATCAGATTTTTAAAAAATTAATAATTAACATTGGCTGAGGAGAACTTTTGTGAACATTTTGAATTTGTGCCCAGAATGAAGGTTACTCTAAGGTTAAGAGCTTGTTTTTTTCAGCTTTTAAACAAGGGCACTCTTCCAAGCTGGCTTTTCTATAAATTGAATATAAGGTAATATATTTATTCTGGGTACACAAGGCTTCTTTCAGTGCAGTGACATAGGATTTTCTTGAATGTACCACATAAAAGAATAAATAATGTTCTTCCTCTTCATGGCATGTTGTATAATGTGCCTGCAAGGTGAGCAGCCAGAATTTTGCAGCAGTTCCTCTATTTACTATATGTTAAAATGCAGATTGTGTTGTTACTTGCGACCATGGTGAGCTTAGGTAGCTGGTTTCAGAGCTCACCTATTTCTGTAAATGCACATATTTTCATCTTTGGCTATAACTTTTCAGAGTGCCCCTTATATTTTACAAGGAGATAAGTTAGAAATAAAAACTGAATTGTAATTAGTTCCTTTTTCTTTGATTCTTCTCTCCCACAATCTCAATTTCTTCAGCCTCAGAAAAATAAGTCTATCTGGCTTCCTACAAATTTGGCCAACCATTTTTTTTTTTTTTTTTGCTTAATGCCCCAATCTTCTCAGTTAATATAAATAAATTTTACTTTCTGTGTTTTGCAAATACCCTCAATGGCCCTACGATGGAAAAGCCTTGGTCATTTTGTCCCTGTGGTTGATAGACTATATTCTTGGCTTTGACCTTGTCCCACCTGTGATCACGTCACTACAAATTAAATAACTTCATTTTATCTCTGAATATGAAAAGCAAACAGCTGTTCACCTGGCACAAACGGAGAGCTAGAATTTTAGTATTAAAAAATCAAATTAAAATGAAAACCCTCAATTGCCTTTATTTGTCCTCAAGTGGCAAAGCTCCGGGTGGAAATGAGTGATGCAAAACAGTTTTTGCAAAGACCAGGCAGGGAGCAGTTAGATAGGGCACTGGTGGATCCGCAGAGGGAACTTACATTTTCATCCACACGCTTGGTTATACTTACTAAAAAAGAAATTCAGAGGCAGTCCTAAATTTGAAGGCTCAGAGCCCGACACAGAGAAAAGAGGTTGAGAGCACTCCTGAGGAAAACAGAAAGCACAGGAATTCAGCAGTGGCTTGTCCATTTCCCTAAGTGCTGTCGCAGGGCAGATGTGCATTTTAGAAGCCTCAGTCTGTGAATTTCCAGAATTCTTCGTTTTTGCTATGCTCTTTTGGCCTCCAAGGAATGTTTTCTGGAAACCTCCTCCCAGCTGGGATGTGGTCCTGGCCACACACACCAGGGGATCAGAGAGTTCCGTCTAATTCTTTTAGTTTCCAGACAGGCTGAAATAACTAGAAATAGACAGCTTTCACCTGAAAGAAACAGTTGTTTTTAAGGCACAACTAAAATTTCCCATATACCTCCATGTCATTACTCCCTTTGTTTACACCATAAGCTAAGAATGGGAAGAGGGATGAGATGAGCAGCTCTCCTCCACCACACCCTCCCACCATGATGTTCTGCTTCACCTGAAGCCCAGAGCAATGAACTCTGCAGTCCAGGACTGAAACCTCTGAAACCTTGAGCTCCAAATAGACTTGTTCTCCTCGAAGGAGAAAAACAAAGTATTTTGGTCATAGTTATGCAGAGTTGACTAATGCAGACACAATGTTTTTCCCTGTATGTAGAATTAAAATGATACTGGGAAGGGGTAATTTGAGAAGATACAGAACCATTATGCCCACTGTAGCATGCAGAGATTTTATGTCTGCTAAGTACTGACCCTGGATCTCCGACCAGAGGAAACAAAGGGGGCAAAATTAAATGTCTTCTAATAAAATTCAGTCATTTGTGTATTATTTTTATGTACCAAAATATATGTCAAAATCATGCAGTTATTTGAAAAATTATTCAATTTTTATGGAAACTTTTAATTTTTGGGTCTCATGAGGTTTTTTTTTTTTTTTTCCTTTCATTCATCTGAAATATTTCTGTGGGAAGTCAAGAGGTTACTGAATATTTTTAAAAGAAGCAAACTATTGTTTTAAAATAAAATTTAACCTACTAGGTTACTGTTTGGTATCCCAAAGAGTTTCAATTTCTTTAAAGAAAATGGACAATTTATGACTTTTAAAAAATAGATGATCATTATGATTTAAAACGTAGGATGATAAAATATACAAAAGGAAAAACACACACCATGGCTGGACTTTTTGCTGATTGACTGGTAATGCTGAGGCATTTCCAAGGCAAATCTCTTGCACATTGACATGGGACGTGCCCAGAGTGCAGAGGATCTGACTGAGAAAGGAGTAATACAGAGAGGAAAGAAAAGAAAAGGAGAAGTCAGATAAAAGAAAAGGATATAGTAGGTGAGCGGGTTGGGAAAGGAAAGTATATTAATTAACAAAATTCCTCAAAATTATTTTAAAATTTGAGATCCAATTTATACATAAAAATCATGAGAATACCAAATTGTATAATTATAGTCTGTTTACACTTGTAACCAAGTTAGATTATAACACACCATATATGGAGATAATTTTAGGCCAAACTTAAAATATGTGTGAAAGCAGTTTGGGGCCAAATTTAATAAAATCAACCTTATATAAACTGAGATAGGTTGCATTACCAATTTCATTAGTCTGTGCTACCAATTTTGACTTAGGCTATACCATGTAAAGCAGAAATCAAGTTGTCCAGACCCCCAGTTTACAGTGTTCATAAAATTTATAATGCATAGCGAATTACTGGTAGTAGTGCAACTAGAACATACATCATTTGATGGTTGCTGTAGCAGAGCAGGTTATTAATTTCTTTGACATCCTGAAGATATAGCTGAAGTACTGAGGTTTGTGAAGTTGACAATGGTTGTCATAGATCATATAAGTAATATGTAATTAGCACAGACTTGGTGATATTTTTCTTCCTATCAGATCTACCTAACATGACAAAATCCTCATGATTTTGTCAGAATTTTCCAAACACCCCATTTCACTGATTTTTCTAGGACTCAGTGCCCAATCTTAAGAGCATGATTTATTATGTAAAAAGGAAATAAAGCAAAACCAGAAAAGTGAAAAGGCACATGGGAAAGGCACAAAGCAAAATAGGCGCACACTTCCAAAAGTCCTTTCCCAGGACAGTCACATAGACTGTGCTTGATTCTTTCAGCAATAAGTCCTGATAACAGGAGAAAAATATTTTCTACCAGGGGATCTTATTAAAGAACCACTGCCCAGAGAATTTAATGAGGACAGCCATATCGGTTCCCTTTGCTCGGCACATACCGAATTTAAGACTCTCAGAAGGAAAACAGGAATTTGGCGCAAATGACATTGTTTGTACAAACAATGTCAGCATAGCAAGCCACTCTTATTAGTTCTGGGAATGGTAGGAACTCCTAAAATCTAAGTTCCTGTTACCCCAGAGCCAATGTTGCAAACAGAACTTTATAAGGATAGCAGCAGACCTGCTATGTTAACTCGTGTCTGCACAAATAAATATTAGGATAATAGAAAATAGAAACCTGTGCAGGCATAGCCCCTCTAACATATAATTCAAAATGTGGTGCATTTTATTTTACTTTCTTTCTTGTGTCTCTCATCTCTTATTATCCAGTTGGTATATTGTTGCTGGACTCTCACAAGCTATTGAATTATGTATTTCACTGGGGTTTGGGGAAAACTATTAGACACCCTACTTTTATTTATTTTAATCTAGAGATAGAAAGTAATTAAACTTCTATCTTATTTGATGAAATAATACTTCCTTTTGCTAGACTCATTTGTGAATGGAGCCTCCTCAACCTGCAGAGGAGTATGTACTAACTCTTCACTGAGATCATTGTGTTTTTTCGTGTTTCTTTATGCTAACTTGCATTCATTTCTCCTTCATGATATGATCTGTGTGTTGCTTTTTGCATGTGTTATATAAAATGACCCAAAGGGTATTGTGTAAAGCAGAGGTACTCGTGGGTGGTAGAACTCTTCTTCCTTTATTTATTTTACAATATATATTTTATGTGTGCTAGGTAAAGTCAACACATCAAAATTTCATATAAAATGGAGGTGAGTAATAACACATCTTGCCAAGAAATTCTGAAATGAGTATATGAATACAGCAAGTGTAAATGCACAACAAAAATTAGACACCTCTTCTGTTTGTTGTATGAGTTTTTGGTGTGACTAATTCATTGCAACAAAAATTCTGATCATCTAATTGTATCTGACATGAAAAAGGCAAGAAAAAAACGTAGAACTGTCAAAATGACAATCTGAAATATTAAGATATTTTCTATATAGTTAATGTGCACTAGGGAATGGATAAGTGCATATTGTGCCAGGAGTTATTCCCTCCTGGTAGGTTAACGACAAACTTACATTGAGACCATGTTTAAAATTATTTCACTGTAGGGGTTTGCAATCAGGAAACTTGACACTAGGAGAGTATTTTTTTTTTAGACACTATAATGTTTTGTTCAAATTCTTTGCCTGTTTGGGAGGAACCACACTCAGGTCATATCTCTTTCTATACATCAGTAATAATTGATTTTGCTTCACCAACAACAGGGCATTTTCCTTGGCATTAATAGTTCTAAGACGTTCACATCAGTCTCTTGTAGAAATCAATGAAAAGTTTCCCTCAAGCAGCATAAGCCTTAAAGCCTTAATAACACTATAACCAATGACTGGATTATGGCTCCCTGTTTTTAGTGAGCTGCTCCATTTTCATACTGTCAGAAAAATTAATTAAATTTACAGACTGCTCTGGTGCATTAGTCTGGGCTTTTATATGATGATTTTATATTATATCCTATTTCTCTGGATACTAACTCAAAATAGCAAAGAAGAACTGGTGCCTGCCTAGTAATGGAGGGAGAGAGGGTATTAACAGACAATTTTAATAGTGTGCAATAGATTCTATGACAAAAATAACTAATGGGTTCTATAAACCCCCCAAATGAGTAAGTTTTAATATGTATACTTCATCATTTTAAAACTATATGCAGATATTTTAAAAAGAAACCTTGAGGATATCCTTAAATAAAACTCCTCATTTAACTGCCAAATATCAGTAGTATTTTTATGGAAGGACCCTTTGTGTCTATGAAGCTGTGTGCATATAAAAACTTAATTTTAAAATTATTTTCAGTTCTAGGGAGGTGACTCAGTGGTAACATGCAGAATTATTATGTGTGGGTTCAATCCCCAGCACCACAAAAATAAAAATTGATTATAAAAACTGACTTCTAATCCTTTCTGTCCTGGAGTTCCCAAGAGATAATCTGAATCTTATTGCTCCCCTTTTTATCTCACAAAGAAGACCGACTTTAAGTATTTTTTGAGTATTTTTAAAATGACCTTCTCTGCTTTACTAATTTTATATTTTACTTCATGTTTCTTTACCCCAACTTGCTACATTACATATTTTTTTTTTAGATTTTGTGAATGTTTTCATGAGGTTAATGATGCTCCATTCATAAAATTCTCATTTTTGATCCACCTTGACTGGACTAGCTTTATTGAAATAATAGCACTACTACTGCTATATTCTCATAAAATCAATTGTATTAGGAATAAGCACATTTGAATAACTACAACAAGAATAATTATATACAGCATGTTTACAATTATAGAAAAGATGGGGTCGTGGCCCTGTGTCTAATAGAAGAAAAAGTAGTCCCTGATCTTCAAATGGTGCTGGGAAAACTGGACATCTATATGCAACAAAATGAGATTAAACCCCTATCTCTCACCATGAATCTAATAGAAGAAAAAGTAGGCCCTAATCTCCATCACGTGGGATTAGGCCCCAGCTTCCTTAATAAGACTCCTATAGTGCAAGAATTAAAATCAAGAATCAATAAATGGGATGAAATCAAACTAAAAAGTTTCTTCTCAGCAAAAGAAACAATCTGTGAGGTGAATAGAGAGCCTACATCTTGGGAGCAAAATTTTACCCCTCACACATCAGATAGAGCACTAATCAATCACTAGAGCATATAAAGAACTTAAGGGGCTGGGGCTGCAGCTCAGCAGTAGAAGGCATATGCAAGGCACTGGGTTCAATCCTCAGCACCACATAAAAACAAATAAATAAAATAAAGGTATAAAAAATCACATAAATATTTTTTAGAAAAGAACACAATATGCTAAATACCAAAAAAAAAAAATAACCCAATCAATATGTGGGCCAAGGACCTGAACAGACACCTTCTAGAAGAGAATATAAAATTAATCAACAAACACATGAAAAAATGTTCATCATCTCTAGCAACTAGAGAAATGCAAATCAAAACTACTCCAAGATTTCATCTCACTCCAGTCAGAATGGCAGCTGTTATGAAGACAAACAACAATAAGTGTTGGCGAGGATGTGGGGAAAAGGCACACTCATACATTGCTGGTGGGACTGTAATTGGTGCAGCCCATATGGAAAGTAGTATGGAGATTCCTTGGAAATCTGGGAATGGAACCACCATTTGACCCAGCTATCCCTCTCCTTGGTCTATACCCAAAGGACTTAAAAACAGCATACTACAGGGACACAGCCACATCAATATTTATAGCAGCACAATTCACAATAGCTAAACCGTGGAACCAGTCTACATGCCCTTCAATTGATAAATGGGAAAAAATGTGGCATATATACCCGATGGAATATTACTCAGCAATAAAAGAGAACAGAATCATGGCATTTGCAGGTAAATGAATGGAGTTGAAGAAGATAATGTTAAGTGAAGTTAGCCAATCCCCAAAAAACAAATGCCAAATATTTTCTCTGCTACAAGGAGGCTGACTCATTGTGGGGTTGGAAGGGGGAGCATAGGAGGAATTCTAGATAGGGCAGAGGGGAGGGAGGAAAAGGGAGAGATCAGGGGGAATGTGATGGACATCAGTTTCCAAAGTACAAGTATGAAGATATGAATTGGTGTGAATATACTTTGTATACCTCCAGAGATATGAAAAATTGTACTCCATATATGTAATATGATTTATAATGCATTCCACTGTCATATATATACAAATCAATAATAAAAAAAGAAAAGATGGGGTAATGGGAGTTCATAAGGAGATTGGAATATGAAGAATGATCCAAACTATTGTTCACATTTTACAAATAAAACAATGAGATTCTGGATTGAGGATAGCAGGAGATATGGTATAGTTATTCTTTTTGTTTTATAAATTGTTTTGAATATCTAATTTGAAAACTCAATATGACTAGAAAGTAAAAGCAAAGCATATAGATCTTCATTTACAGAAAAAAGAAAAAAACAAAGGTTGCAGGTTATCTTCACAAACTCAAACTCCAAGTACAAGTGGAGGGAGAAAATCCACCAACAATCTTAACACCTGCATGCATATAAAAGGAGGGAACCTTGTAGATGATAAACCCAAGAACTAAAAGTCCATAGCTAATGAGTGAGGCAGACATAGAAGATAAAACTGGCATGAGTTTTGCATCTTCTCCATGTTACTGAGTACAATGTGCCCAGTGTGGAAAACATGAAAGGACTCAAACTTTCTAACTTGTCAGACCTCTCAACATTGACAACCTGCTCATCTTCCTAGGTCCCACACTGAGGAGCCAGATATGCATGTGGATATAAAATTGAGTAGTCAAGAATATTAAAACAGAAGGAAACAAGAGCTCGTATAAAACTATTGGAAGCAAATAAGTTTGGGGAAACTCAAAAGAAAACAGCAAAAAGCAGGACTCTGAAAAGTGAAAAACTATCCTGAATATTGCCTCTTATGGACTTCAGGAAAACTAATTTTACATAAAGATGAATCACAGGTAGGGCATGTGGGTGAATAACTGTAATTCCAGCCACTTGGGAGGCTAAGACAGGAGGATCACAATTTCAAGGCCAGCCTCAGAAACTTAATGAGACACTATCCCCAAATTAAAAAAAGGGGGGGGGGGTCTGGAGTGTAGCTCAGTGGTTAAGTACCCCTGGGTTCAATTCCCAGTATCAAATTAATTAATTAACTAAAAACAAAAACAAGCCCCCCCCCAAATAACTGAAAAGTGTCAGTATCTGATTTCTCACAGAGTCATTAAGAACTGATTCAGGGCAGTATGACATCCCTCCTACACTGGAAGAACACTAGAGAGACTTCCCTAAAAACTATTAAAAATGGTTCCTGCCATTCAAAATATGATAAAGCACACTTAGAAAAAGATGGAAGAAATAAAAACAGCAAAATTAGAAAAATGTAGGAATAAGTTGAAATATTTCATTAAAAAATAAAAATTAAAAAAAAAATTGAACATAAATTAAAAACTAAAAGGAACTCATGAACAAATAAGCATAATGGATAATGTCTTAGGAAAAAACTAAAACAGAATGAAGAACAATTTTAGAGGAATTTTCTTTCCTTTCTTTCAGGGTAGAAGCCTGAACTTGGGGCCTTGTGTATGCTAAGTAGCGCTTTGCCACTAAGCTAAACCCCCAACTCCTGGGAAGAACAATTTTCAAAATGGAAAATTAAGTTTGAGTAATAAATTATACTTAGTAAGAAGTTGTGGTATACTGTTCCACAATAGAGAGAGTACAGATAACAGTGATGAACTCTATTTTCCAAAAGGTTAAAAGAAAATATTGGGATTTGTTTTCTTGGGATTGCCTAACTTCACTTCATATTATCTTCTCTTACTCCATCCATTCATTTGCAAATGCCATGATTCTATTCTCTTGTATTGCTGAGTAATATTCCATTGTGTATATATGCCCCATTTTAAAAAATCTATTGTCTATTGAAGGGCATTTAGGTTGGCTCCACAGTTTAGCTATTGTGAATTATGCTGCTATAAACATTGATGTGGCTGTGTCCCTGTAGTATGCTGTTTTTAAGTCCTTTGGGTATAGACCAAGGAGAGGGATAGCTGGGTCAAATGGTGGTTCCATTCCCAGATTTCCAAGGAATCTCCATACTGCTTTCCATATGGGCTGCACCAATTACAGTCCCACCAGCAATGTATGAGTGTGCCTTTTCCCCACATCCTCGCCAACACTTATTGTTGTTTGTCTTCATGATAGCTGCCATCGTGACCGGAGTGAGATGATACCTTAGAGTGGTTTTGATTTGCATTTCTCTAATAGCTAGTGATGATGAACATTTTTCATGTGTTTGTTGATTGATTGTACATCATCTTCTGAGAAGTGTCTGTTCAGGTCCTTGGCCCATTTATTGATTGGTTTATTTGTTTTTTTGTTGTCTAGCTTTTTGAGTTCTTTATACACCCTAGTGATTATAGTGGGATAGGGAGAGGGAGCATGGTAGGAATAGACGAATTCTAGATAGGGCAGAAGGGTGGGAGGGAAAGGGAGGGGGCATGGGGTAATCAATGATGGTTGAATATGATGATCATTATTATCCAAAGTACATGTATGAAGACACAAATTGGTGTGAATATACTATGTATTATACAACCAGAGATATGAAAAATTGTGCTCTATATATGTAATAAGAATTGTAATGCATTCTGCTGTTATAGATAAATAAAAAAAGAAAAAAAATTAAAAAAGTTAAAAGAAAGGATGTTAAATGTTTTCACCATAAAGAAATGATAAATGTTTGAGGAAACAGATATATTTAACTCTATTTAAATATTATACAATATTTACATGTAATAAAACAATACATAGTAACTGGTAAACATATACATTTTATGTATCAGTTAATAATAAATTTAAATAAGACCAAAAAAGGAGAGAGTTTTAATTCTCAACTATATGGAAGAAACCATTAGAAATGTGAAATACAGGTTTTCAGACATAAGGCAAAGGACAGTATAGTATTATATTTTCTGAGAAGGTGTAGAAACGAGATGTTCCCAACAGAAACTGCAAGTTTATGGTAAGAATCAATTTTCAGTCTGAAGTATTGGTAAAAGAGGACCTAACAGAGCCTGACACAGCAGGGTTCCAGGAGACCACACCAGCCTGAACAGAGGATGGCAGAAAAGAGAGCTCCAGGTATCTCCTGAGCATTCCCATGATTCTGCAGCTGGGTATGGGTTTGTACAAGTGTAAAGGAGAAACTATTTGAGGCTAGGGAAAGAAACTTCACAAATGAAGAGACAATGTGCAGTGTTCTAACAGGGTTGGCAATAGTTTGCTCTCCTACAAGGCTGAGTAAATAAAACTTCCAAAGCTACATGAACACATACAATACCAAATCTTGAAAGCAAACCACTGTGATCTGATTCAAAGTAACTTGACTATTGCCAAAGTGAAGCTGAATTTTACTGCAACAAATAAAATACAACAACCAATAACATAAAATTCTAACACATGACATTTAATACATTTCTAGACTCGGTGAAGTAGCTCACACCTGTAATTCCTACAATAAACGGGGCTAATGCAGAGGATTGCAAATTCAAGATCCTAAAACTCAGAGAGACCTTGTTAAAAATCAAAATCAAATAAAAATGACTAAGGTTGTGGCTTAGCAAGACCCTAAACAACTTAGAGAAATCATGTTTCAAAAATCAAAATCAAATAAAAATGACTAAAGATGTGACTTAGCAAGACCCTAACAACTTAGAGAGATCATGTTTCAAAAATCAAGATAAAATAAAAATGATTGGGGATGTGGCTCAGTGGTAAAGTACCCCTGGGTTCAATCCCCTATATGAAAAGAAAAAAAAAAATCTGGACATTCAGAAATCATGAAAGGAACTCTCTACAGCAGAAAAAGGAACCAAGAGAAACTTATAAGAGATGGCAAAGATGATTGAACTACCAGACAAAGTATCAATTTATAAATATGTTCTACATGATTAAGAAGGCTGAAGAAAACATAAATATCATAAGGTGTTTGATGGAAGAGAAGATTCAAATGGAACTAGCAAACATGAAAAATCTAGTATCTAAAATTAGAAAAGAATCATCAGGGAGAATGACAGCAGATAAGTTGACACAGAAACAAGGCATCGTACTTGAAATCAAAGCAACAGAAATTGTCCTAAAATTCTCCCCCCCAAAAAAAAGTCTCAATTTTTTTTAAAAAAAAAGCATCAGAAAAGAGAATCACTGATCTGTGCGACAATATTAAGCAGTTTAATGTTTAATTAATTTGAATTTCAGAAACAGAGCACATAACCCCAAAAAATGCACTGAATAAAAGTAGAATGAACATGAAGGCATGATAACATTTCTGAAAAATCAATGGATGAGAAACAATCATAAAGGAAACCAGAGAAAAATTATTCATTACGTACAGATGAAGATCATTGGACTTCTCCTTGAGAAAACTGTAGGTAAAAAAATAGAGACAGATATGTTTTTACAGAACTGAAACTGAAATTACATATAAAATAAAATTCTTTATCAGCAAGATATAAAGACAAAAAAGAAAAAAACCCAACCAACCAAACAAACAAAAAAAACAAAAAAACTTTCCAGACAAAAAAGCTGAGAAGCTGAGATTTCATCATTAGAGCTGTATGGTAAAATAGGTAGTAAGCATTTCTTTCAGAAAGAAAAAACTATATAAGAAAATTAAAAACTAAAATCATCACATAGTTTGAAGGAATGAAATTGGTAAAAATGAGTAAATTTAGGAATTTTCTCATTAATCCCTCTCCATGTTGATCATTTTTAAAAAAGGAAACGCATGTTCAATGTATTGTAGAACTTACAAAATATGTACAATTAAAATGTTTATAGACAAGAGAACAAAAAATGATGGGTAAAAATGAAAGAACATTGTTATGGGTTTTCTCCCATCATAAGTGAGAATGATAGTAAAGATTATAGTAAAGATGAATAGTAAAGATGGACTACATTAGGTGAAAAACTGAAAGCAATTAATCATAACAAGCAAGAAAGAAACTGATAAAAATGAAAATCAGAAAAAAATTTAAAAAATCATAACCCAAAATCTGATTGAGATAGAGTAAAAGCAGAACAAAGTGCTTATAAGTAGAAAAAATATTAAGATAATAGATTTAAGCCCAACTTTATTAATAATCACATTTAAGGCAGACTTTTAATATTAAAATTAAGTCAGAAATCATTGGATTGGACCCACCTAGCACTTGTCAAAGGAAATCAACATGAATAAAAAGCCAAATACGGGTTAAAAATAAAAGGGACTAAAATAGTGGAATGAATCTGACCAAACTTTCCAGTGTGGCTCCACAGTGAATCTCACTGTCCTTTCCATCTACAACACTGGGATCCTAATCAGAATAAGACATGCTCCATGCTTGTATAATGATATCAATATGGGCTCTACAGTCATGTGTAACTAAACAGAAACCATAAAAGAAAAAAAAAAGAAAAAAAATGAAAGGAACTAATGGATGAAAAAGATGTACATTGCAACATTAAGGAAAAAACAGAAGGTCAGATGGCTTTAGTATCATAAAAAAGTAATCTTTGTGAAGAGGAATATTACATGAATAAAGAGGATTATTTCAGAATGATAAAGGGATTAACTTATCCAAAGAACACAGACACTTAAAACTCAACTTAAAACCGTGTAAATGAATTCTGGATACGTAAAGAGAAGTAGGAAAATTCTACTTGGAGGTTTCAATCCGCTATTTTTAGTAATTGTTAGAACAAGTACACAAGAAATTAGTAAAAGTATAAAATCTTTCATTACAACCAACTAGTTCTGACTGTTAATAAAATATTTAACTAAAACCAAATGTACACATTCACCTCACTGTGTATGTGACACTCACCAGAACAGAATCTATGCAGAGGCATTTTTTTAAAAGTCTGATATGTAGGTGAAAGTTCACTAATTCAAAGTGTCTTATCTGACCTCAAAGCTATTAAACTATGGATCAATTAGGAATAGATAATAGGAAAATCCTAAATATATAAAAATTTAAAAATACACTTGTAAATATTTCCTGGGTGACCTAAGAAATAAAAAATCCAATTAGAAAATACTTTGAACTAAAAGAAAATTTAATTCACACACCACACACACACACACACACACACACACACACATACTTCTGAGATATAGCTAAGGCACTGCTTACATTTAAATTTATGAAAGTAAACATTCACATTGGAAGGAAAAAGTAGAATTAAAAATTCAAAGATCTAGGAATAAACCTTCAGAAAAAGAAAAGAAAAGGAGAGAAAATTTAAATAAGGATAACCAGTTCTAAGAAAATAATACTGCTAAGCACACAGCTCATTGACAAAATAGATTCAGTAGAGAAAATTAATGCCACTCAAATTTGATTACTTGAAACAAAATTAATAAACCTCCAGTGATGCTGATGGGAAAAAAGAGAAAACACAAATTACTAACACCAAGAAAGGAAGAGAAACTAGCACCTCATATTCTGTACAAAATGGAGGGTAACCAGGGCACATCAGGAGCACTGTTTTGTCAATACATTCAATAACTCAGAAGAAATGGACAAACTCTTTGTAAGACAAAACCTACCACAGGCAGTTAAAGGAGAAAAAGGAGATCTAATAATCTTACATTTACTAAACAAATTTAATTTATAGCTAAAAAATCTTTCACAAAGTAAATTCCAGACCTAGATGGCAGTTTCAATGTTGAATTCTTTCAACTTCAACAATTCAAGTCTTCTAGCAAACAGAAATGGAGTAGCAACTCCTTTCTAAATCCAACATTAGTTTGATATCAGTTTGATATCAAACCAGAAAAAGTTATTACAGGATAAACTAAAGAACCAGTATCACTTAAAAATCCTTAACAATTTCTTAGCAAATTTAACTTTAACACATACACAAAAAAAATAATACCTTTTGGTCCAGTTGCACTCATTCCTAGAAGGCAAGTTTTAATATTTAGAAATCAGACACAATGATCATTATGTTAACTCACTAACCTTATATGCTGTCAATAAATGCAGTGTGATACGTTTGACAGAACTTAATGTCTACTCACGATATGTTTGTCAGAAGCTAAGAGTAGCAGACACTGCCTTAGTTTGATAAAGAGCATTGCGGATAATGCCTACAGCTTACCATATAATGGTGGGACATTGAATCCTTCCTCCTCAAATCAGGAGTAAAACAATGGTGTTCATAGTTAGGACTTTCACTTCTCATTGTATTAGTGAAATAGCCAATGCAATAGAGTGAGAAAATTCAAACTATTAGACTGGAAAAGAAGAAATAAGACAATTTTTTTTTCTGGCAGATGACATGATCATCTCTGTACAAAGTACTCCTGAATCTTCAAAAAAAAAAAAAAAAAGGTTACTATTTTCTAATAAGTAAGATTAGCAGGATAGCAGAATATGAAGTCAATATACATCAAATGGTTGTGGGATTTTTTTTGTATTAACAATAAAATATAATAACATGCTTATATTTTAATATTCTATTTATAATGCACTTACCTCAAACTATAAAATAGTAAGAATAAAAATTAATCAAATGTGTGTAAATCTCATAAAATAAAAATTAGCACTGGTTAAAAATATTTCTGAAATAATTTGGAATATTCCCTGCACATGAGTGTAAAAATCCATATTTTTTATGATGTCCATCTTCATACAGTAGAGCAATCAATTCAAAAGGATTCCAGTCAAATTCCAGCAGGGTTTTTTTTCTTTGATTTTTAGTTACAGGTGATAGAATATTTAATATTTTATGAAAAAGCAAAGGCTCCAGAATAGCCAAAAGTTTAATAAACAACACAATACAAAAACAAATTTAGAGAATTTTTCTTATTCCAAGTTTTATGGGTTTCATTAAGCAAGGCAGTGTGATCTGGACAAGAAAAATACAGAGGTACACCTGCATAGAAAGGGTTTTAAATATGTTGTGTTGTTTTAGTTTTGATTTTTAAATTTTTATGATAGTTTAATTATGGTTTAGAAAAAAACTGAGTGAATAACTTCTCGTGAAAAAAAGTACTGACTCTGTAGACTGCAGATGTCGGGAGGGAGCAGGTAGGAGATTAAATCACCCTGTGTCCTTATTGTGAAAAATTGCAAAACATTCCACTTCCATTTGATTAGCATGGTGCTGTGCAGCTTTGAGAATTAGAGCATGCATTAATCAGGGTTCTCTAGAGGAACAGAATCAACAGGATATGTAATTATAAAAAAGGGGATTTATTAGGCTGGCTTACACAACTAAAAGCTGGATAGTCCACAAGGGCCGTCTGCTGGCTGGAGAGCTGGAATCACCAGTAGCTGAACAGCCAAGAGATGTTCAGAACAAGAGATCAATGGTGCTACCATAGTCTGAGACTGAAGGCTTCCAGAAACTCATGGAGAATCACTGGCAGACTCCATAAGAAGTGTGAAGAAGCGAGTGTCTGATATCCTCAGATGATCGCAGCAGCAATCAAGAATCTGTTCAAGAAGAATGGAGCTTGCATCTGCTGCCACTTCCTAGGTCTTCCAACTTTTATTCCACCCACGCTATCATCCTATTGGAAGGTGCTGCTCAGGCTTAGGGAGGGTCTCCATTTTAATAGGCTATCCCACATGCCAATCACTCCTAGATACACCTTCATTAACACACTCAAAAGCCCCTTAATCCTCAGCATCTCTTAATCCAATCAAGTTGAGAATTCAAATTAACCATTACAGAGCACCTCAGTAAACCCTGCTGCATGATCCTCCTGCTACTCAAAGAAGGGTATTTTTTTAAACAAATATACCAAGAGCATTCAATTTGAAACAAAATAATATTTCAATAAATAATGGGAACCAAAAGGCAAAATAATGAATCTCAACCTTTATATCATAACATATGCAATATTTAAGTGGGAATGAACCATTAACTTATGTTTAAGAAGTGAAAGTCTAAAAATTTTACAAGAAAATGTGGAAGAAATTTTTGGCATGATGAATTAGTCAATGTTTCTTAGATGAGAAAGAAAAAAAAAAGAACGTATATAAGTATACCACAGTGAATTCCACCTTTATATATATCTATAAAGCATCACTTAAAAATAAATAAAAAGAAAAAAGATTGGTAGAAGAGAGGAAGAAGAACAGGGTGAGCGGGGAAAGGAGAAAAAAGAGAAGTACTGCAGACCAAAATGGAACAAATTATATTCCATGTGCTGTCATTATGTCAAAATGAGCCCACTAATATTATAATTATAATGCACTAATAAAAACACAATAAAATATATAAAATAAAAAGACAAAAAAGACTTTATTAGGTTTAAAGACTTTATAATAAAAAGAGTATAAGAATTTATGTTTTATTTGGATGTGTATTTTGGTCTCCTTTTTAATTATTTTGTGGAGGAACGTATTTTTCTATTTTCTCACTTCCACAAATCTTCTCTTTCCTATTAAATATATTCCATTTGCATTCATACTTCAAGTTTCCTGTTATTTCTCTAGATCAGAGCTCAGCAAACTTTTTCACTAAGGATCCATAGAGGAACTAGAAGAGACCATGCTGTCTTTTTGGAGACATAAAGTCTTTTTCAACACTTCTTAACTATGGCACAAAAATGTCTTGACCACAGGTAAAAGAAAACCTTACTTAGGAAAATAGCCAGCTGGTCAGAATTGACCAAGAATTATAGTTTGCCAATCCAATTTATTCAACTGTCTTTCCTATTCCTATTCCTTTGCCTTTCCCTTCATCCCTTTTTGTTTACTCCACCGAACTTCTAATCATCCTCCAACCCCCTTATTGTGGGTTAGCTTCCACATATCAGAGAAAACATTCACCCTTTGTTTTTTGGGGGATTGGCTTCTTTCATTTGGCATGATAGTTTCCAGATCCACCCATTTACAAGGAAATGCCATAAAGTCCTTTTATGGCTGAGCCATACTCCGTTGTTTATGTGCATCACATTTTCTATTCATCTATTGAAGGGCATTAAGGTTAGTTCCATAGCTTAGCTATTGTGAATTTCGCTGTAGCTGTGTCACTGTGGTATGCTCATTTTAAATCTTTGGATATATACTGAGGAGTGGGATAACTGTATCACATGGTGGTTTTATTTCTAGTTTTTTTTTTTTTTTTTTTTTTTTTTGAGGAATTGCCATACTGCAGTTTTCAGAATGGTTGTATCAGTTTGCAGTCACACCAGCAATGGAAAAGCATACCGTTTTCCTTACATCTTTGCCAATATTTATTATTTGCTGAGAGCCATAGCCAAGTAGGAATGACGCATGGCATTTTTGGTTGAAAGGTGACCCCAGCAAGCCATTGAGATGATAATGATTATGTTAAGATTCACATTCAATTGGAGATTAGACCCCTGCTGTCTGCCTCAGCCTGCTACTTTGGAGCTCTTTCGGGACTCCCGGAGAGTTCCCATTGGTTGGGGAAGTGTGGTAGGAGGGAATTCCGGAGGAGGGATTTTCCTGTTGGAGTAGTGTGTTCCGGGCGTTTGGCATTTTTCCCGGGGACATGTGTGGAGTGTGCTGGTGGAGTTCAGAAATAAAGTTTGTTCCTGCTTCAGTGGCTCCTGATTTGTGCCCAGCCCGACTGGGGCAATATTTATTTGTATTCTTGATAGCAGCCATTCAGACTGGAATGAGATAAAAATCTCAGGGTAGTTTTAATTTGCATTTCTCTAATTGCTAGAGATGTTGAACATATTTTTAATATATTTATTTAACTTTTATGTTTCTTTTGAGAAGTGTTTGTTAGGTTCTTTTGTTCATATGTTGATTGTTTTTGTTTGTTTGGTTTTTTGTTCATTTTAGGGTTCTTTTTGGTGTTGTTTTTGGAGTTCTTCCTATATCCTAGATATTAACATCCTATTTGAAGAAACAATCAAGAGAGCAATCTTCTTTTTTTTTTTTTTTTTTTTTTTGTTTAAGAGAGAGTGAGAGAGAGAGAATTTTTAATATTTATTTACTTTTTTTTAGTTCTCGGCAGACACAACATCTTTATTGATATGTGATGCTGAGGATCGAACCCTGGCCACACGCTGACTACCACTTGAGCCACATCCTCAGCCCAAGAGAGCAATCTTCTTGAAAGAGTATGTAAATGAAGGAGAGCCCAGGTCAATGGATGACCTTATCACTGACTCTTGCTTTTCTTTCCTAAGATTATTGCATTACAGAAAAAATGAAGGACAAAAACACTAGTAGATTTTTTTTTTCTTTTCTTTCTTTTTGTTTTTGGTTTATTGTGCTAACATTTCAGATTCAGTGTTGATCTCTTCTGCCATTGGCTTACATCCTGAAATTTCTGCTAATAACTACTTCTTCCAGGGTAAATTCTTCCCTTCTTTACCCTACAGATTGAAATAAGGGTTATACAGAAAATAAATTACAATTTGATATTTTGGAACAGTACATTGAGATAACAGTACTCAATTGTAAATGAGACAATAATAGAGTGTTGACTTTTAAAATGTAACTAAGATGATATATTTCGGTAGAGTTATATATAGCTTTATGTGGAGTAGCACCACAATAAAAATAATCAGAGGTCATGTTTTTTTTTTCTAATTAAGATTTGTGACATCTTTATTACTTGCAATTTGGAACACTTCAATCTCAGATTTATAAAGGATGATGAGAAGACATAATTAGCCTCTATAGAAAAAAAAGTTAATGAAACAATATATATGGGATAACAGAAACCAGAGGTAAATTAAATTGTTTTCAGGTGCATTGTAGTGGGGAGGAAATTGCCCTCTATTTTCACTAAGGAGAGAAGTGAAGAAAATTAGCTTCAACTGTAATAGAAGCAATTTAGTCTAGGCATTGCAAAAAAAAAACAAAAAACAAAAAACTTTTCTTCAGCACCAGGGTTGCAAAAGAAAGTGTTGCCATGGGAGTCTTTGGCATTTCATTTTCTCAAATATGTGTGTTTTCAAGGATCGGGTAAACAGATAATAATTTGAGTGTATTACTGGGATATAACTTTTCCCTAAAGTACAGAGAATGTAACAGAGAAACAGTTGTGATTCTTTCACTCCTTTAATTTTCTGTTCACTTAAAGATATAAGCATTTTTCTCAAATGAAAGGAACAAGGGGGTTTGCTCGAAGGGGAGGGACCCTGGCCACAACTAGCGGACCAGTTTCTTGGTCAAGTGTGGATACATGGCAGTCTCCACACTTTTAGGAGCTCTGCCTGTCAAATATCATAAAGCAGGACAAAATCAAATTCAGAAAGTCAGATTAAATAGAGAACATGTTTCTGTATGATCTTTTAAAATATGTACATAATTAAAATAGGTTAAAAACAAGATTTTTCATTATTTTCAAAAGAAAACGGTGCCTACAATTTTGCATTTGATTTAAAAATGACTATTATAACTTTCATCTCTTATATTTTCCTTTAATAATAAATAGTGAGGGTCACTAAAAATACTCTAGTTTCTCCATGTTTTTTTTTTTTTTTTACCTTGAAAGAATACATAGTTTCTTTTTAACTCTCAGAAGGGCTTTGGTAGATAACATAGGATTCAGCTTCTAATTTTTATTCAAATATTTAGTGAGCACTTCCATTGATTAATTATTTTATATTCCTTTATATGATCATTCATTTTTTCTACAAATATTATTAATTATTTTATATTCCTTTATATGATCAATCATTTTTCTACAAATATGATTATGAGAATAACTGTCAGTTTTCTCTTGTCATATTAAAATATGTGAGACTGAGTAGTTTATTAAAACAAATGAGAGTGTTATTTTGCCTCATGATTCTGGAAGCCCAGGAGCAGGGTTCTGGCATGTGGTTGGCCTCTGATGATGTGCTCAGCTTTAGACTGTTCCATTCATGACCAAAAGGTGAAAGGGCAAGTGGCACATGGAAAGAGAGGAGATAACACGGGTGGATGCTTTGTAACAACCCACTTTCCTGATAACTACTTCAAGCCTGCAAGAGTGAGAGTTTACTCACTCCCACTAAATGGTATTAACCTATGTGTGAGCCCTCCATACAGTGATGGAAACATCTTCTGTTTGACATGACCTCCCAACACTGCCACATTGAAGAATTAAGCCTCAACCTCAGTTCTGTAGGGGAAGAAACTTATTCAAAATACAGCAGGACTAACTTTACTAAGTTAACATGACTGGTTAAGTTAACCCAATCAGCAGTGAGTGCCACACAGGTGCCTTCTGTAGTGACTCTAAGTGGCTGTGAAGGTGGGTGGCATATGAGGCTACAGGGTGTGTTGATAACCCTGTGTAACTCAGCTGGATGTATTCTGGTTCACCTGCTCTCCTCTCATCTTGCCCTATAATGTTACTCTAGTGTCTTGGTTGAGAATGTACTTCACAACATGTACCTAGTGAAAGTATAAAATCAGTGAAAGCTCATGCTCTGTACCTTCTGACTTTCCTTCACTCAGCAAATAATTGCAGTTAATTTGTCCCCATCACAAAAATTTCCATTGAAAAATAATTTCCTCTTACCATTCTGTGGCCCTGGAGCATTCCTTTATGATACCCCCCCAATTTAAAATATGTAAAATTTTTATATGAATATTCACTATTTAGCCCACTGTATTTTAGTTTCTAACAATCCTCATCTAGATCATATGTCAGTTCCTCACAGGATTGACCCCCTTCTGAGGAGTCTATGGCATGGTTTGTGCTTAGACTACAGTCTTTCCTTCAGTTCATACATTTTTACAGGATCCTCTAATGTCTGCATGCTCACCCAATAGTAATGCACCCTTTTACTTTGAATGCTCTTCCTCAACAATTTGATATGTGCCTGTATCTCCAGTTGCCATATGAGGTCGATGATTTTCAAATCTGTATAACCCAATCATAAATATTTCTGACTTCCCAGGTCACAAAAATGATTGCCTATCTCACAACTTCATCTGTGTAGAATATGGGTTCCTATAAAACAAATGAATTTGCCACATTTTTCTGTAAAGCTTCTTTACCTTACCAGCAAATATTGGAGTAAACCTAATATCTGAGAATTATTCTCTGAGCTCACACTCATTAGTCACATCCGGATGGTACCGGTCACCAAGCAGTATTTTAACTCCCAAATGTCTCTCAGAATACATAAAAACTTGCCAAGTTAAAGAAAGCCAGGATTATTAGGGGCCTAATTAGAATACAGATCTATTTCCACTTTAGGTTAATTTTTTTGAAACATAGTGGCTTGTATGTCTTCCAAATAACATTTAGGCTTCCCGGAAAGAAAAAGTCATAATCAAAATGTAAATAATTTTCTATAATTTATAGACTTTTTAAACTGTGGTGGAGTTCACAAAAAAAGCATCAAAATAAATAGCGTAGGTTTCCAAATTACTCTTTGCACTGTTCATGTGCTTGTAAATAAAATTCTAAGTCTATTGTAAAGCCATTGATGTTGGAATTGGCTGATTCTGCAGATAATTCCATAGAGGGTAACACTAGATCTCTGTATGGAGGGACTTCTTCCAGGGTGTCTTGGGACATTCAGTACTGCAATGCTTTATATTTGGAGAAAAAGTGGTGCTGGTATACTTGTCACATACAAGTCTGAAAACTAACTCCATCTTAAAATGTTTCCTACTGTCAACAATAGATTTATTCATTCTCTCTGATGGAGACTCCTCCTTACTACCCAGGGACAGAAATTTTTGTACATATAATTGACATTAAGTGTTAAGAGAGAACTGACAAAATTACCTCTGTCTAGTATTATCATTGTTGTTTCTGTTGCAACTATGATTATTTTAAAAAATATGTAATGTGTAGGGCTTTGGGGTTGCTTATTTTTTTACTGGAATCCTAATTAGAATAAGACATATTCTCCGTATGTTTAATATGTCAAAATACACTCTAGTGTCATGTATATCTAAAAAGAACAATAAATAAGTAAATAAATAGATAGATGAATAAATAAATAAATAAGAATGTGTAATATGTAGTTTTAAAGAAATTTCATGAGTCAGAATCTTGTTTGCAACAAAAATATGGAAGTTTCTGATGTCTTTTTTTAAAATAGTTATTCTTTGTTCTTCCACTACCAGTACTGTCACCTTAACATAAAATCTAAAATACTTAAAGACAGTAAAAGCACCTTCATGTCACCACCTAGGAGTCATAACTGCTCGTTTTCCATCAGAATCTCTAATGAAAGATATATTATAAATAAAGTTTTTATAACCATTACTCTTCTTCTGTTCTGTTTTCCCTTCCCAAAGGTAAACTCCACTATGGATTCAGTACATGTTTCTCTCTTTTCCCATGTGAGAATTTGTATTGGTTCTGTCAAGTGTCTGACGCCTTCCTAGTTCCTGGAGTCACCAGGGTTAGAGGACCCAAAATTTACATCTGTGAAAGCATCTCATATCCCGGGCACATGGTCCACAACTTCTCAGGACATAATTTGTTCTTTTGCTCTTAATTCCCTAATCTGCTGTCTACCTACACGTCCTTGGTTGGTGTAGACGCAGAACAAATCTATTCTTGTTCACATTCATTCTGAAATGCATCCTTCTGGGGCCTCAGCATAGGGTATCAGAGTTTCCTGGATTACATTCCTCACTGAGCACGCTCAGAGCCTTCTTTTGTCCCTGGGCCCTGGGATTTGCCTCAAGCAAGCCTTTGGCAAATGTCCTCAAGGAAAATAAGCCTGAGTGCTCTGCTGCCCCTTGGTCTTTACCATCTGTAGGCTGACATCTGGAGACAGCCTCCATGTTTTATCTAGTATGTTCAGTTGTTTTCAGTGGCATGATTGGTACCAATTCCCTATACTGCTCTTACCAGAAAGGGAGAAATCTACAATTTTATCTCACTGCAACATGTCCTAAATGTTATTATCAGTAAGTTGTTAATGAAGTGTGGTTATGGAAAAATCCAAACCTTTTGAGTTGATTTATAATGTGTACACATTTTGTATTTCAGGAGGATTGTTTTTAATTCTGCTTCAAATGTTTGGTATAGTTCAACTGTAAAAGCTTCTGCAGTTGGAATTGTCTTTCTTGGGAGGTTTTTGATTTTGATTACTGATTCAATACTTTTATATCATATAAGACTGTTCAGATTTTCTATTTCTTTATCCTTTATTCCTGATATCTTGACTGTTTCTAGATATTTGTCCGCTTTACTTGGCTTGCCTAATTTTTATTGAGATACAATTATTTGTAGTATTCTTTTATATTCAATTGCAATGCTTCTAATGTTATTTCTGATTCTATAGTTTAATAGTTTTTTTTCCTGCTCATCAGTTACAACTAAAGGTTTATCAGTTTTGTTGATCTTTTGATTTTATTGTTTTCCCTATTGTTTTTTCCATTCTTCATTTCATTTACTTCCACTATAATGTTAATTATTATATCTATACTAGCTTTATGTTTAATTTGTTCTTGTCTTTTCTAGGGCCTTGAAGTTTTGAGTTATTTATATCAAATTGTCCTTTCTGAATTTTTGCATAAAGCAATAATTTTTTCTCTTAAGCACTGCTTCCCAACATTCTATAATTATTTTAATAGTGTGTTTTCATTGTTATTCTCCTAAATATTTTCTAATTTCCCTTTCAATTTCTTCTTTGACTTTTTTTAAAAGAGGGTTTGTTTAATTTCACATACTTGTGAATTTTCCTATTTTCTTTCTTGCTTTTGATTCCCAGTTTTATTTTATGGAAGTCAGAGAAGATACATGTATGATTGACATTTTCATATTACAATACCTTGAAACATGTGATACATAGCAGAGAATATTCCATGTGCTCTTGAGAATAATGTACATTCCACTACCAGTGAGTGAAAGAGTCTGTGTATGTCTGTTAGACAACTTGGTTTATGGTGTTGTACAAGTCCTTCATTTCCTTGTCAATATTCTGACTTTTCTAATCATTTTTCAAAGTGTGCTAATGAGTTCTCCCAATAATTATAGAAGAGCATTTCTCCATTCAACTTCTATCAATTTTTACTTGATATATTTTAGGACCATCTTTTAGTTCATATATACTTATAGTTGTTACATTTTATTATGAATTACTAATTTGTCAGTACAAAATATTGTGTGACATAACAATTTCTGATGTAAATTTCATTTTTTAAAATATTAGTGTTCTGATTTGGATATTAAGTGTCCTCCAAAGACCCATGGGCTAAATTCTTTGTTGCCAGAGGCACTATTGAGATCTTGGTGAACCTTTGAGAGGTGGGTCCTTGTGGAAGAAAATTAAGTTCATTGGACACATTTTTGCTTATTGGTCACTATGTGGTTTGAAACTTTGCTCTACCTTGTGTTCCTCACGATGATGTTCGACAAGCCGCCCCTAAGATGGTGACACGTGAAGTTGTGAAAGTGAAGTCAAAACTGCAGTCGAGATCCGAGGAAGAAAGAGATGTAAGGGATATGGAATGCCTATCTAAGGGGAACTGTAGATAGTGAGCCAGTCTGAGAAGTGGCCAAGATGGCTGCAGCCAGAAAGCCCAAACGAAGAGAGCTATGGAATCCCTTTGTAGTTCACTTCACACCACAGTGTGTACCAGTGCCAGACATGGATCCACAGGAATTAGTATTTCTCTTGCTGGGTTTTGGTCTTGCTTTGGTCTAATTCTTCTTTGCTATTTTCACATTTTTCCTTTTTGAAATGCAAATGTACTCATGCCCTTATATCTTAAAGGTGCATAACTACTACTTCTTCTCTTCTTCTTCATATATATATATATATATATATATATATATATATATTTTTTTTTTTTTTTTTTTTTTTTTCCCACAAGGGCTCACAGCTAAGAGTTTGACTTGAGTCTCAGAGGAGATTTTGGGAACTCTTAGAAATTGATTGAATTTATTCTGCAATATGAGACTGACGTCAGCCGTTGACGGTCAGGGGTGGAGTCCCCCAAAGCCTCATATGCTAAATTCTTGGTCACTAATCTGTAGCACTATTGGTAGCTGGTGGAACCTTTAGGAGATGGGGACTTGTTGGATGAAATTTGGTTATTGGAGGTGTGTCCTTGAAGGAGACTGAGATCCTCTCTCTCTCTCTCTCTCTCTCTCTCTCTCTCTCTCTGACTCTCTCCTTCCTGACTGCCATGAGGTGAGAAACTTTGGTAGACTACTCTCTCCCCACTATGATGTTCTGCCTCACACAGTTCAAAGAACAATGGAGCCAAATAACCATCAACAGAAACTTCTGAAATCATGAGTCAAATAAATCATTCCTCTTTTTAAGTTAATTTTCTCAGACGTTTTATCATAGTGATGGCATTCTGACTGATATAATTAGTATAATCATGCCTGCTCTCTTAAATCATTGACGGTGGGAAACATTTTTCCATCCTTTCATTTCCAACTGTTTTGTGTCTTTGAATCTAAAGTGAGTATGTTGCAGATTACATGTAGTCAGGTCTTTTTCTTTCTTTTTTATTTTTATTTTTTTAGACCTTTTTTATTTTATTTATTTGTATGTGGTGCTAAGAATCGAACCCAGTGCCTCACATGTGCCAAGTAAGTGCTCTACCGCTGAGCTCCAGCCCCAGCCCAAGTCTTTTTCTTTTAACAATTATTGCCATTCTAGCTTTTAATTGAGAGTTTGGTTCCTTTACATGTGAAGTAAGTAGTAATGAGGAAGGATTTCTGTCATTTTGTTATATATTTTCTATATGGCATATGTTTTGTTCTTCATTTCCTCCATACTCTCTCTTTTGTTCGTTAGTATTACATCTTTTGATCCTCTTTATTTCCTTTTCCGTATTTTTTTAAAGTTATATTCTTAGTAGTTATGGTTAGGAATACAATTTACATCTCAACTTAGAAAAATGTCTAAATTAATACGAACTACCTTCAATACAAAAGAGTTTTTAATAGCTCTATTCATCTTTTCCTATATTGTGGCCACAAGTTACATCTTTACACATTTGTAACAATTAACAAAGATTTATGATTATTGTTCTATTTACTGCCATTTAAATCAAGTTAGAAAACAGGAGTTATAAACCAGAAGTACACTAATACAAGCTCTTATATTTACCTATGTAGTGACCTTTAGGAATTTTTTTAAAAGTTTCTTAATATGGCTTTATAAAGTTTTCTGCCTAGTGTCTTCTCACTTCAGTTATTTTTGGGTTTCCTTGGTTTCTGATAAGAAGTTGGCAGCCAATCCTATTGAGGAATACACTCAGGATACATATCACTTCCCTATTGCTTCGAGGTTCTCTCTTTGTCTTTGTTTTTGAATATGTTTCTCACAGGTAGATCCATATATTGGGAAGTTTGGGTCATTATTTCTTCAATTATCTTTTCGGCTGCTTTATCTTTATTATTTTGTGGAACTTCCTTTATTTGCATGTTGGTCTATTCAGTGATCTCCTACACATCTTTTAAAAGCTTTTTTTTTTTTTTGCATTCTACTCAATTGATTTTGTACAAAGTTTAATAAACCTTCCTTTTTTTAATTGGTTCTTTTTAGCCATACGTAACATTAAGATTCATTTTGACATATTTTAAAAAGCATGGAATAACATTTGCTCTAATTCAGACTCCAGTATTTCCCCTTTTCCTCCCCTCTTTCCTCCCCCTTTCCCTTCTGTCTAATCTGCTGATCTTTCTGTTATTTACTTATAGGGTTTTTTTTTTTTTTAATTAGTGTCTTGTGGATATAATGGTGAGATTCACTGTGGTATATTCTGATATGTACAGAGGAAAATTAGGTCAGATCCATTCTACTGTCCTCGTATCACTCCTCCTTCTTCTCAATCCCTTTCTTTTGCTCTATTATCTTTCTTCTCTTTCAATGGAATTTCACTCTCCTCCCCTTTTTTTTCTTTCTCTGACCCCTCCCCCACATTTTATAGAATAGCTTCTGCATATCGGAGAAAATTTGACCTTTAACTTTTTGGGTCTGGGTTTTTTCACTTACCATGATAATCTCCAGTTCCATCCATTTACCAAAAAAAAAAAAAAAAAAAAAAAAAAGAATCTGTAATTTCAATCTTCTTGGTGACTGAGTAATACTTCATTGTGTATACAAACCACATTTTCTTTATCCATTCATCTGATGAAGGGCACCACCATCAAGGACACCACTATGAACTTTGGTTCCACAGTTTAGCTATTGTGAATTGTGCTGCTACAAACATTGATGTGCCTGCATCCCTAAAGTATGCTCACTTTAGATTTTTTTGATATATATCAAGGAAAGATATGGCTGGATTGATCATATGATGGTTCCATTCTTAGTTTTTTGAGGACTCTCCATACTGCTTTTCAGAGTAGTTTTGCTGATTTGTAGTCCGACCAACAATGTAAGTGTGTACCTTTCCTCCCACAACATTGCCAACACCTATGATTAGTATTCTTGATAACTGCCATTTGCACTGAGATGAAATCTCAATATAGTTTTGATTTATATTTCTCTGATTGCTAGAGATATTGAACATTTTTCAAATATTTATTTATCATTTGTATTTATTCTTTTGATAAGCGTCTGTTTAGTTCTTTTGCCCATTTATTTATTGGGTTTTTTTTATGTCAAGTTTTTTTTTGGGGGGTGGGGGTTGCTGGGGATTGAACCCAGGGCCTTGTGCATGCGAGGCAAGCACTCTGTCAACTGAGCGAAATCCACAGCATATGTCAAGTTTTTATATTCTGGATATTAATCCTGTATCAGAAGTGTAGCTAGCAAAGATTTTTCTCCTATTCTGTAGGTTCTCTCTCTCTCTCTCTCTCTCTCTCTCTCTCTCTCTCTCTCTCTCTCTCTTTTTAAAAATAGAGAGAAAAGAGAATTTTTTAATATTTATTTTTCAGTTTTTTGGTGGACACAACATCTTCATTTTATTTTTATGTGGTGCTGAGGATCGAACCCACCGCCCTGCACATGCCAGGTGAGCACGTTACCGCTTGAGCCACATCCCCAGCGCTGTAAGTTCTCTTTTCACATTTGTAATTCTTTGCTGTGCAGAAGCTTTTTAATTTGATGTCATCTCACTTATTGATTCTGGGTTTTATTTCTTGAACTTTAGGTGTTTTGTTGAAGATTTTGGTTTCTATGCCAACATGTTAGAGTGTTGGACCTATATTTTCTTTTGACAGTTGCAGAATGTATGGTCTAATTCCTAGGTCTTTGATTGTATTTGCCCCATCAAAGACAGTTTATTTATTTGTTTTTAATGATACTATGACTTGAAATCAGGGCCTTACACGTGCTAGGTTAATGACCTGAGCTACATCCCCAGCCCTTCTCAGACAAATTTTTATTAATTTATTCTTTTAATCTAAATGGGCTATACGCTCTTTGTCGTTACTCTACACATCTCATATTCTTTATAGAAAAGTGAACATTTTCACTATTATATTGTGATAAATACTGAAAGTGAATTATTCATCCTTCTTAGATTTCATTCTTTTTTTTGTCATAGCTGTATGTTTGTTTCATGCATTTTGAATAAGATTTTTTTTAAATATCTAAAGCCACATAAAACAAAACAAAAAAAGAAAGAAAAAACAATGAAAGAAAGAATGAAAGGAAGGAAGGTGAAAAAAAAGAAGTAAAAGAATCTTCCAGTGTTTGATTACCTCTGTTAGCCAGTAGCCAGTATACCCCAAATTATTCCCTATCTACTTTTTTGTTGGGGACTGGTGTTTGGGCTCAGGGCCTTGTGCATGGTAGGTAACACTATACCACTGAGCCATATCCCTAATCTCTTTAGCCTACATTTTCTGTTTGCATTGGAGATCAATTGGAGGTGAAAGTTTAGGGCCTTCTCAGTTCTCTTCTGAGCATGATTTTCCCCCTGAGTATGTATATAACTTTCTAGATATTTCAGTATGTGCAAACAGATACTTTTTGAAGCCTTTATTTCCCAAAGTAACTCTACTTATTTTTTCTTTAAATTGTCTTGGTGTTGTAGGGACAAACGAGGCAAGGCACCGAAGATAGCAGGAAATAGTTTTATTTGGCTGCAGCCAGGTTCAGAGGGCACAGCTTTTGCTATAATCAATTAATCCCCTGAACCCCAAGTTCAGGGAGTTTCAGAGGTTTATACCCAACATGTAAGGGGAGGGGCTTGGAAGTTCACAGTCTGCAGAAGTTCACATAAAAGCAGCTTTTTCTTTCACTGTTTTGGGCAAGTTAACCCTTCAAGGACAACACTTGAGAAGGGGAGAGCTTCTTCTCCGCTTTCTTTCCTCCCCTTCCAGCTGTTACCATGGAGCCCAATTGGTAACTTATCTTAAAAATGTAGACATCTCTGTGAAGCCCAGCTCAAGGCCAGAGGCCTTGTTTGCACATTTCTTCAAAGTACTATACTGGATACATTTGTGAAAAACTAGTAAGGGGGTGTCCAGCACCTGGAGTGCTGGTATCTTCTTGGCCAGTGGCCAAGTAAACAGGGAGACATGAAAATAAGAAGCTTATCTACATTGAACTCTTTTGCTGATAGTCCTAAAATCAGCTATGGTGAAGAGGGCTTTTCTGTGGAGAAAGGGGGTGCCACTTCATTGGTATATCTACAATTTGAGCCAACTGCAATGTTTTGTCCCAAGCTGTAGCAACTTTAATTTTCTGTATAATGGTACCCACAAATGCCATCCTATCATACACTGTATGCCCTGCCAGAATTTGAATAAAGCCAAACAAAAGCAAGTGCCATGAGTCAGTCAATCAGGGGACCCCAAGGCAGGTTAAAATAGGCAAACAATTTCTTGAAAACAAAATCCAGTCTTCTTCTTTCATAATCAGATACTTATACAGCGAACATGGGCTACCATAGTCAAAAGCATTGCCTTGCCAGAGAAGTGGGATGAAGCAAGACTAAGTTAAAATGTTGCAAAGCCTTCTATCATGTTCAAGTCACCTTTTTCTTGAGAAAGCATTCACTTAGTTGTTATAAAACTTTGACTATTTTTCAGAATTGAGACAAAGATGATACTGACAAATTATTCTTTGTCTTTCATTTTTATTCTCAGTGTTTCCATAGAGGGACAAGTTCTGGTGCCTCCATACGCTGCCATTTTTACTAAAATGGCTTTTCTTGCATGGTTCCTACCATTAATGGAATACTAAATTTGTAAATAAATACAATGTTAGCTTTTATGTCAAACATAATGTCTTTTGCATCTTAGAAAAAAGACCCAAATTCCTATTTCATGTAGTTTTTGGCTTGTTGTTGATATTATATTTTTCACATGCTTTCTATATTGGAATGTAGATTATCTTATTTATCTTTTAAGGTTTATAAATATAGATAAATATATTAATGTTTTTCTCCCCCCATTTTTTTTCATACCAGGGATTTAACCCAGGGGGGCTTTAACACTGAGCTACATCACTAGCCCTTTTTTTTATTTTTTATTTTGAGACAGGGTCTCACTAAGTTGCTTAGGGCCTCTATAAGTTACCAAGGCTGGCCTTGAACTTGCAATCCTCCTGCTTCAGCCTCCTGAGCCACTGAGATTATAGGTATATATCACCATGCCTGGCTAATATATTTATTAATAAAGAGCACTGTTTCATTTCTGAAATCAATATCTTTTGGTTATATCATCTTTTTAATATGCAATATTATTCTATTTGTATCTATATTATTTCAAATTTGTGAATTAATATTTGAAAGAAGTTGGAAATTTTCTTCTCTTTTAGTTGCTCTGGAGCATTTAAATGTTCCTGATATTATATGATATATGCCAATATTTTTAAACACTACTAAAGTTAATATTGTAGAGAAAATTATAAATTAACTTTTCATAATTAAAATATTTTTTGAGGTTTAATCTTTTCAGGTATTTGAATAAAATGAAATAGGATGAATCAAACATGATATTTAGTATCTTAGTGTTAGAAAAAATTAATCTACCTACCGATGTAAATTAAAAATAATTTCTAATGTTATTTATGACTATCCTCATTTTTTACAATGTTCCATGACATTTTTTTTTTAATGTGGAAAGGTGGATAATTTAGGTTAACTTTCCTCCTCAAGGATAAATTCTGGATCAAAGGCATCAGGTGCTTAATTTCATCATTTGAGTAAGAATTCCTTTCATTTTAAAATGTGTGAACATAAATGTTAATCTTCATTTATCTTACATAAAGCTGTTGATTAAACTGTTCACACCTCTTCAGTTGCTTTTATCAAAACTTCATAGGATAAAATTCCTGAGGCAGTCTGCCAAGACATAAGCAAATATTTGGGAAAATATGTGTTTACATCTCAAGTTTAAAGAGATGGTTGACTGAAAATACGTATTTTGAAAGCGACAAACATGATGTTAACTAATAAAGTTCAAGTAATGTTATTCAAGTGGAAGAAAAAAATGAGTGAATTATTTAGAAAAGTTTCAAAATAATTTGAAGAGAATTACAGCTTTTTAAAAGAAAGCAAACCATATAGGCTAGAATTAAATTCTTAATAATACCAACATTTACATTTAAATTCTTTAAATTTTCAGTAAAATGTGCTTCCATATGGTGGACAGAGAGTCTTTTATGCACTTCACATATTAGCAATTAAGCTGTTGATGTATTCACATCCCTGCAAAGTGATCCCTAATTACAGGGAATATTGTCAGAGCTTTCAAAAATCACTTAAAAATTGGTGTTCCAACATCCTAAATGAACCAGGAAAACCATAACCCCAAATCATGGGAAAGTAGGTGAATTCAGAGACATAAATGTTTGTGTAAACTGTCACAGGAGCATAAACTGCTGAGGATAGTGGTGAAGAGCTGGAGTCTGAGTGTGAACTAGCATGAGAATGAGCAACTCCTGGTAGTGATAGTCTTGTTAGGGGACCTGCTTTCATGGGAGTGATCTCCATTTAACCCCACCAAGTTTATCATGTGAGGATCACCCTCAGTCTCTTTAAAGGGAAGGAAAAAGAAACAATTGTAGAAATATTAAGAGTTATTTCCATAAGGAAGGAATACACTCCAAAGGAAAAGATGCTAAAGCCAATTCTGAAACTTTAAATTCAATTTGGAGAAGGGAAGTCATTTACAGTCTTCTGTCTCCAGTCTTATTTGAACACTTGGGAGGAAGGGAACCCAAACCAATAGGAAGCAATGTTTTAAGAAAATGCCCAAAGAATGGTAGGGAATGGAATTGGAGCCAGAGGAAACAAAAGGAATGATTCTACTGGAGTAACACGAGCAAAGATTGGAGTCCTGAGATATCAGCCAAATAAAACACTGAGATGTAACTGCATATTTATCAAAAGCCCCTTTTTTAAGCAAACTTAACACTGCACCAACCTGGCTCCAGTATAGAAACAGCTGGAGGGGCTGAAATTTATAGTTAAATTAATAAACAGGCTGCCATCCATATTGGAGCAAACATGATCCAATCTGCTGAGGCTTGAAAGAACAGGCTGACTGACCTCTCCTGAGAAAGGAGGAGCGGTGTGAGAAGACTGCATTTGGATTTGAATGCCTCATCAGATCCTTCTGGATTTTCAATCTGCAGCCATTCTATGGATTTTGCCAGCTTTAAAGATCCCATTCTTAGCCAGCCTGGGTGTCCTATCCCTGTAATCCCAGTGGCTGGGGAGTTTCAGACAGAAGGAATAAAAGTTCAAAGTCAGCCTCAGGAATAGCAAGGCATTAAGCAAGTCAGTGAGATCCTGTACCTAAATAAGTTACAAAATAGGGAATTAGCAAGCAGGAAGGAAAGTGGCTGCCATTCGGTGGAACCCCGCCGGCCAAGCCCGCACTGACCCCCGGGCTGAGTATGGAATTTCAGATGGGGAAGGAAGCGATACAGTCCCGTCCCCCACAACGGAAACCCCTCCAAGGCAATCAGCGGCCACCATCTTGGAGAGCTGAAGTATCCACTGTCACTCTCCGACAGACTGCAACAATAAAACAGGTCTGTGTCTCCTAGGCTCTCCTAGGCTTTCCGGGGGAGGGAGTATCAGAGTGAGCCCACATAAAGACTAGGGGAAAACTAGAGACACCTGACCTTCAACTCCCCCTCCCATCAGCAGCCAAAACGAAACCTGTCTAGTCAGCGCTGGGGGAGGGGCAAGCAGAAAAAATCAAAATGATAGAGTGCCGGGGATCCCAAGAGCCAACTGTGTGACCCCGGGGATCCGGGCTGACTGATTCGCCCGGCCTTCCCCACAGCTACAGAAGGCGGGGTGCCACAGAGAAGTAATTAATTAGCAAGCAGGGAGAAAAGTGGCTGCAATTCTGTGGAATCCAGCTGGATGAGCCCGCACTGACCCCCGGGCTGAGTATGGGATTTCAGAGGGGGAAGGAAGCGGTACAGTTCTATCCCCCACAACGGGAACAAAACAATAGAGTGCCGGGGTCCCCAATAGACACCCTCCACACCCAACAAACGGCAGGTCCAGAGTACAGTTTGAACTGCCGAGAGCCATCACTCAGGGGAAATCTGGTCTAGCAGGAGAAACCAAGACTAGCAGGAGAAACTAGGGGACTAGAGGCCAGGCCCTCGTGACTGGGCAGCTGGAAACCACCGGCCCGCTGCCCGCGCGACTGGGCGGCTGAAGTCCACTCCCCCGCCGGCGACGTTTACCCGCCCGCTGCCTGCGATACTGGGTGGCTGGAAACTACCCGCCTGCCTCGACGACGGGGAGCTGAAACCAAACAGAGACAGTCCAGTCACCCAGGCCCATTAGGACACCCCAGCAAGGAGCCTGGGGCCCGTCATAGCAGAGTAGTGACATCACTGGAGCTCGGCTGTCGGAATTCCTTCCCAGAAGAATCCATGTTAGCAGGCACAGTTTAACAACACAAAGAAGAAACAACAGAGTAATACAGAACCAAAACAAACCTATAGAAGAGAGCAGAAACACGGCAATCAAATAGAGCTGGAAAGTAACGTGAACAACATGAGAAAACAAGGGAAAAAAGGAGTACAAACAATACAGGACAACTTAATTCTACAGGAGGACATAGAAACATCAGAAGCAGGGATAGGGAATGAACTCAAGGCCTACCTAACTCGAATGGAAAGGAATATTAGGGAAGACATGAGACAGCAAGTCCAAGCAATAAAATTATATTTTGAAAATGAATTAAACAAACAAATTCAAATGGCAAAGAACGAGCTCTACCAGGAGATGGAGATCTTAAAAAAAAATCAAACAATAATCCTAGAATTGCAGGAAAATATAAACCAAATTAAAAACTCAAACGAGAATATTACAAACAGACTTGATCAAGTAGAAGTCAGAACATCAGATAATGAAGACAAGGTTTATCAACTTGAAAAGAATATAGTAAACACAGAAAAGATGCTTAAATCCCATGAGCAATCTATTCAAGAGATATGGGATGTCATAAAAAAAACCCAAATTTGAGGGTCATCGGGATAGAAGAAGGCACAGAGACTCAAACCAAAGGAATGGACAGCATATTAAATGAAATAATTCTAGAAAACTTCCCAGAGATGAAAGATGAAATGGATTGCCAAATCCTGGAAGCCTACAGGACCCCAAACATTCAAAACCATAATAGACCAACTCCAAGACATATAATTATGAAGATAGCCAACGTACAGAACAAGGAGAGAATATTAAAAGCTACGAGAGAAAAGAGGCAGATTACATTCAGGGGTAAACCAATTAGGTTAACGACTGATTTCTCATCACAGACTTTGAAAGCGAGAAGATCCTGGAACAATGTATTTCAAACGCTGAAAAATAATGGATTCCAACCAAGAATACTGTGTCCAGCAAAATTAAGCTTCAGATTTGACAATGAAATTAAAATCTTTCACGATAAACAAAAGCTAAAAGAATTCGCAGCAAGAAAACCAGCACTGCAAAGCATTTTGAGCAAAATACTACAAGAAGAGGAATTGAAAAATAGTGCCCAAAACTAACAGCAGGAGGTGTCTTAATAAAGGGGGAGGAAAATAACCAAAAAGTAAAACCAGCCAAACTAAAATAAATAAAGAAAGAAGCATGACTGGAAGTACAAATCATATCTCAATTGTAACCTTAAATTTTAATGGCCTAAACTCACCAATCAAGAGACATAGGCTAGTAACCTGGATCAAAAAAACAAATCCAACAATATGCTGCCTTCAAGAGACTCATATGATAGGAAAAGACATACACAGGCTGAAGGTAAAAGGTTGGGAAAAATCATACCACTCACATGGCCCTCGGAAGCAAGCAGAAGTGGCCATACTCATATAGAATAAAATCAACTTTAAACCTAAGTTAATCAAGAAGGATAAAGAAGGACACTATATCCTGTTAAAAGGAACCATCCACCAACATGACATAACAATTATCAATTTGTATGCATCAAACAATGGAGCTGCAACGTTCATAAAACAAACTCTCCTAAGTTCAAGAGTCAAATAGACCACAACACAATAATTATGGGTGACTTCAACACACCACTCTCGCCATTAGACAGATCCTCTAGGCAAAAACTGAATAAAGAAATTATAGAACTCAACAGCACAATCAATAACCTAGACTTAACTGACATATATAGAATATATCAACCATCATCAAGTGGATACACGTTCTTCTCAGCAGCACATGGATCCTACTCAAAGATAGACCATATATTATGCCATAAGGCAACGCTTAGTAAATATAAAGGCGTGGAGATAATACCATGCACCATATCTGATCACAATGGAATGAAATTGGAAATCAATGTTAAAAGAAGGAAGGGAAAATCCTACATCACATGGAAAATGAACAATATGTTACTGAATGATCAATGGGTTACAGAAGACATAAAGGAGGAGATGAAAAAATTCTTAGAGACAAATGATAATACAGACACAACATACCGGAATCTATGGGACACAATGAAAGCAGTTTTAAGAGGAAAATTCATTTCTTGGAGTTCTTTCCTCAAAAAAAGAAATAACCAACAAATAAATGAACTCACACTACACCTCAAAAACCTAGAAAAGGAAGAGCAAAACAACAGCAAATGTAGTAGAAGACAAGAAATAATTAAAATTAGAGCAGAAATCAACGAAATTGAAACAAAAAAAAAACATTGAAAAAACTGATAAAACTAAAAGTTGGTTCTTTGAAAAAATAAATAAGATAAACAGGCCCTTAGCCATGCTAATGAAGAGAAGAAGAGAGAGAACTCAAATTACCAACATACGGGATGAAAAAGGCAATATCACAACAGACACTACAGAAATACAGAAGATAATTAGAAAGTATTTTGAAACCCTATAATAAAATAGAAGATAGTGAAGATATCGATAAATTTCTTAAGGCATATGATCTGCCCAGATTGAGACAGGAAGACACACACAATTTAAACAGAACAATAACAAAGGAAGAAATAGAAGAAGCCATCAAAAGACTACCAACCAAGAAAAGCCCTGGACCGGATGGGTATACAGCGGAGTTCTACAAAACCTTCAAAGAAGAATTAATACCAATACTTTTCAAGCTATTTCAAGAAATAGAAAAAGAAGGAGCTCTTCCAAATTCATTCTATGAAGCCAACATCACTCTGATCCCAAAACCAGACAAAGACACTTCAAAGAAAGAAAACTACAGACCAATATCTCTAATGAACTTGGATGCAAAAATTCTCAATAAAATTCTGGCGAATCGAATACAAAAACATATCAAAAAACTTGTGCACCATGATCAAGTAGGATTCATCCCTGGGATGCAAGGCTGGTTCAATATACGGAAATCAATAAATGCTATTCACCACATCAACAGACTTAAAGACAAGAACCATATGATCATCTCGATAGATGCAGAAAAAGTATTTTACAAAGTACAGCATCCCTTTATGTTCAAAACACTAGAAAAACTAGGGATAACAGGAACTTACCTCAACATTGTAAAAGCTATATATGCTAAACCTCAGGCTAGCATCATCCTAAACGGAGAAAAACTGAAGGGATTCCCTCTAAAATCTGGAACAAGACAGGGATGCCCTCTATCACCACTTCTATTCAATTTAGTTCTCGAAGTACTAGCCAGAGCAATTAGACAGACAAAAGAAATTAAAGGCATAAAAATAGGAAAAGAAGAAATTAAATTATCGCTATTTGCGGATGACATGATAATATACCTAAGAGACCCAAAAGGGTCTACAAAGAAGCTGCTAGAGTTAATAAATGAATTCAGCAAAGTAGCAGGTTATAAAATCAACACGCATAAATCAAAGGCATTCCTGTATATCAGCAACAAAACCTCTGAAATGGAAATAAGGAAAACCACTCCATTCACAATATCCTCAAAGAAAATAAGATACTTGGGAATCAACCTAACAAAAGAGGTGAAAGACCTATACAATGAAAACTACAGAACCCTAAAGAGAGAGATAGAAGAAGATCTCAGAAGATGGAAAAAATGTACCCTGTTCATGGATAGGCAGAACTAACATCATCAAAATGGCGTTATTACCCAAAGTTCTCTACAGGTTTAATGCGATGCCAATCAAAATCCCAACAGCATTTCTTGTTGAAATAGATAAAGCAATCATGAAATTCATATGGAAAGACAAAAGACCCAGAATAGCAAAAGCAATTCTAAGCAGGAAGAGTGAATCTGGAGGTATAGCAATACCAGAGTTCAAACTGTACTACAAAGCAATAGCAACAAAAACAGCATGGTACTGGTACCAAAACAGGCAGGTGGACCAATGATACAGAATAGAGGACACAGAGACTAATCCACAAAGTTACAACTATCTTATATTTGATAAAGGAGCTAAAAACATGCAATGGAGGAAGGATAGCATCTTCAACAAATGGTGTTGGGAAAACTGGAAATCCATATGCAACAAAATGAAATTGAATCCCTTTCTCTCGCCATGCACAAAAGTTAACTCAAAATGGATCAAGGAGCTTGATATCAAATCAGAAGACAAGAAGAAGGACAAAAACAAGGACACAAAAGAAATTTAAGGACATTTTCCTGTATCCAAAAGAAACAATGAACACAATCCAACACTTACCTAACAAATACACTAAATGCTATTTATCTCAATTCTTACTACTAAATATCTTTTTATCTTTATAATTACAAATTTATAATGAATATTTCTCAGCCTGAATCACAATAACAACGTATCACAGAGTGGGATAAGTGTGTGGTATGTGTGTGTGTGTGAGTGTGTGTATTTGCTTCATTAACCTGCATAATATATATAAATATTTATATTCTACAAATGTTCTATATGACAAGGTTTTAAGAGTGGTAAGAATCAATATAAATTTTGCATTGAAATAATTGTTTGCATTTAATTTTCACTATTTTAAAATTGTTTCTGGTTTACACTAAAGTTATAAAAGTAGTGCAAATAATTCTCATTTTCCCACTCTTATTTCCCCCTATTTAAAAGAACTTGTATTAGTATGATCATTCTGACACAAATAATGAAAATTTACTAACAGAGTAGTAGTAAAATCTATAACTTTTACAGATTTTTCTTACATGGATCTTGCTTTTGTTATTGTAGCTTAATTTCAATTGACTATAAAAAGGACTCAAATAGATATTTCTTGAAGATATACAAATGGCCAGCAAGCATACAAAAAAATGCTCAAGCTAGTTATGCTTTAGAGAAATACACATTAAAAACATGATAAGGTGACAGGTCACAATTAATGGTACTGTGTTAACCAGTAAGTGTTAACAAATTTAGACAAAATTGGAATCCTCACAAATTTTTGGAAGTGATGTAACATGTAAAATATCCACACCTATGTGGAAAGTATTTAATATTCAAAAAATGAAACACATATGTAGTATATAATTCTATGATTTCACTCCTAAGTATACAACCAATAAAACTGAAAATAAATATTCCAGTCTGTAAATATACCTGTGAGACTCCCCAAATAGACTAAAGATGGATAGAGCCCAAATGTCCATCAATTGAATGGAAAAAAATATGGCATAAGCATACAATATTATTCAGCCATAGAATGAAATTTTAAGTCCTAAATTATGAATATATGCAACAACATGAGTAATGAAGACTGACACAAAAATTCACATATTTGTGTGATTCCATGTACAAAAAAATAACCAGGATAGACAAACACACAAGAACAGAATGATGAGGTTTGGTTGCCAGGTGCAGGAGGGTAGGGAAAAGTTGGGGAGAAATTTTCTAATGAATAATTTTTTGGAGTGTTAGAATTATTCTGGAGTAAGATTGTATAACACATGCACTTTTTGTCATTGAATTGTGTTTATTAATTTAAAATTTATTTTTTAAGAATAAGTTCAAAGACAGCATAGGAAATTCTGAACAGCTTTCTTAGTACTAGTTTTAAGGATTTTGGGAAGATAGCATCAAACTAGACAGCTCCCTAACTAGAAATTTATTTAATGCCTAACCAGTTTTTGAGTGCTTACAACATGCTTAGATGATTGTACATTACTGAGATACTGACAGTTGCTGACACTCCTGAGTCACAGCATGATTTGGGCCAAAGGTTGAAGTCAATTTCAGCACATCGATGTTAGTGCTTCCTTTGGATTTTTTTTTTTTTCGGTAAGAGTAAAACTTTGTTATATATTTTATACTCCTAAAAATGTAAAACTAGAGAAAGCCAATAAGGAAAGTGACTTTAATTTTTTAAAAAAGATATGTGTAACCTCAAAATACTTACTTCACTTAATGAAAGTAACAATATTTTAAATGACAGCTCTGTTAGAATGATTTTGTAATTCATACATTTAACAAATAGCAAGTAAAATTACCCCATCAAGCATGTTACTTGAAGCTGACTTTAAGGTACTTAAAATCAGATGCATAAACAATAAATTAAACCGAATCTGTGATGGGACTTCTTTTCTCACAAAGATTCTACTAAAATAAAGGAAAACTCCAATGGCATTTTACAATTCAAAGAGTGTCTTCTTAATTTTTTATCACTTCTTTGTGCTATTGTAAAATCAGGAAAATTATAGTAGATTATTAAATCCTGCAGGACATAAAACTGTTTGAAATGAAAGTGTTTTTTGATAGTGTAGGAAGTACTGTCAGCATATACCTAGGGGAGAGGTTTTATGTGAATATAAGGATTGGGGATTGTGTGGCTACATGTGGTAATCTGGGTCTCTAAAGTAAATCATATACAAAAAAAAAAGAAATTCAAAGAAAAATGAACATTCCATTTTATAAATAAAGTAGAATAAAAAGAAGCATAGGTAACATCTGAATAGGTAGAAAAAGTTCAAGGTACTGGAATGATATGATAGCTAAAGTGCTCACTTTTCTTCTTTGATGATGCAAATTTCTTCTGTCCTCACCTCTATTCTCCTTCACTTTTGTGATCCCTTTGCCACCTATAAAAATGCTATTACTACTGAGTGCTCCTTTTATTTGCTTGGTTAATGTGTTTAATCCATTATTATTTTTTAAACTGGATTTGATTAATCTCCTCTTAATTTCTAACTTATCCTTTAAAATTTCTTTTAAAAGGTATTTGCTCTGGAGAGACACTCCCTGCCCTCTAACCTGATTTAGATTTGATCTTTGAGAGAATCAGTATATCCTTAATTTATTTTTTAAATGTTATTTGATTGTAAGAGTCCAGCGAACATCAGAGGAAGAGACCACCAAGAGACCGACTCATGCAACAGCAAAAGGGGGTTTATTGAGGATCCAATCCAGTGCGCTGGGGCTCCAGGTTCACTCAAGAAGGGAGAGCGGCCAAGAGCCCCGAGCAGGGGTTGAGCAGTGCTTAAGTACACTTTTTTAGGGAGGGCATACATCACAGTCTCCTTTAACAAATCACCATACACCACGGGAAAATCAAACAACAATTCTCAAACATGATTAGCACATTCATTGGCGGGAACAGGTCAGGCGGGAGTGATAGGTCAATCCTAAGGAGGGGATACATTCAAACTGATTGGTTTGGGCCCTGAATGCCTACGTGCCAAACTGCACAGGGTCCAGGTTATTTAACAACTAAATGGTCAGTACCGGGCATTGTCTTAACTGCCTCAGGAATTTCAGGTTCTGTGTGCAGTTCAGAAACTTTACAATACCTAGTCCTTTACATTTTAACTCAGGCTTTGCAGCTTAGAAACTTTACCCTTTCATGATGACCTGTGAAAGGAAGAAAAAGTTAAACCCTAGCGAGAAAATTTGCCAAATAGGAGTTGGAGACAATGCAGGGAAGAAGCCCTCCCAAAGGACAATATTGAAATATGAGCATTGATGGTGAAAAGCTATGATGAGCCTTGTTTTTGTTCCCCAAACACACTGATGGGCAAAGGCGAACTTCAAGATGATCTGGCCTCCTGAAAGTTATTGGGTCACAGCTGACTCCAAGAAGAGAATGATGGGAATGGTAGTCAGACTCAATTCCTGGAGTGCCCAAGGTGTTTATTGAGGCAAACATCTCAAATCACAGTTCAGGAAGCTGCCTGCTAAGAATTTAAAAATGCAACCAGGTGTCCAGGAATATGAGTAAGTGATAACTTATGTGTGTTATACAGATGTCTGTTAATGCATTAAAATACCTGAAATGAACAAGTTTTAAGAAGGAAAATTTTATTTTAGCTCATGTTTTTAGAAGTTTCAGTTCAGGCTAGCTTCATTTGCTTTTGGACCTATTGTAAAGCAGATCAGCAAACTGCTCACTTAATGGCTTTGAGGAAGCTAGAAAGAGAGGAAGAGGGGCCAAGGATCCCAACATCCCCTTCAAGAACATGCCCCCAGTGACCTAACTTCCTCTCACTAAGCTCCACCTTCTAAAGTGTCCACCTCTCAAGAGTGTTATATGCTGGGAACCAAGCCTTAAACAGATGGATCCTTTGGGGGATATTGAAAATTCAAATTATAACACTGTGTTTGCCATGTGCTTTGATGTGCTGTTCTATCAATAAAGGATGAAGATGGGGATCAAATGGAATTATAAATGGTTTAACCTGGACAGGTCTAAAGGAGTCCCACCAAAAAAGTAAAGGAGATAAATGCCATTCTCCTCCAGTCCACGGGATCTGGGATATAAATAGGTCATATTTGTAACCTGGTTGCAAAGGAATATGACTCTCCAGTAAGTATTTTTGTGGAGAGATGCAGTCTAGTCTTGTATCATGATCCTCTCAGTACACCAGGCATGTGTAGGTGCCAGCTGGAGTTTATTAGAGTATTGATCATTGTGTTCCGTCTCATTGTAGGTGATCCTTTAAGTTTGCAGAAAGTTCCACCAGGCCAAGTAGAAAGCATGAAATGAAACAAGTGGTAAGTGATCATTGTGATAGAAACTGGAGACGGAAGGCTACATGTTTGATGACACTATTTATTTTTACATTTCTGTGGCACTGTTATTGCAGTCTCCATGACACAAGAGGGCACACACCCCTGATAGCCATGTTTTGTCTTCTGTGCTGTTTGGTACCTGAAGGTCTTTCTAGATTTAGAGATTTTTAGTGAACTTTTTTTTTCTGGCTAGAATGTTCTTTTTTTAAAAAATTTTATTTATACTTTTTAAAGAGAGAGTGAGAGAGAGAGGGAGAGAGAGACAGAATTTTTTAATATTTATTTTTTAGTTTTCAGTGGACACAACATCTTTGTTTGTATGTGGTGCTGAGAATCGAGCCCGGGCCGCACGCATGCCAGGCGAGCGCACTACCGCTTGAGCCATATCCCCAGTCCCAGAATGTTCTTTATAATTTTTAGTAAATCTAAGGAGTTTTAAAGATAGTGATCTACACCATGCACCAGGGCAATAGATATAACCAAACAAAGTTTGTACTTAGAAATAGCAGTAAAAATAGCAACAGCAACAACCCAAACCACCTACGGACAAGATATATGCTTGTTTTGAAATATAATTCTGCACTGATAAATAAGGTGAGTTCTACTCTTAGCAGGGATATATATATATATATATATATATATATATATATATATACACACACATATGTGTGTGTGTGTGTGTGCGTGTGTGTGTGTGTGTATCTCAACTACCATTAATGGCAAACAAAGTTGATAAGTGGGGAATGGATTAAGGAAATAACAATATACACAGTGATCAGAGGAAAAGCAGCTACTCAGTGAGGTGCTCTACCAAATCAGCAGAAAATAGTATCTGCTGACTAAAAGTAAAGCTAATGGGATTATTATATATTTAGTTCCCTGGGGATTCAATTTGTACTTCAGATCCCAGCTTACTTTCTCATTCATCTGCACACCAATATGGCTACAGAATAATTTCTAAAAGCTCTTTTTTTCCTTATTTACAATTTATTTACTGTGGTTGTTAGTTGGGACTGTCGACTTGATTGAGAGACTTCTGGGTGTGTCTATGAGGGTGTTTCCAGGGACCATTAACATGTGGGACAGCAAACTCATAGTGGAAGCCTTTCTTGGATGTGGGTGCCACTGTTCAGTAGATGGGGGGCATCGACAGAGTAAAGGGTGAAAGAAGGAAGGCGCAGCAGGATTGCTTCTCCTGTCACCCGAAGAAGTCGGTCTCCAGCTCCTTCACCCTGACCATAAGGAATTCAGGGATTATACACAGAACAACCAGGCCTTCAAACTGAGACTGGGGCTGTATCATTTGTTCTTCTTGTTTTGAGGTCCTAGCTTCTTGATGGAGCAGCTACTGGTTCATCTGAGGGTCCAGGGTGTAGATGGCCATTGTGGGACTATCCAGCTTCTGATCATGTAAATTACCCTAATAAATTCCTTTTTATGATCATATGAATACATATTCTGTTGGCTCCATTTGTCCTGAGAACCTCAGCTCGTACACTTATCCTTCTCATCCACTTGGCAATACACCAGTACTCGTGGCCTATCTGGGTCACCATTGGTTTCCTAGAGGTTAGCGAGAGAAACTTGCCTAAGGCAGGTGCTCTGTAAGCAGGAGGGAACATGTACTTCTGCAGGTGGTGATAAGAAGGCTCCCAGGCAGCTGGGTTCTTATTGTCTCTAAAAACAACCCAAGAATCTTGCTTAAACTCATGGATTCACTGGTTTTTCTGCACATGTTTTATAGGAAAAGGATATACTTATCTTGGGGAGCAGAAATATTTAATAAACACTTCTCCAGCAGGATTATGAAGCTGTTGGGCACATGAAAATCTCTCTTATCCTCAGTATATAATTAAAATCTAAACGCAGTGCTCATGGCATGCGATTTCTAATTATTTTATACAATCAAAAGGGATAAAATTAATGTCAATAGCACTTCCACAGTAAAGGAATGACTTGTTTTTATCTTTCTTTTGTATAAATTTTTAAACACAGCATAACATACAGAAAAAAAGCAATGCAAATTCCAACTATATGGCTTGATGAATTTTTACAAAGTAAATATAACAAGAGCTTCAATTTAGATGAAACATAACATTACAAAAGCTCTTCTAATGCCTAATGCTCAAAAATAGCCACTACATGTAATTTTGGCATGTTTTCATCGTTTATACGCATGGAATCATACTGTCTATTACTTTTTATGATTAAATTGTTTTTGCCAACGTTATATCATGACATCTATTTCATTGTACATAAGAACATTTGTTCTTGACCTATAATATTCCACTTTCTGAATAGAAAAGAATTTATTTTTAAACAACTTATTTTACTTTTAATTTTCTATTTATTACTTATTCAGTAATTAGGAAAAGTACTGTTGTGATCATTGGCATATATTTATTATTTTAAATGTATATTCATTTTGATGGTATATATCTGTAATCTTCTATTATCTGTCTGTCTGTATCTGTTTATCTGGAGTACCCTATAATGGAACAGAGATGCTCAGAAAACCAGTTTACCAAAATGGTTTTACTAATTTACACTCCTACTCACAGGGCATGACAGATCCATTTGTTCTATAATCTCTACAGTATTAGTGTTTCATGATTTCCTAATTCTAGCAATTCTGGCTGGTATGAGGTGTTAATAACAGTAATTTTGATTTGTATTTTTAATAGCTAAAAATGTTTAGCACAGTAAATTTTTCTGAGAAACATTTATTTTATATTGACATAAGTGGTTATATTTGTCTTGTGAAATATGTTGCTTTGAAAAAAAAAAGAAATGTGTACATTGTGGGATAGCTAAATCAAACTAATTAGCATATGCATTGCCTAGCACACTTGTATCCTTTTGGAGTGTAAACATGTAATATTCACTCTCTTAGCAAACCACAATTTTTCAAATCATTTTTGTTAATTATAAATACCACATTGTATATTAAGTCTCTTACAATTATTTCTGTTGTCCAACCAGACATTTTCTTATGTTTACTTGGACTGCCTTTCTTTGGTGTGCTTAGCCTCTTTTACTTATTTTTCTATGATTGACTGCATTTATTATTAATTATATTTGGTTCAAGGAACATATAAAATAAGGTATTTATTAATAGTCAGTTAATAATTACTTATTGTCGATCATCTATACTCAGAACTTGAAAATGTCATAGTTCTGATTTGTACCCAACTGTGATATTATCCATTACTTCCCAAGGTTGACGAAAGCAATCTTTTCTAAGAATAGATGATGCTGTTACTGATATGAAGTTTACTGGACAAAATTTAGTGGCAGATATTTCCTAATTAACTTTAGAAGAAATATTTTATATTTCTGGACAAGTGTAGCTCCCCAAAGCGTGTTGTAACACCTGCCATTAGAAATTAATTAAGAAATATTGTGAGAATAAAATTTAATTCAAATACAGGTTTTCAACCCTAATTTTTCTTGTGCGAAGAAAGGCATTTTTGTTTTGAAGTTCAGAGATTTTTCAAGTATCTACAATTCTAATGCATATGAAGTAAAATTTTTATACCTTTTAACAGAAGGTTAAAAATGCTTGCCCCCAATGCCCTTAGAGTCCTGTCCCCTGTCTGTCTTCATCTGCCTTTTCCATTACACTGCAGCATTAACACAATTGCTTTGTGATTTTTCCAAACACGCTAAGCTTGCTGCAAAACTCACACCACTTGCATCTACTTTTTGCTCACATTTTCCTTCGCTTGATGAAGTTCAATCTTTTCAGCCCTACAGGTCAGACAACCCACCCATTTACAGTAATGCCCATGCATTTGTCCTGGTTTTTGTTATTCTGTTACAATAGTTTCTGTTAGTCAATGCTATGAGTAGCTGATGTTAGCTTGGTTATTCATTCATTTTCCTGTCTCCCTTATCTTTCCACCCTGAAATAGAACATGACCTCAATGAAATCTGGATGTGTGTTTGCACTCATCAATTTGTCTGTTACTCTGGATGCATCCATGACAGAGTGGGACTGGGATTTGGAGAATCCATAGCTTAATAAATCACTTGCACAGATTCTTTACCAAGTATTTGTTTAAAGCTTATAATATGCTATAATGTTCATCATCAAACTTAAGTGGAGAGTATTTTATAGCATTTACAAAATATATTTGAAACTGGACCTCCCATATATACCTTTGTCCTTTCAAAACACTTATGGCATTTTCTAGGATATTTGAGTGATATTGATGTTCTTTTGGATACAGGTAAAAAACATGAGAATATTTCTTAAAATAAAATTACCAAAGTCATATGTCTGTTATTTTAAGGGATATATTAAGTACTCAAATAAATTTCATGCTTCATAGTTATTCATAGTGTTTATAACAATAATGATGAAAGTATAAAATTTATTTTTAAATTTATAAGTGGTCTTAGTTTTAAATATTTATAGAATATAGCAATTCATAAATATTGTTATGAAAATTCCTACATCGGTTATATTTTTACATATGCAAAATTGTGATAATTAGCACCTGAGCTAGTCATTAAAAGTCAAGAGCTAGAATAATCAAAAAGAATAATGATTTTCACTACACTTGGAAAGCTAAGGAGCATAACAAATCACATTTTTTTTTCCTGTGAATGTTCCACTAGGAAAGGTTATGAATAAACTGGCTTAAATTTGTAGGTTAAACTACAATTAATGCCATCTTTTATTGTATACTAGATGTGCCATGCACCTTGAAAAAAGAATTCTATATTTCTATTTTTTAATACTGAATTTTTAAAAATAGCAACCTGAGCCCAAGTAAAATGGCAATAATACTCAAAGGGAGTTTAAGAAATTTACTTGATTTTGCTTACTTTGTAGGTATTTTAACCTGGAGAAGAATCTCATCAGTCTACTCCAAAAACTTTTTCTTAAAGTTGTCTCAGCTCAGTTGCTATTTCAGTAGGTCTGAGATTCTGCATTGTTTTAAAAAAATATGTCCCTTTATTTTGATTGGTGAGAGAACGAAATGTACTTTTGTTGTTGTTTGCTATGCTGAATATTAAACCCAGGGCCCCTTACATGATGAGCAAGCACTCTACCACTTAGCTACACCCAGCTACATCTTCTGTATTTCTCAGCAGCTGTTGCTGATGCTGCTAACCCACATAGTAAACACCAACTACCAAAGTTTTACTGTAGATTTTCTGCAGTTGAAAATGACAATTACTATATGTATGTGACCCACAGAGAATCTTAAGTGATTCACTGTAGTTCTTAAACTAATGTTAAAGAAAGGAAAAAAATTACATTAACTATTCACTACAAAATCATTTAGTATAAATGTATAATCTACATTTTTTTGAAACATAGTTTACGTGGTTTTGTTTTGGTTTGCTTTATTTTTTATTTTCTTATCTTTTATATAGTCCTTGTAAAATTGCATATGTCCCTAGGATGGTAGTATAACTTGGGTACTACACAAATGAATATCTTTTATTGATATATAGCTGTTTTCAAGTTTCTTTTGGGAAAAAATTCTCCTTTCTAATCTTAACTCTTTCTGATAGAGCTTCCAATAACCACACTTATTAGCTTGTATTCATTATTTATTTACGGTATCCTGGTGACTCATCAGAGAATCACAGTGAAACTATTTTTGATCAGAGATCAGTAATCAGTGATGAGATAGTCCAGGTGGCATCAATAGCCATTTTTTCCATTCTACATTCCCCATCCACCACTGGGTCAAGACTGCATGTAGGAGGAGAGACCGAAACTGGAAAAAAAAAAAAAAGAGGTGGGATAACAAAAGCAAATATTTAGTGCTAGGGAAAAAGATTAAGATGAAGAGGTCACATCTCCAGAATTTCTAGTTAGAGGAACCAATAAATTTCTTTGTCAACTATTACTTGGTGTTCCTGGATGACATTTAAAGTGTCCTGGAATCTTCATTTCTTCTGTACCTCATCTTTATCACTCATCAGCTTCTTGAAAAAGTTGTTTTACTACTACTACTCAATAAATATTAATGACTTCCTGGATTATTTTGAGAATACCATGCATGCAGAAAGTGAGCACTTGATATTCACTGCATGAATTATAAAATAATATGATGCAATTTAAAACTAAAGAGGACTCTCTTCATTACTGACTTGTCTGCAAAAAACAAACATCTGTGATGAAGATGGACACTTCGATACTTCTCTCTCACCTTGCTCGACATTTTTTTCTTCAATAGCACTTAACCACTTTCTGCCATTGTATATAATTTTTTAACTTGTCATTTTACACTTCATTTTCTATCTCTCATTGAGAATATCAACTTCCCAAGAGGCAAGGAAGGATCTGTGTTTTGGATACTGATGCAGCCAAGCACTTAGATGAGAGTTTAATAGGTTCTAAGAGACTAAGAACAGATACTCAATAAATAGTCATTGAATAAATTCATAAATTTAAAAAGTTTTTTTTTCTGTTGTTAGGGGACTGCAAGAGAATTGTCAGGGTTTCCACTTGTTCCAGATAGTCAGAATAGAAAAATATCCTCCCTGTGAAAACAATAAGAATCCAGGCTTCATATGATTTTGGAACCTGAATTCAATCTATCTGCATTCCTATCAAGTTCAAAAGAATTCATTTTAAAGAAGGCTCTGGTTTGTAGTGCCACAAGGTACCTGGCAGAAATAAATGCTAATTTTCTCCTAAGAAACAGACCCTTCAACCCAGAAGCATCAGTAAAACCCAGAATTCCACTGCAAAAATATGAGTCAAAGTAAGCAAAACAAAAACAAAATAAAATAACACAGAAGTCAGAAGAACAATAAATATCAAAATCACCTGCTGCAGAGCCTTTGAATAATGAAAATTTCAGACTGTGAAATACATCAAAAGAAATGCCAGAAAGGGAGAAAACCCTAAATAAAAATTCCCTTGATAAGAAGATAGAAATAAATCCAAACATATTAATAATCATTATGAACTTACGGATTAACTCTTCAATCAAATTTAAGATTGTCAAGTTACCAAAGTAAAAATATAGACTATCCCAGTTAGAAAGTATAATGATACAGAAAGTTTAAAAAATAAAAATATAGGCAGGTATGGTGACACATGGATACAATTTTTGCTACTCAAAAGGTTCAGGTAGGAGGATCATACATATCAAAACAACTGGGGCTACATAGCAAAAACCTGTCTCAAAATAAAAAATAAAAAGGAGTGGGGATGTAACTCAGTGGAAGAGCACCCCTGGGTTCCATCCCTAGTACTGAATATAATAATAGAATAAAATAAAGATACAGAATACAATAAATTAGGTTTATAATAACTAGGTAAGTTTGTATAGCAAGCCATAATGGCATCAGGAAAAAAAACTTAAAGAAAAAATGCATTTTTAAAGATAAAGTTGCTTAAGGAATGACTAAGGAATACATTAATCAAGAGGATACAATAAGTAATTTGTATCCAATGAATAGCATTGTCTCAAAATACATAAATTTCACACTAACAAATCTATAGGAAGATATTGACAAATCCATGATACTAGAGAGGGGTTTCTCATGTATTTCCCACTTATTGATGATAACTTATCAATAAATTGTGTTGTAGTTTACAAGAAAATTATTTCAAAATTTTCATAGGATAAAATGTTTCCAATAACAAAAAACTATAAGCAGTACAAATAATACCAGAAGAAACCATAATTTTCTTAATTTATTAGGATACATTCATTGAACTTTTGGATATTTGTCCAAGAGAAATGAGAACCTGTACATCAATGTCTACAGAAGCTTTATTTGTAATAATTAAAAATAGGAAAAAACCTAGATGTGCTTCAAAAGTGAATCACTATAAATTGTATTGCATCAAGACCATGGGATACTGTGCAGCAAATAAAAGTGACCAATTATTGACACATGCAACAATCTGCATGAATCTCTAAGGGACAATGCTGATGAAAATGCCAGTCTCAAATGTTATATGTTTGATTTCAATGACATAACATTTTTGCATTGGCTGTATTATAGACACGGAAAACTGGTTAGTGACTGTGAGGAGTCAGGAATAGGAGAGGGAAGGAGGGGGTTCTAGGAATCAATGGGTAATGCAAGTGATCCATGTGTTGTATATTTGCTGTTATCTTGGTGACACAGACCAGTACATAGGATAAAATTTTTCACCCTGATCTATGCACAAAGTGCACCTAAAGCAGATGGAATCTAAACAATTTTGGTAGATTGCCCCAATGTCAAGTTCCTGGTTATAGTGTTACCCTATTGTAATTATGTAACATGTTATCATGGGGGGGGATTAATGAAGAGTATCTGAGACCTTTTAATTATTTCTTATCACTGTCTATGGATCACAAGTAATGCAAAATAAAAGGGTGTGACAGATGATGGTAGTTAAAAAAACATTACATTTCTTTAAACTTAAAATTCCTCTGCTCATATTTCCATGTGCATCCATATTTCCTTTGAGTAGTTGTTATTTCATCCTGTACTATTTGTAAAACTCAAGTATATCAAATTGATTTTTGTGGCTGATAGAATTTTTAAAAATTATAAGTTGTGTAAAAGACATTTAAGAATTTTTACTGATGTTGTGACTTTATTGTCATTATGCAACTTAATCTTTTCTACCACTCACCTCTTCATTATGAAATAGGCTCCCTTTTTACTCAGCATAAAATAGGTTTTGATCCTCTTTCCAAAGTATTCCACTCTAGGACACATATAATAGGTATATGCATGAAAATGGAGAAAAACATGTAAATGTTAAACAACTTTTTTGGGCAAACAGCAGGTAGTCAAAATACTTTTAAGTTAGCCAAGCAAGTGGATAATGTGATTTTTTGAAATGCTAGCAATTTCACATTGCTTCACTGAACAATACTGTCTAGAAAATATTGTGATGATGTTTTGTGTCAACTAAGTAAAAACCTTACATATGGAAATACGCTTAGAAAGACTTTACTATTAAAAATTGTTATGCGAGTGTAAAACCTGATGTTAAGGTGATCTTAATGATTTCTTTGTGGCTACAGAAATATCATATTAATGATAACTTCCCAATATTGCCCTAAGGCAGTAGAGATACATTTTTTCCACTTCACAGTGTTTTGTTTTTAATTTAAAGCATGATACCCAAATAACACCAACACTATCAATCCAAAAGCCATAAACTAAGAAAACCATCAAAATGCACTTTTTACTGCAGATGCTACCATGCCTTTTTATTTCAAATAACAAATTATACAATAACTTAGAATTCAGAACATTCCAGTATTGAACTAAAGTCATACTGTGTCATTATTTTGTAGCACTGTTTGAGGAAATCTTGGTTAGGTTTATGGTAAGTATAACAATATGCCATCAACTTACCTTGAAAAACTTCCTCAAAAGAACTTTAAAGTTCCCGTTTACATTTTTTTCCTAATTCTTTTTTTTTTTTTCTGTTTAGTCAATGTTGTGGACTGAATTGTGTTCCCCTAAATAGGCACAAGTTGATTTTGTAATATCACAGATTGTGACTTTATTTGGAGATAGGTGTCCTTAAAGAGATAATTAAACCAGATTGAATGTATTAAGGTAGTCCCTCATCCAATACGACTAGTGTCCTCATAAAACTAGGAGTTCAGACTCTGATGTGCATGACAGGAAGACCATGTGAAGACACAGGGAGAAAAAAATAGAAAAACACCATCTGAATCCAAGGGACAATCCTACAGACAACTCAATCTCAGACCTTTGTCTGCAGAACTCTGAGAAAACACTTTTCTGTTGTTTAAGCCACCCAAGCTAAAGTACCTTTTCTGTGGCAGAACTCTGAAACTAAGACATTACAGTCAATTGTCATGAGGAGCCACCTCAGAAAACACTCTAAGTCCAAATTCAAACACAAGAGAGCTTTATTTACGTGGTCAGGGACTGTCTCCCACCCATAGAGACTGAAGCTCTGTGGGAGGACAGCAGCTTCCTGGCCTGTGTCTTGGGAATATAAGGACAAAAACCACAACTCAGTGACTTCTTTAGCGTCCTGTAAGCAAGCCAATCACAGAAGTTAAAACAGTAACTAGCGGAACCTAAGCAGGACTGGAATTTTCCAGTTAGCAAGCAAGCAAATTACAGAAGCTAAAAAAAAACCAAAAAACAACAACAACAACAACAAAAAACAGTTGACTTAACCTCATCTCATCTCGGGTCCAAACAAATGTGAGACAACCATGTCCTGAGTTTCAGCTGAGCGGGGGTGATAATCTATTTTAAAGTCATAGAGACCCATAAATGCACTCAAACCCAGGATGTAAACTCACCACGGCCGCCACCATTCCCTGAGTTGGGTACATTCTATAGGGTACAGAGTACAGAAAAACAAGTTTTTAAAAGAAGACAGCTTTCATTTCTGTTTCTCGGAAATGGGTCATGCAGTTCCTTCTGAGAGGAGCAGTAACAGAAAAACTAGGATGGAGTCTAGAATAGCTAAGACGGAGTCCTCATGGCCACACTCTTTGTTTGTATAGCCACAGTGACTCCATTCTCGCTGTCGCTGTCCCAGTGCTAGTAACTCATTTGGTGCTTGCCATTCTCTCATTTACTCATCATTTTACTACTGATATCTATAAGCCTTGTGTCGACATGATCAAGCTAATACAATTGTTCACAGCTATATTGATTCAACCTTGTCTATATCTATATTAACCTATCAGCCTATGTTTATAACTATACTGGCATACTGACTTATCACCTTTCACTGTTCCCTATCTTTTTCCTGTGGCTTAAATCCTATGTCTCACAGTTACATGATTATATTACTATGACTTAGGCTTACTCTTGATTAACTTATCTGTGAACTTATGTCTTACTGTTCCTTATCTATGTTATCTTACCTTATTCCTATAATTTATAACCTAAGTCTATGACTTATTGATTATATTGATCAGTTCACACCACAACCCAATGAGAAGGAAAAGATATTTGGGAAAAAATTTTAGGAACTGTCCTAGGTGTATACTTAATTTCATCCAATGGAGGCACAGAAGCCAGGACTGTGATTGTGTAGGATGAATGACTCATAGGATCCTTAACAGCTGAAAGGATGAACCGAGGAGATAATTCAGCACACTGAAGCCTGACGGTTATAATACCAGGTTTGTAATTAGAGCATAAACAAACAAAGTGCATTGAAAGTTTTCATTGAGTGGGTGAGAGAGCAGGGAGTCTGTTTTAAGTAGATTATTGCCAAGTTCAGGTTTGCAAGCTTGGTTTTTAGCACTGGTTCCCAGCAATCAGGGTTCTAATCCCCTCTTTCCTCTTTTCCTTAATCATGGGACCTCACAATCTTTCTGAGCTTCAATTTCCTCATTCTACAGTCTGATAAGACTACCTCCCATGGAGCGATGGAAAAGATTAAGAGAGTTAATGCTACCAGAAAATTTAAGCACTGACTTGTATATGGTCCACATTGGCCAGAATCATCATTATTTTTTCTCAATTCACTTCTCACAACTCCCCAGAAAATCCCAAATATTTCACTTGACTGCTGCATTCTATATCCTGTAGGTAAATTATCCAGAGAAAATTTAAGGTTTATATTTTTTATTTTTTTGAAACAATAATTCAATTTATGAATAAATTACCATAAAATACACATTTGTTCTTCTTATATTAGTATGTTGAATTAATGAATAATTTATTTTGTAAGTTGTCTTTGAAAATTGGCCCATCAACCTTTACAAGATTTGAACTGGTTACACCTCTCTGAGGAAGGGTTATTGTTGGAAGTTATATATTCTGAATCAAGGGAGTTTCCTTAATTGGAGGTCAAAGACCAGAAGAATAAAATTAGTGACATCTCTTTGTTACCAAAATTGAGAGAGAGAAAGGCAGTCTCTTAGGTGGACACCAGTGGGCCCTAACTAAGGATGTTCACACCCTGGGCACTGTTCTTGCCTGGAGTACAAGTTAGACCTCATGACTCATTGTAATGAACAAAATATAACAAAATTATGAACTGTCTCTTAGGTTTTCAGAAAGACCATGGCTTCAGTATTTCTTGCTCCATTTCGCTCTCTTGTTTGTTCTTCTTTTCTTTTTTTTTTAATTTGTTCTAATTAGTTGTATATGACAATAGAATGTATTTTGACACATTATATCTAAATGGAGTATAACTTCTGCTTCTTCTGGCTGTACATGATATAGAATCACAATTCTCCTGTAATTATATATGTACATAGGATAATAATGTCTGATATATTCTTCTATCTTTCCTACCCTGTATCCTTATCCTACCTTTACTTCCCTCAGCCTAATGTGAAGTACTTCTATTTTTTTCTAGCCACCCCCCTCCTTATTTTGAATTAGCACCTGCATATCAGAGAAAACATTCGGCCTTTGTTTTTTGGGGGATTGGCTTATTTGGCTTTTGCTTGTTGTTCTTGATGAAAATAAAATTCCACATTGTGATCTGGATGATAAAGAGGACCATAAGTCCAGGAACTAAGAAAGGCCTCTGTTCCCCTGACGATAAGTAAGCAAACTGGATGTGCATCTGGAAGTTCTGTTTAAATCTGCCTGTTGTACTAAAACTGTGCAGATGGTCATTTTTAACATAGACCTTTTGAAGAAGTACTGGGGAGTCTAGATCATCCTGTCCATGTGATGTTGGAGATTTTCCTCCAGTGTGGATGCTCTGGTGAACAATGACATGAAATAGGAATATCTTGGCACTCTGTTAATCTCAAGAAATCTATCCACCGTTTTCTTAGTTCTTCTTGTCACCAATTTTCTTTTCTTTCCTTCTTTTTCTTTTTTTTAACTTTTGGCTAGCTAACCAACCATTATTCATTATAATTTAGTTGATAATGGTTAACTGCTATTCAAGAATCAATAGGTACAGAGCCATGTCTCTTTTCTGTCAATGTAGGCAAGTCCTGGTGCAACCTACTTTGCCCTTATATTTTGGATAACCATTGAGCAGGGTTAGAATTCAGCATCTGTTTATTTGTGGCCAGTGCAAGTGCATGATGACTATAGACTGCATTTTGACACATTATATCTACATCATGTGACTCCCTACCTCAAATGTTGCCTGTGTTTTTTCCTCTTGTGTTAAGTAGAATTCCCTGCTAGGGAAAGTAGGTAAATGATGAAAAGAAGCTGGCGTGAGGAATTCACCTATAAACTGAAGTTTACCTGCATTTGTTAAGATCTGTTTAAAACCCCTGTTATGCCCTGTACCTGAAGAGACAAGAACATTTTTCAATTGCTGGAGACTGGGAATCTATTCAAAGTTTTATGTGGGAGTTGCCTTATAGGAATTGTAGCTTCACATTGGCGAACACAGTAAAAATGTAACAATTCAGCAGTGAGATACCCGGGATAGTACATTTTTGCTCTAACCCTCTTTCCAAAGTATCCCCTTCTATCTTTTAATATATGTAACTGTACAAATCCAGCAGAAAGACAGAGAGCAATAGTAATTGCAAGTCCATCAAGGTCAGAATGTCAGTCGGCCTCTTAGGGAGGAGCACACAATGGAAAATTGTAGAAACTAAATCTAAAGAAGTAAGTGGTAAGTACCCAGCAGAATCAATAGGCATAATTTGTTTTCAACACTTTTCTTAATCCTTAAATTTTTGATGTGCTTCTCTTGATCATATAGATAATTTGTTTTGCTATTTTGTTGGTGGGTTTAGTTTTAATCTAATTTTCTTACCTTTCACTTCCAAAGTATGTTTAAATTTTTTTTCATTATTTTAGCTGACTGATTGTAACCATTTAGCTGCATTGGACTACACCTGCTAGAAAAATCTTTTTTTAATTAATTTTTAAAATTTATATGTGACAGCAGAATGCATTACAATTCTTATTACACATGTAGAGCACAATTTTTCATATCTCTGGTTGTATATAAAGTATATTCACACCAATTTGTGTCTTCATACATGTACTTTGGATAATAATGTCCATCACATTCCATCATCATTTCTAACCCCATTCCCCCTCCTTTTTCCTTCCACCCCTCTGTTCTATCTGGAGTTTGTCTAATCCTCCCATGCTCCCTCTCCCTACCCCACTATGAATCAGCCTCCTTATATCAGAGAAAACATTCCACATTTGTTTTTTGGGGATTGAGTAACATCACTTAGCATTATGTCCTCCAACTCCATCCATTTACCTGCAAATGCCATGATTTTATTCTCTTTTATTGCTGAGTAATATTCCATTGTGTATATATGCCACATTTTTAAATCCACTTATCTACTGAAGGACATCTAGGATGGTTCCACAGTTTAGCTATTGTGAATTGTGCTGCTATAAACGTTGATGTGGCTGTGTCCCTATACTAGGCTGTTTTTAAGTCCTTTGGGTACAGACCAAGGAGAGAGATAGCTGGGTCAAATGGTGGTTCCATTTCCAATTTTCCAAGGATTCTCTATACTGCTTTCCATATTGGCTGCACCAGTTTGCAGTCCCACCAGCAGTGTATAAGTGTACCTTCCCCCCCCCCCACATCCTCGCCAATGCTTATTGTTGTCATCATAATAGCTGCCATTCTGACTGGAGTAAGATGAAATCTTAGAGTAGTTTTGATTTGCATTTCTTTAATTGCTAGAAATGATGAACATTTTTTCATATATTTGTTGATTGATTGTATATTCTCTTCTGAAGAGTGTCTGTTTAGGTCCTTGGCCCATTTACTGATTGGGTTATCAAATGGAGGATTGTTGTTTCCTAGGCAGTAGTAATATCAGCAATAGCCATTCCAGGACTGCTAGAGCTATGTGATTAAATGGATCCTTGGGAATTCCCCTTTACCCTTCTCTATCTATAGCTCTCAACTTCACAAATGCAAAATTCCTGATCTGTTTGCAGGCATCGCATTTGCTTTACGCAATCAGAAAGTGATGGTGGTGGTGAGATAACATTACTTGTGAACAATGACATGAAATAGGAAAATCTTGGCACTCTGTTATAACAATTTCAAGAAATCTATCCATGTTTTCCTTTAGATCTTCTTGTCACCAAGAAGGACATATCCATACCATTTGGTGCTATATCCTTTTTCCCCCTCTCATTTTTACAAAACATGAACTTAATCCATTCTCCTATTTTTTTTTTCAACAGGACCCTGAACTACCAGTAAACAAAGAATGCCTGTCAGTGATCATTTTATGCTGGTCATGATGATCCTGGTGAAAGAATTAGAAATTCTTCTGTTAAGAATATGAGGTGTTCCAGGCATGGTGATGCATGCCTGTAATCCCAGTGGCTCAAGAGGCAGAGGCAGGAGGTTCACAAATTCAAAGTTAGCCTCAGCAACTTACCAAGGCCCTAAACAATTCAGAGAGACCCTGTCACTAAAATATAAAAATGGGCTGGGGATGCAGCTCAGTGGTTAAGTGCCCTTGGGATCAATCCAGTATTAAAAAAAAAAAAAAATCAGGCGACCATATAGTAGCACCTGCAACATGTTACGCTTGTGTATCATTCTTCTTTATATATTGTGCTTCTACATACTGTGGTGCTCTTTGGTTTTGTCTTTTCTCCTTTTGTGACTTCTGTTTGCTTTTTTTCTTTCTGCATTCCCTTTTCTTCCACAAGTATGGGAGCTCAATGTTCTCTTTCTATTCTTCAGAGATGCACTTAGATTTCTAATGTGTATTTGCTTAGTAACATTTCCTGACCAATATGTCGAGCCTCTTTTAGAATCATGAGACCCTTTAAATGCTTTCACTATGGTAACCTAGAATCTGAAAGAACACTTAAGAAAATCTATTTGTCACTGTCTTTCATACGAAATGCCTCTGGTGAGAGCTGGGCAGACATATCCTGATGTAGACTGGATGAGTTCAAGAACAGGGAGGGTTTGGACCTCTAAAATGGCCAGAGAATATACTGGGAAACACTCCTGTGCAGGAGATTTAAAGTTTCTGCTTGTTCCAAAAAATGTTCATGTTGTCACAAGTTGACTTATTAGGATATTCAAATGTGGGGCCAAAGAGGAAGAATGGCCGAAGCTGCAAAGGTTAGCAGTTAGTCATCTATAGTGGAAAGCACTCTTTCCCACAATAGCTACCTAGCACTGTTTAATTCTTCTATTCTTTAACAGCAATCACCTGGATGAGGAATAGCAAATAGCTCTTTTTTTTCCAGGAGCATTTTAAAGATAGCATTCTAATAGAATTTTACCTTTTAATATTGCTGCTGAGAGTTCTGCCTCTTTTATGGTGATCTGTCTTTTTTTTTTCCCCTAGATGGTCTTAACACTCTGTGTTTATTTGGTGTCTGTATGGAATTTGACAAGAACTTGTCAGTTAAATGATTAATATTATCCATGTGGCTCAGAAAGCATGCTCCTCTAAACCTGGGGATTTGAAAACTCCCATGATATTGACTATTTATCTCTTGCATTGTCTCTAATCTTAGTGATTCCAATAAGTTACATGCTACACTATCTTATTCTATTCCCCATTTTTTAAAAGCTTTGGTTATATTTTTCAAGTTTTCATCATCATTCCAGCCTGCTTTTTGCTACTATAACAAATACCTGAGATAAATTAACTTAAAAAGAGAAGATTTATGTTGGTTCAGAGTTTTGAAAATTTCAGTCCAAGGTCCTCTGGCCTTGTTGCTTTTAGGCCTATGGTATGCAGCACTTTGTGGCAGAGTCATGTGGCAGAGGTAGCCCCTTCACCTCATATCAAGGTGTGGAAAGGAAAAAAAGAAAAGAAAAGAAAAGAAAAGAAAAGAGATCAGAGTCCCACAATCCCCTTTAAGGGTATATCCATAAGGACCTGACACTCACCACAAAGTCTACCTCTTAAAGTCTCCACCTCCTCCTTATAGTTCCATAGTCTAGGGACCAACATTAAGATCTGGTTCACTAGGGGTCACTATAGAAAACAGTAATTATTCCTTTTTAAATTACGGTTTCTTTTCACAAAGTTATTTCGTCATTGAACTGATACTAGGTTGCTGTTTAGGCATCACTGAGTATATAACACCAATGTTTAAATTCAGTTATCTTTTTTTTTTTCATTCATTGATGACCAAGAAATACAGGTTTATATTTTAATGCAATCAAATGTTTTTTATCCCACAAATATAGATATATTACATCTATTTCCTCTCATGACAAATGCATTGTCTTATTAATAGGTTTTTAATGAACTAAAAGCACTGCCTTTATCATTTCCAGGTACCAAAAAAGTCACAGAAAATAAACATTAAATTTTTTTCCAGGCAAAGTTATAGAATAATCTCAAGCCAAAGATGAAAAAAAAAATCTAATTGTAAATCTTAGGAACTCAGAGAAAATGAGGGTTTAATTTGTAGAAAAGAGAATAGATATAAAATTCCATATGATCCCTACATAGCAGGTCTCAAGCTTTTACATCTTTGATTCAAGGAGCGTGAATCTCATCATAATAGATATAAAGCATTTATTTTCATTAAGGACATTTAAGTGTCATACAGCATTCTGTAAAGGCCAATAAAGTTGAATTCGTTCTGTTGGGATAACTTTCATTTGTGAACTGAAAGCATATTTTATAAAAGTCTAAAAGACCAGCAAAGAGATTCATTAGGCTCACTGGAATTAAAGGGGGAATTGATTAGGTGAAAACAGTGTTCACAGCCCTTTTACACCCCATCGAACCTGAGGAATATCATCCACTCTTAATGATATCAATACTTCAATAACGTTGTATTGTAATTTAGAGAAATGGGATGAGAAGATATATATCATGGAAGCTGTTTATCATTCCACTAGGGGAGACAGAGAAGGTGAAGGTCACTCTGATCCACCTCACTGAAGGGTGGCTCCTCCCTTTTCTTAGCTGTGAGAAATCCCTGATTTAGCAGGAAATATGATTTTGAGTGGCATCCTCTCAGACTTTTCTGTTTGATTCGCCTTTTAATTAACACATTAGAATAATGCTTTTTTTTTTCTGGCAATTATATCAAGAACATAGGCCCAGTGAATACGTCATGTGAAAACCTCACTTAAGTAAACCCAGTAACCAAGAGTTACCCTTCATAAAAAAAGAATAAATCGGAATCACCATTTACTCCGACTCCAAAAGGACTTGTTTTAGGATTTTATACTTTAAGCAAGGCATTTTATTAATTTTATACAAGAAAGAATAAAGAAAAAGGGCTGGGAATTTTACTAATTCAGTGAGAGATCACTTGCATTGCAACTGTAAGGCCCAGGGTTCAGTTTCCAGTACCACAAAGTAAATAAATACTTAAAAGGAAAAGTAAGGAAATAATGAAAAGAAGCTTTATTTAAAATTGTGGTAGAAATTTTACCATAATAAACCCCAAATGCATTTGTTATTACAGGATTTTCAACATTTGTTCATTCAGATGGGCAATATTCTCTGAATGCAAGCAACTACTTCTCAGTTATCATGCATGTATTTTGCAAATACTAATGTAAAATTCCACACATCTCTAAGTTTGAGCTTATCATTACTAGTGATTCTTCTTGCATTTGCATCATCAAACTACAACACTTAGCTATAGAGTCGCAGAGTCCTTTTATTCTTTATTGATAATCATCATTTACAACAATCCATCTAATGTTTTTTGATATAGCTATACCATTTATTTTCTTCTGAACATCTTTGATTATAAAGCTCCTTTTATCAAAAAAAGATATCTTTCTTTTTTTTATTGGTTGTTCAAAACATTACAAAGCTCTTGACATATCATATTTCATACATTAGATTCAAGTGGGTTATGAACTCCCATTTTTACCCCAAATACAGATTGCAGAATCACATCGGTTACACATCCACATTTTTACATAATGCCCTATTAGTAACTGTTGTATTCTGCTACCTTTCCTATCCTATCCTCTACTATCTTTTATCATTTATTAAGTTCTAAAGGATAGTAAGTAAATTTGGGCACATTAACATAATGAAACATAAAAAACAAAAAATTCCTCTGAGACTTTTGAAAAAAAATGGGATGGGCCAGGATTTTGACATCAATTATTTCTATTTCATGGTGAAAACTTTCCTGTTGAATGACTAAATTGGTAAGAACAGTCGTTTTTTTTTTTTTTTTTAATTCTAATTTGTTGTAGGACAGCAGAATGCATTACAATTCATGTTACACATACAAAGCACAATTTTGTCCTTTCACAAATTCCTAAGTTTTAAGAAATTAATTTAGATACTGTCTGAGAACTTATCTATTTCACTTGTATGATTATATTCACTGAGGACGTTATAGTCTAAAGTGCTGAAGTACTTTGCTTTTATCTCCTGATTGGTCTAATAATTGTGACATGTCTTTGTCAATTTTACCCTCTTTGACATTATAGGTAGAGAAAGAAAAACTCAATTTCTATTGTGTTCAGTAAAAAATTAAAAGCAGTTTACAAAGATGGTGTCTCCAGTCTTCTTTGAAACATTTTGAAAAAGCAAAACTTTGGGAACTACAATGGGAACATTGAATGTTAATGGAGTCAGGACCGTTCACTGCACTCGTGCATTATCGTTTTAAGACAGCAATAGTCAAATCTTTCTGGAAAGAGCCGAGTAGTAAATACTTCAGCTTTGTCAATTGTACAGATTCTGTCACCTCTACTCAACTCTGCTGTGCAGCATGAAAGCTGCTACAGACAATACATAATGAATGTGTTTGATGTGATGCCATAAATATTTATAGAAACATGAAACAAGTTAGATTTGGTCCTCAGCCACAAATTATCATCTTTTACCTAAAAGATATATATTTTTTTTAAAAGAGAGAGAGAGAGAGAGAGAGAGAGAGAGAGAGAGAGAATTTTTTTATATTTATTTTTTATTTTTTGGTGGACACAACATCTTTTTTATTTTTTATTTGTATGTAGTGCTGAGGATCAAATCCAGCGCCCGGTGCATGCCAGGTGAGCACGCTACTGCTTGAGCCACATCCCCAGCCCCTATAATTCTTTTAGTTCCTAATTATTTTAACATAAAAAAATTTTACCCTAGTTGGGAACAGTCTATATATGGTAATGAATATCTAATTTCTTTAGAAAGAAAAATAGCAAATGTAGCAAAATAGCATATAGGGTATAGAACAATAAGTTTACTAAGATACTATGATGTTCCTGAGATTGATTGGAAGATCCAGTGATTCCCATTGCAATTGAAAGACAAAATGTATAATAATGTATTGGAAATTAATAAATTGTATTTTTTTGTATTTGAATGATCTTTAAGAATAAAATCACAGAATACTCAATCTTACAAATACTTATAACATCTTATAAATTAACTCATAAACTAAAAGTATGCCTAGTGGATACTAGTGGGTCTTTTTTTGTATAGAACAAAAAGAAAATCTTGCATTAATGTTGAAAAAATTAACCTTTTCCATTATGTGAATATTGTTCATGGATATGACCAGAAAATAAAAGGACCATATGCAGGGGAGATTCAGTAGCAGCACTGGTATCCATCTACTAAATTTTGCAATAATCAGTGAGTGAGGAGCACACTCTTGAAACAAGCACCAGAGTCTCAGTCAGTTACAGAAACTGGGCTTCAGCCAATCCCAGAGAGCCAAAGATCCTTATAAAGCAAAATGCAAGCAGTGACAGATCAAACTGTCTCAGAAATTCCCTTTCATTCTGTGTCTACAAATGCTTTCTGGCAAATTACATGCTGGGATTCTTATGGTTCTGAAGACAGTCCAATTCCTAAATTGTCCTTTGCTAATTAAACTTTGTTAAATTTTCCTAATATTTTTCCTTTTAACACTTCCTGATAACTTTATATCTTCAAGTTCTTTCGATGTCATATTTATCCAACCAAAACATAAATGTTTATAAAATAAGAGGTGGTGTGATAAAAGCACAAACAATAAGATACCATACAAATTATGAGAAAAGATATCTTTCTCCTTTTATATGTCTGCATCTATCTACTAAATTATCATCTATTTCATCATTTATCACCTATCAATTATCTATATCATCATCTATCATCTATTTATCTATTCTCTTTATCCTTCTTACATTTAGCTTTATCCTTCAACCTCATCATCTTTCATCCTAAATTCTTACTCAGATCCATTTCTTTTTCTCCACTATTTACCATATTGAGAGGTGGTCATAATCTCTCACTTGGGCTTTTGCAGAATTTTACAAACTGACGTGACCTCCCCATATCAAATCTTTCCCACTCAACTCCACTCACTGTAAGTAGAAGGTCCTTTATTTATTTTTAAATGAATGCCTAATCATGTAACTCATCCTCTTATAGCATGTTTACTTACTATCAACTTCTTAAAACATCTAACATCTAGGAACACTCTTGGGATAAAATATAAAGCAACTTTTTGGGGGGTGTTGTTCTGTTTAGCATAACCAGTCATCATGTTCCCTTTTCCATCAGCCATACATATTCATCATCTTCTGCCCCTTCTTGGGTTCTGATTTGCTATGATTTCCTGTTCTCATGATTGCTACCATCTTTCTCTTGGTGAACTTAGCCTTCCCAATTGAGCTCATTACCAAGTTCTCATAGAAGAACATGTAAACTTTCCTTAATAAAGTTTTCTTGGTACAATATGACAAATTATATATATATCATTGTGACAAAAATTTCCTAACAAGAACAGTTTAAAGGAGACAAAGTTTATTTTGGCTCATGGTTACCCAGGTTCAGTACATGGTCAGCTGGTTTCATTACTCTGGGCCCAACCTGAGGCAGAACATCATGGTGAAAGATCTTGATGGAAGAATGCTATTTAACTCATGGTGGCCAGTGAGCAGAGAGAAAAAGGGGAAAGGAACTACGGGGAAGGTAAACCCTTTCAGGGCATACCCTCCGCGTCCTCCAGTAACACATCACCTACCTAGTTACCAACCAGTGTGGCAATTCAAGCTAGGATGGACTAATTTGGTTACTAATTTGGCCATAATATTTCGCTCCCAGCTTTCCCAAAGCTCATGTCCATCTCACAAAGCAAAATGCATTTATTCTACAAGGGTTTCATAGTGTTAACAGTCCCAGCATTTCCCCAAAGTCCAAGTCCAATGTCTCATGTGAGACGCAAAGCGAACTTTTGGTTTTGAACCCTTGTAAATATCAAATAAAGTGACATACAGACAATATACTGTAGTCCAGAGTGAACATTCACATTCTAAACTGGAGGAGTAAGGGCATAGAAAAAGGGATTGGACCAAAATACAGCCAGACAGAAAGGTCCCCTAACTTGACATACAGCATCTAGGACACTTGGTGATGAGATTTGCTTTTCAAAGGACTTGGGGCAGTTCTGCCCTTCTGGCTTTTGCTACATGAGCTCTCTTTTAGCCTGGCTCTTTCCAAAGCCAACAGATTTCTTTGTCAGACCACCTTCTTTAATGACATCTCTTCATTCTTAAGGTCTGTATTCTAACTTCTTTTTCACCTCCACAGCTTCACATATTGCCCTCTCAGGGGCAGACTACAGGGATTCAGACCCTGCTAAATTAAACCTGACTAGGTCTTGCTTTGGAATCTTGGTGGAAGCCCCCGTGATCCCTAACTGGTTCATCCTGCATGCCTGCAGAACCAGCACCATATGGATGACACCAAGGTCTGCAGCCAGCTTGCTCAGCGGTTGGGCCGCCTGGAATCACAGCTTTTGCAGATTTTGAGCCCCAGTCCTCTGAGTGCCTGCGTAGCTGAGCCTGGAGAAACAACTTCTTATGCTTCCATTCACACTGTGAGAAAGGTGCCTTTACAATCTTTTCACAAAGAAATTTTCCCTGCGCATGGGAAGGACATGATCTTGCAAATTTCTGAGATGCCCTAAAGCCACCTTTCCTATTGTATCTGTATAAAATATTTAACATCTCTTTATTTGCTGTAATTCCTTCAACAACCCACAACTGTCTTGGCTCCAGTTTTCCATGCAACTTTCTGGCTCAAATGCAAATTTTTCAAATTCTTCTTCTTTGTTTTTCTGCTCCCCATTCTCACAGCAAACCTGAGTAAAAGCTTTCAGCAATAGACATACCACTGCCTGCATACTGTGCTGCCTTAAAATTTTCTCTGCCAGATTAATTACTACATCACCTTCAAATTCAGTCTCACACAAGAGTGTCAAGATGTGGGCAAAATATAGATGATTTTAATTTTTTATTTTTTGCCATAATATAACATGAGTGCCTCTAATCCAATTTCCAGTAGAGTCTTCATTTCCCTTTGAAATCTCAAGAGATTAGTCATATCCCCATCAGCATTCTGGCCTTTTGAGTTACCCCAGAATCACCCATTGAACTCTGTTTGTAACATTCTGAGGTTTCTTTTGCCTCATCTGTAAGCTTTTCCAAATCTCTCCCACAAACCTGCCCTCTCAGGGGCAGCCCACAGGGATTCAGACCCTGCTAAACTATGCCTGACCTTGAAGGTCAGGAATGTTATTCAGGAACTCCACGTTGAGTTATTGGCTCACCAATGACCCACTTCTTGGTACCAGTTTCTCTATTAGTCAGTTCTATATCATTGGGCCAAAGGACCTGACAAGAACAACTCAGAGAAGTAAAAGGTCATTTTGGCTCATGGTTTCAGAGGTTCAGCCAATTGGCTGACCAATTCCATCACTCTGGGCCCAAAGTGAGGCAGAATATCATGGCAGATGAACTTGATGGAGGAGAGATAATCAGCTCATAGTGTCCAGTGAGCAGAGAAAAAGAGGCACAGGGAAGATGAATCCTTCCTGGGTCCCCCAGTGATCAACTTTCTCCAGGCATGTCCCCTACCTGCCTACATTTACCACCCAGTTAGTGGATTCAAACTAGTAAGGGCTGATTAAGTTAGAACTCTCACAATCCATTCGTTTCACCTTCAAACATTCCTGAATAAACTCTATAGGGGGTTTGGGGGACACTTAATATCCAAGTCATAAAAATATAAATTCATAGCACTTTGTATTTTTCCTTGGCAGCACTTTTTAACAGGGTAGCTGAGTGACTCTTTTGTTGATATCCTTCCCTCCTACCAACTGTTGGCCCCACAAGGGAAACAAAAAAAAATCACCTTTGATTCCCTCTCAACACTTAACATAATGCCTGTCATATTGTGAGCGATAAAAATATATTTACCAAGGAAAATGAATGAATAATTAGCATTTATGTGATGAAAACATAATTGGACTAAGAAAATGCTACTATAGTTACTGTCATGTGAATATTTTTTTGTTAAATGAAGAAAATCAGTGTGGCATGCCATCAGCATAAAAGTAAGCAAAATGGAACAGAATAAATGAATTGCAAATTCGTTATTTTTTATTATGAATGGCACAAAGAGAACCACTTGTTACTGAAAATTAAATGAATATTACATAAATTGATATTTAGTTAATGTATTTGCATTTTTAAATAAGAATTCTTAATTCTGTATATTTGGATAGGAAGAAAAAATATTCAATATTTTGACAATAGTAGTGAAAAAATTATCATAAAGGAATTATCTAAAAATTTTTAAGATGACTTTGACCTTGTTCATCTGCATATCCTGACTGACACCTAGATTTTTCCACCTCACATATTTTATAACTGCTGAATTTATTTTTTGTTTATGTTTGTAAGCTCTGACCTGTCTTTGGCTCCTGCCCTCAAAGTATTCAATATGTAATACCTGACATATATATATATATATATATATATATATATATATATATATCCATACATTTATATTATAATAGGCCTCAAATGATAATAAGACAACATAATAATGTATAAGTAGCATTAAAACAATTGTGCATAAAATACCTTTATAAATCACATTAAAGTAATACATTTAATTTTATAATCAGCATTGCAAGAATATTGGGAAAATTTGAATGATGTAAAAAATTTAATTAAAATTTTATTAAATTTTTTAACTACTAATTCATATTAATAAAGTAAAGTTGATCAAGAAATGATAAGGAGCCTTCCATTAGAATAATTCTGTAATTTTTAAAGTAAAGCAGAAGTTTATTTTATTACATGATATAAAAACACATATTACTTCAATCAAAATATTTCTAAGAATGCAAATAATTGATTTGATTTTTAGCTTCAGAAAAGAGGATTTAAATCATTAAGTTCTCTTTTAAGGATCAGGTGGCCACAGTGAAAATATGACTTAGATTTTTCCCCATATGTGTGTGTTTAATATTTACCAATGTTAACAGGTAGACATAGTGCAAGTCCATCTGTCTAGTTGTAGATGAAACTCAAAATTATAGATATGGTTTATACATTGCTACATATGAATATTTTTGGATAAACACACATGGAAATTTATGTGGATACAAATACACATACATAGGAATGTAAATAATGAGTACTTAAAATATTAATACATTCTCACATATCAAGTTAATATCACAGACAAAACACATCCTTCCCCTCAAAGCATTACAAATTTTGTGAGAGTATATACATGTACATGTTCATTTATTTATGTATTTACCATGGGTTCTGATCTTAGGAACTTGAGCATACTAGGGAAGCTCTGTACCACTGAACTATGTCCCCTAACCAAGTGTGTGAACTTAAAGAAATCAATTTGTCATAGCAATAAAAAGATTATGCAGTATCAAGGTTAAATATTTAAATGGTTATTTATTTTTAAAAGTTTCATTGTCTTAGAAAAATCTCAAAGTTCATATAATTAAAGAAATGATGTAGAGCTAGAATTAGTTCTAAGATGAGGTGTAGGAGTAGCAACCTCAGAATAGGTAGATACAAATTTAGTGAGGGGGGGGTGGCTTGTGCAGATTGGGGCTGATTAACTAGGTAAATACGTGTTTCATGGCATTTATTCTCTCTGCAGTATACACTAGACAATATCAAAGGTGCTCATCCTGGAAACAAAGTATTGAAAAGGAGTATTGGTCATCTAGTCAAAGTCAAGTCCTAGATATCTCAAGAGGAAAAAGAAAAGTCCCACACTTGTCAGGTTCTGATGAACCCTCAGTAGATCTTCTGAATAATTGCTTCCACAGAAAAGGTAAAGAGATGTTTTCAAAGAGGAAGGTGAGCTGACAAATAATAAATACTAAATAGCCAGAAAAAATCATAAAATAATGACAAATTAATTCAACATTTAAAGAAAATCCAGAAAAAAATCTTTCAATTAAATATAACACAGGTTCAAAAATCTAGTAAATTCATTAACCCAAAATACCAAGACCTGTGAGTGTGTTTCTGATTAGAAAGATCTAGCCCCTGAAATGACTGCTGAAAACAGTAAATAGCTTGACAAAACCATATGTTCATCTGTATTTCTGAAAACTTTAGAGATCTGGGAGTCCAAAAGAATGTAAAGAAACTGATCATCATAGACAGAAGTACTATTTTCAACTAAGTAAAAATCAGACACTATTTTTCTCTCTGAATCATATGCTGAATCTAATAATAGGCAGAAAAAAAATGTTGGGCTCATAATAGACCAGAAGATTTTCCATGCAGAAGAAAAAAAATCCAACGAAGACCTTAAGGCTCAAGTAGGCTCTTGTGACTGAAAGGGATTTTTGATGAGTTCCAAACAGAATGTTGGTTGTCACATGCTAAACCATTCTAAAAGACTTTCACTAAGTAATGTACAGTGCATGAACAGGATGTCTTGAATGGAAAAGTTAAAGTAAAAAGACCATATTCCTTCAGGACAAGATTGGAATTGATTAATAGCCCTTAAACTCCTTAAAGAAACTAGCTCCTTCTCAGACCCATTTGACCAAAGTGATCATCCTGTCTCAAGCTGATTTTGATAAGTAGCATTATTATAATCATCAATGGGACATTGTAGTGTTAAAAAGCTGTGAAATCAGAGAAGAAAACAAGGTGGCCAGGAGAAGTAAACCCTAAATGAATAAAGACTAAAAAGCAGATGGAGAATAAAAACATGCTACATTTAGTAGGATAACAGGAAGAATAACAGTTGGCTATTCATATAAAACCATGAAAGGCAGAAGAATAATGTAATTTACAGATTTACTCTCACACCTTTAAAGAACTTTTTAAAAGGGGTAAATAAGAAAAAAAAACTATTTTCAAGACACTGAATGTCAGTCTGTGAAGGATAATCATCCCATAGATCTACTGTGGATGGTTTGATGCAAGTTAACCTCCACAATGTAGGGAAGGGAGATTACTATAAAGCAAAGAAAACTTCCCGACTTGATAAAATGGAGCTGAGGTTCTGAGAAAACCAAACTAGCATTTGTTTAGAGAAATTATAAACCGAAAAGAAAGATGCACAAAGCAAGGAAATGAGAAATCTGCAGAGAGCACACCTCAGCATTCAGCCAAGGGCTGATCAGTGAATGGATATAAGAGAATTTCTTGCTACCCCGAAAGAATCACATAGAAATGTTGGAAGGAACAACATTTACTGCTTACAGGAGCCGGGGAGAGTGTCTCTTGCCACCAGCTTCATATTTAAAGGAACATTGGTTAGCATACTCCGAAAGATCTTGCATCAGTAAGTGAAATGGAAATCAGCAATATGACATGTTGGTCCTAAGACCAACAGTGTTCTGGTGTCACCTAAAATATCTTAAAACTCTAAAAAGTTCAAGCTAATTTCAAGTTATTTAACTCTGTCTCAAAATAAAATGGAAAAATATTGGTGGGAACAATATAACAAAGTACCTCATAAAATAAAATTCACAATATCTGAAATTTTGACAATAATTATCAGGAGGCAAATAAACAGAATGTGTTCAATAATGAAGAGAAAAGAACATTACCACCCACTCAGAATTGGTAGAATGTTAGAATTAGCAGACAAGAGCATTAAAAATCAGTTACAGTATCTCTATTGCATTTTTCCAAAACTTTCAAGCCATTTATTTTATAATATAAACTTATAAAATAAATTGTCCAAATAAAACTTTTGAAGTTGAGAGTATAATCTAGGAAATAAAAATAAACTGGATGAATTAACAGTGGATTAGACATTCAAAAGGTGAGATTAGCAGACTTAAAGACAAAGTGATAAAAATTATCAAATCAAAGCACAGACTTTAAAAAAATAAATAAAAATAATTGATGGAGCATTATCGAATGGAGGCACAATTCTAAGAACATAATAAACATATAATCAGAGACTCATGAAAAATAACATAAACTTTAAGATATAATAACCTCAGTTTGTATTGGTTCTTCTTGTGACTATAGAATCCATTTTGATATAATGATACAAGCATGGAATATATCTTAACCTAGTTAGGATCACATTCTTATGAATGTACACAATGATGGCATTCACTGTGTTGTTTTCATATATGTACATGAAAAAGTTATATTAGATTCATTCTACTGACTTTCCTTTTCCTATCCCCCCTTCCGTCCCTCCATTCCCCATTGTCTAATCTACTGAACTTCTATTCTTCCCCTTACTTCCCCTTATTGTGGGTTAACTTCCACATATCAGAGAAAATATTCAACCTCAAAATCAGGCTTTTTGAGACTGGCTTATTTCACTTAGTAGGATAGTCTCCAGATCCATCCATTTGCTGGCAAATGTCATAAAGTCATTCATTGACACCACAGATCTAAGAACTTCAATTCAGTCAAAGCACAACAAATATAAATAAGAATATATTATCTCATAATCAAACTACTCAAAACCAGGGATAAAATCAACAGTCAAATTTTTATAAACAGAAACAAATGATGTACAGTAGCGCAAAGTTAAAGATGGTAAAGGATTTCTCATCTAAAGCACTGGAGGTTAGAAGGATGTTAGTAGAATTGCTGAAAGTGGAATAAAGTTTCAAATTTAAATCATATTCACAGAGAAAATATATATCAGGAGTAACAACAAAATTAAGATTTCCAGACATAAATGTTGAAAGGATTCATCACTAAAAGTTCTTCACTAAAAAATGCATTAAAAAGTCTCCTGTTCCCCTCCTTTAAATTTTTTTTCTTTTTGATAAATGTCTATATAGGCATATTTTTAATTCAATTTTTTATTCTTAGTGCATTTTACTTATACATAATAGTGGGGTTAATTTGTCATAATCTTAAATGCATGGAACGTAGTTTTCTCTATCTGAATCACCACTACTACACCCCTTTCTTCCCCTCTTCCCTCTCCCTAATCCCCTTCCTCTATCATATTTGGAACATGCTGTGATATATTCACACATGCACCTAGCATAATTTGGTCTTCATTCTGCAGTTCTTTCCCTTCCCTATTTTTCTCTGCTTCTACTCTACTAATCTCCCTTCTATTTTTGTGATATCCCCTTTCTTATTCCTTTTCTCTCTTTAGCTTCTGCGTATGAGAGAAAACATTTGATCCTTGACTTTCTGAGTCTGGTTTATTTCACTCAGCATGATGTTTCCCAGCTCCACTCATCTACCAGCAAATGATGACATTTCATTCTTCTTTATGGCTGAGTGGCTTATACGGCACTACAAAAACAAAGGATTACCAGAAATGGCAATTACATGGAAAAATATACAATTATTCTGCACATTATTTAAATATGAAAATATAACCATTTTAACAAATATTGGTAAATTTAAATATTTAAAAAATCATATCACAACATTGTCTTAAAGGATAGGAACAAAATAAAAGTCAACTCTTATTTTAAAGTGGTCAACTCTTTAAAAGAATCATACTATAAACCTTAAAACACATTAAAGTAAGAAAAAGTTATAGCTATTAAATTCAGAGATGAAATGAAGCAGAAACATAAAAATAATTTGTATTTAAGAAGAGATAGGCCAAATAGGAAACAAATGGAAAGAACTTTGTCTTGGATATACAGAAAATATTTACAATATGAAAAATATTTTGAGCCAGATCTAAAATAGATCTCAATATATTTAAGAAGGAATTGAACCATGCTAAGTATATTCTCTAGCCAAAATAGAATTAGAAATCAATATTGGAAACTTATCTTGTAAATTCCTAAATATGTCTAAACTTAGTAACACACTTTTTATTTGTTTGCTTTTTTGTTGTTGTTGTTGTTGTTGTTATGAGGTCTTTCTACCTTGTCTAGACTGGTCTTGAACTCCTGGGCTCAAGGAATTCTCCCTCCCAAGTAGTTAGAGTATAGATATGTGGCACCATGCCCAGTTGAAGAAGACACTTTTAAAGATCCCATGAGTCAAAGAAGACAGCAAGAAGTAAATGGGAAAATAATGTATAATAATGTTTGGAATTCTGAAAGCAGTACAAAGAAGGAAATTGATGACATTAAACATATATTATAAAAATACAAATGTTCTAAAATCATTGACTTCAAATGCCATTTTAAGTTGTAGAAAAAGAAGAGCAAACAAGTCCAAAATAAGCTCCAGAAAGAAAATAATAAATGAAGTGGAATTTAATGAAACACAAAACAGAAAAGGAATAAAGGAAAATCACTAAAACTAAAAACTGGTTCTTCAATAATTAAAAAAAAACAATAACAGGTAAGTCTGGATCTGGAAAAAGAAGAGATAATGCAAATTATTAATATCAGAAATAAAAGTGAGAGCTGACATTGCTGCTTATTCTACAGAAGATAACAATGTGACTATTAAGAAAATGTTCATATCATTAAAGTCAACAAGTTCAGTGCTCACCACTTATAAACGACATTATATTTCTGACTCTAATTCCTTCATCGGAGCAAGGAGAAAAAGCCATCTAGACAGGAAAGAAAGAAAATAAAACTATATTAATAGATGACAAGATTGCCAATGTAAACTCTTGATGTAATCTATCAAAATTCTATTAGAACTAATAAACAAATTAAACAAAGTTGTAGAATAAAATATCCATATGAAGATCAAGTTATTTATATATACTAGCAATAAACAAAGCATTAAAATTTAACTACAACTTCAGAATAGTGTGAAATACTTAAATATATTAATTAGCTTGGGTATATTTGGTAAGTTACATACAGACCTATGTTTTTAAAACTGTGAAGCATTGCAGAATCTAAAGTATAAATAGAAAATTAGTTTCATTGGCCAGAAAACTTAATATTATTAAAATTTTAATTCTTTCCAATTTGATATATAAATATAATACCAATCAAAATTTTGGCAGAAATTTTTTAGATTTGATAAGCTGATTCCTTAATTCACATGGAAATAAATAACCTAGAATAAACTAATTTGAAAAAAATAAAAGAGAAGTCTGACACTACTTATCTCAAGATTTGTTCGGAAGGTTAGAAGATTGTAGGGCTGGTATCAAGATAGCAAAATAAAGTAATGCAAAAAAGTCCTTAATGTGTACATATGTGGCTAATAACAAATGTTCAAGACAAATTAAAGAATATGATAAATTGTCAAAACATACATGTATTTATGCAAACATATACGTGTATTTTACAGGAGCAATTGTAAAACCATATGCAAAAGGAAAAACAATACAACAAAAAAATGTTTGATTCACAGACCTAAGTGTAAAATTTAAAATGCTGAACTCCTGGAAAAAGAAAACACATAAACATAAAATTTTGGTCTTGGATTAGGCAAATATTCCTTAGATATGATACTAGTAGTTCATCAATAAAATAAAAATCATAAGCATCATTCATTGAAATAACTTCTTTTTGAAATTTTTGAGATGATGGAAAAATAGGACATAGTATATGTTTGCTAAACACATAAAGAACTTGATTAATGAACATGATTATATAATGTGGAAAAAATTAAACACTTCATTAAAAATGATCTATGAGTGGCAAATGAACACATGAGGATATGTTCAACTTTATTAGTCATCATGGAAACCACATCAGAACCACAATGATATCTTACTACAAAGCCATTGGATTTTACATTGGCAATCTTGTCATCTGTCAAGAATGGTTAGAATTAAAGAAAAAAATACTAATCATATTAATGGTGTCAAGTTTGAGCAGCAACTATAACTTTGAATAACATTTAGTTTCTGAAATTGTTAAATACTTCTCATATGATCTCATATGATCAATTTTCATATTGACGTATAAAAATGACAGTCTGTTCATGGAAGCTTGTACAACTATGTTCAATTTCATTTTGGTATTTTATATCTCTGAGAATAATATTAACTAGTTATATATGTCATATAAGTTAAAAAGACTCGTTATTCTCTTTTGCTCAGAATGCAACAATTCTATGAATGAACTTGGGACGCTTTGGGGCAAGACCAAGGGAATCATTCTGCATTCTTGGTTTACTGTTGCAGAGTACTTCCTCCTAGAGACTTCCTCCTAGTTTCCTGGTGTGATATTTTTGGATCTTCTAAGTATAGAATCATGTCATCAGCAAATATTGATAGTTTAAGTTCTTATTTACCTATTTGTATCACTTTAATTTATTTCTTCCAATTTCTCCAGCTAGAGTTTCAAGGACAATGTTGAATAAAAGTGATGAATGAGACCATCTTTTTCTTGTTCCATTTTTTAGAGGGAATGTTTTTAATTTCTCTCTGTTTAGAGTTAAAGTGGCCTTGGGTTTAGCCTATACTCCAATAAGATAGAAAATATCCAAGACATTGACAAATTTCTAGAGATATATGACCTACCCAAACTGAATCAGGAGGTCATACACTATTTAAAAAGATAAATTTCAAGTAATGAAATAGAAAATTACATCAAAAGCTTAACAACAATAAAAGCCTGAGACCAGATGGATTCTCAGACAAGTACTATAAGATCTTCAAAAAGTGTTGATACCAATATTCCTCAAAGTATTCCATGAAATAGAAAAGGAGGGAACCCTTAAAAACTCATTCTATGAGGCTAATAGCACCTTGATACCAAAACCAAAGAAAGACACGTCAAGAAAAGAAAACTTCAGACTAATATTCCTGAGGAACATAGTTGCAAAAATTCTGGGAAATCACATATAAAATATGTTAAAAATATAATGTAGCACTCTCAAGTGGGGTTAATCCCAGGGATGCAGGGTTGTTTCAACAAACAGAAATCAATAAATGTAATTCATTGTATCAATAGACTTAAATACAAGACTTATATGATTATCTGAATAGATGCAGAAAAAGCATTTGACAAAATACAGCACCCCTTCATGTTGAAAACAATAGAAAAACTATGGAAAGTATAAACATACCTTAACATCATAAAAGGGTGTTGTTTTAATATATTCTGCCAGTCCCTGTATTGTAATTGAAGAATTGAAGCCATTCACATGCATGGTTATTAAGCAGACAGGTCTATTACTTCCAGTCACTTTGAGTTTCATAGATTTTACCAATTGTTAATTTTCAACAATTTAGTGCTTTTATGAAGAGATGTGACCATTTGAGAGATTTGGGGTTTTATTTTGAGTTCTTATTTCTTTTTCTTTCTTTTTGTTAACCTTCAATTCTATTTTGTGTATTGATATGTGAGGCTTCAAAAGGAAGTGATACCTTTCAGAGAAATGTATATATTTATCAAATATAAAATAACTATAATTATGTAAATTAGTCTCTGTGACCTCTATTCTGTACCATTGATCTATAAGTCTATTTTGTTGCCAATACCATGCTATTTTTGTTACTATTGCTCTGTAGTATAGTTTAAGGTTTGGTATAGTGATGTCACCTTCTTCACTCATTTTGCTAAGGATTGTTTTAGCTATTCTGGTTCTCTTATTTTTCCAGGTGAATTTCATGACTGCTTTTTTTATTTCTAGGAGGAATGTCTTATTTCTTTAAGTTTTTTCTGTAGTGTGGGTTTAGTGCTCATGAAATTTTAAAAATTGATTTAAAAAAATGACAGCAGAATGCATTACAATTCTCATTACACATATATACCACATTTTTAATATCTCTGTATATAAAGTATATCATGAAAATTTTTATTTCTTCATTGATTTTGAATAATAGCTTTACTGGATATTGTAATCTTAGTTGTAATTTTTTTTTCACTGTAAAAGGCAAGTTGACTTTGGTGTGTCTTGGAGAAATTTTGTTGTTGTTGTTGTTGTTTGGTTTTTTCATTTTGTCTATTTAGAATTCTATATGTCTCCTACTTGTGGATGTCAATCTGGTTCCTAAGATTTGGAAACTTTTCTACTTTTGTTTTACATAAAATGTTATTAATGCCTTCATCTTATATTTCTGTGTCCTTTTCTATCCCAACAAATCTTAAGTTTTATCTCTGTTTTCCCAGAATTTCTGTGTATTTTCATCAAGATCTTTTATTTATTTATTTTGCTTTTACTTTCTGTTGAATGTTTAGCTCAAAGACTCAATCTTTGGGACCTGAGTTTCTGTTTGGTATATAACCTAGTCTATTTGTTATACTTCCAAGTGAATATTTTTTTTTGTTAAGTTGTTCATTTGTACATGTTCTGTTTGGCTTCTTTTCAAAATTTTTATCTGTTCATTGTAATGGTCTTTCAGTTTCTATTATTGTTCTCTTAGTTCATTCCTTAATTTGTTTCTTAGATCTTCTTTTACCCCTTTAATTATTTTAATAATCTTTTTAAAACTCTTTCTCTGGAATTCATTTCCTTCCATGTCTGTGCTCCTTTGTTGGGAGATGGTATCTCTTTTGAGGAGACTGGTTTGCCTGTTCTTCTTCTTTTTTTTTAAAATGTTTTCAGAGGCCTTGGACTTGTGTATTTATTGAGACATATTCCTCTTCCTCATGTGCAAGAATGTCCTTCGGCACGTAGTCCTCTTCTCTAACAAGTCCTGTGCCTTCTATGGCATGTACACCATAAGTTACTGAAAAAAAAATAGGAATGCTGGAGTCAGCATTCAACAACAGCACCAACAATAAATAGCTATAAACTAAATCTGGCATTATTAAAGTATACAGCAGGTTTCAACTATGCTCTCCCCAATACTAATGACTGCCACAACATGAATGGCAAGGGCAGTAATTATAGAGTAAAATTGTAGTTCACTAAGTGAAAATAAAATTAGAGTAAGAAGGAAATAGGAAGTTTAAAATATTCAAAATGCAAACAGATATGCAGCAGGTGAGTGGAAACAAGTGATGACTAAAAGAAGAAAGAGTGAAGAAATAACTAAAAGAAGTAAATAATGAGAGGGAGAGAGAGAACAAGTAAATTTGACTATTTAAAGGAGAAGGGAATAGAGAAGGATTAATAAGAAAAACAAAAAAAAAAACTGTTAAAATAAACAAACAAACAAAAAATCAAACCAAAACGCATAAACAGAAATCTCACCCCAGTAAGGTCAAAACAAGGAGAAATAAGAAATGATTGAGAAAAGAAAAAAGAAAAGAATGAACAAAGTGATAAAATGAGAAATTAATTAAAAATTATACCCACAAGTCAATCAACACAGCAAGAAAATACACACACACACACACACACAATCACACTCATGTTCAATAGAGAAAAAGAGAAAATCTGTTTCTTCTTGGACTGTGTACTCTTTAGAGAGAGCAAACATTGAGGGTGGTTAAATCCATATTATCTGAGTTGTTCACTAAGCTATTAGGTAAGGTGATTTGGATCTGAGATGGTTATATTGGCTCTCAGCTTCCCTTCTCGCCAGGTAAAGTCAGGATAGAATGAGTAGTGGAGAGAATTGGAGATTTATCCAATTTTCCAATCTAGGAAGATGCCCTCCCAGTGTAAGGATAGTGCTGCTAGACACTTCTTAATATAAAGTGCAGACAGCTGACATTTACATCTGACCATCTCTCAAACAGTTTGCTCTGAAGCCTGGGCCTGAGTCCTTCAGGCACACAATCCCCTCTGTGCCCATCTCAGATGTACCCCACTAGGCAGACTCCAGATCTCACTGCAGGTGCATGCATGGGGAGTTGGCTAATGCATTTTATCAGTTTCTTGGCTCTTGCCAAATAGAGTAAACCATCAGCTGCCCCATGATGGCATTCTGCCCCAGATTTCTACTCGCCACTCTCCAACTTACGAGAAGCCTACACCCCTCTCACACTAGCTTCCTGCACAGCCTCTGGGTGACTCAAAATCAGCCTCTCTGTTCCACGAGTTCCCTCAAGCCAAATTTCTTTGCAAAAGCAAACTTTCTTTCTGATTCAGTGGCCCCTTTTCTTCTCAGTGGACAGGAACTTGGCATCATCGGCTGGATTCCTGAGGTTTCATTCTGTTGTCTATGATTTTTTGGTGTATGCCTTTTATTATCCACCTCACTGAGAAGATGTTCCTGCTGCTGGGATCCAAGTCACAAGTAACTGGAAACTTCAACTTTTTTCTTCTTTACCATTGTGTCTTTTTACTTGTTGTTTTTATGGTATATGTCTTACTTTTTTTTTTTAACTTTCCACCTATTTGTGTTTGAATCTAATGTATGTCTTCTGTAGATGACGTAGACCTGGCCTTTTGAGTGGGTTATCCATCTCTTTGATATGTTGAACATACATCTGTCCATGATTCGTGTGTTATTTGTTTCATCTTGTTTCCATATACATTACATTTTTCATTCCACCTGCCCTATATTTTGTAGTAAATGAATACTTTCAAGTATAAAATTTCACTTCATTTAATAATTTTTTATTAAATATTTTATTTTAGTTTTTTTGTTTTGGTAATAACTACAGTGTGTTTTAAATTATCAAAATTTACTTTTTTCAATAGTTTTATTTTTTCTTTTAGTTTAAAAAATAAGTTTTACTTCACAACAATTGTGTATGTTTATGGAGTACTATGTGTGTTTATCCTACTTATAAGTTATTGAGGCTTCTGTATATGTACTTTAATATTTTTATTTAAATCTGGAAAATTTTCAGTCATCATTAAATATTTTTTCTTCTTTTAATCTTCTTCTGGTACTCCCAAGTGCATCTGGTGGTGTGATTAATGATGTACACAATTCTTTGAGTCTCTATTTATGCTTTCATTTTATCTTCCCTATTATAAAATTGAAGAGTTATATACTTAGCATTCTCATACTCTACTCATTATTTCAATTAGTTCAAATCTATTTATGAGCCCTATGTCTGAATTTTATTGTGTGTTTTTTTTTTTTTTTTGAACTCTAGAAATCCTACTTGATACTTTTGGAAAAAAAACAAATTCTACCTCTTTATTGATACTATTTATTTAATAAGAAATTATTATTATCCTTTTTTATAATTTATTAAGCATGGGATAAGATTGTATATGAAATACAGTTTAAGTGGAATTGGGAAATACTAGGGGTGTTCATTTCCAGGGAGAAACCTTAGCCCTAGACTGGGAGCTGTAGGCCATTCATTGCAGGAAGGCACCCATTTATTTGTGTGTTCTCTTACTGAATGATGCCTTAGTTACTTACAAGTTTTGATAATTATGAATAAAGTTGCTATAAATCTTAATATGCAAGATTTTTTGTGAATATAATTTTGCAATTTATTTGAATAAATAACAGGGAGCATGATTGCCATGTCCTAACAATGAGAGTAGGCTTTGTTTTATAAGGAAATTAAAAACTGTTTCCCAAAGTGGATGCACCATTGTTTATTCTCAGAAGCAATAAATGAAAGTTCCAGTTGCTTCACATACTCACCAGTATTTAGTGTTGTCAGTGGTTTGAAATTTAGCAACTTTAATATGCAAGAATGATGTCTCATTGTTTAATTTGCAATTTCTTAACTGTATACAATATTGTGTAATTTATGTGAGAGCTCTGAATGAATTTATTTACATCTATATGCGATATTATAGTAGAATTTATTGGAAAGTATACCCTTTCTCCATTGAATCACTTTTGCACCTTTGTTAATGTTCTGTTGACTGCTTGTGTAGATCTACTCTGGGACTTTATTCTATTACATTGATTAATCTCTTTGTCTATTATTTCACCATTACCAACTGTAATTATTAAGTATAATAATTACTGTAATGATAATTACCATAGTTACACAATAATACTAATACTCTCATAAATATTAAAGTGGAATAGTGTCAGTCTTTGAATAGAGTCTTTGAAGGGGAACTATTAAAGGAGAACTTCAACATTGTGCTTCTTATTTTGGATCTTTTGCATTTCAATATAAACTTTAGAATCAGCTTCTTAAGATTCACAAAATAACTTGCTGGGATTTTGAATCAAATTGCTTTGACTATTGATTAAGCCAGGAAGAACTATCTACTGGAAATGGTTCTTTTTTATGGATATTTTGGTGTTCTCTGATATTCTGAATGTTTGGTGTCTCAAAAATTTTTAAAAATTCTCAGTATTATTTCCTCAAAATTTTCTCTTTTAATTTTCTATTTTACTCTGGTGTTTCCATTTTTTTTCAATTCTTTCCTTCGTGTTTCAATCTCATTTCTATTAACAATTCTTTATTTTCACAATCTTTCTTCAGATATGCCAGTGATTGAACAGTTCAAAGGAATCCTTTACTTTGGACACAGAGTTTCTGATTCATGGTATTCTCTAATGTTGGAAGTTCTGTCTCTCTAATTATGTTACTCACCTGTACTTGCATTCTGTCTGCTTTTTCCATTAGAGTCATAACCATATTAATCATAGTAATTCCCACTTATCTGCAATCTCTGAGTATTGTTCTTATACTTGCTCTGTATCTTCAAATTTCAGGGTTCTTTTTTCCTTTACAGTTCTTATGGAAAGCCATCATTGATGCTTTGGGCAAAAGGAACTAAGACCAACAGGTATTTAATATGGGCTTTTCTGTTTATGTGAACTAAGAATTCAGTTATTTTTGCTTATTTATTTATTGTGCAACTGTGGGGATTGAAGCTAAAGTTTCTTCTCCTTTTCTTATTTTGCTCTCCTCATTTTTTTAAGGTTTCCTTAAGACTTGCTTCTAAAATAATGCCTGAGATGTCCCATTCTTTCTGTTGTATTTCCATTTTACTATACTAGAGCCACATTGATGTGGAGATAAGCTATGGGGTAGGGCTATGATAGGGAAGTTTTCTATAGCCCTATGATTAAGTCTCAGTCTTTTAATGATTCTCTGTTCCTGGGGTGTGACTTTCCCAGGTGTTTCATTTGTTGAGAAGGAAGATTGAATGTGACTCAATTGAATGTGGGTATTTTCTTCCTCTAAATTGGAAGGCTAGAATGGGATATAATTGGGCACTTCCTTTCTCTAGGTCAATAAAGGGCTGGTTAAAAAAAAAGTAAAAAAAAAATGTTTCCCTTCATAGAGGTCCTTGTTAAGGAGAATCAAAGGTGGTAGGCTTATTTTTCAGATGGTTATTTTCTTTTTTGCCTGGAAAAAGTAGAGTGGAATTTTTGTCTGAGCTTCACTGTGAGAAATTTCTAAGGCTTCTTGAGGTGAACCTCACAAAAGACTGAGCTTCAAACTTCACCAATAGAAATTAGTCTATGACAGTTAAAGTTTTCCTGCTCCAATAGTGATTCCAGTGCAAGTTGCATCCGTTTGTGCTCTGATCCTCTGCTGGCTGGATGGTTCTAAGGAGGATGAGACAAAGCAGTTGATTATGAATGCATAGCACTTGGTAGTTTGGAAAGGTCTCTGAGAAAAGGCATCTGGATAGAGACTTGAGACACCTTAACAGAGCAGCCCGGTGAAGACATGAAATCCAGGCATTCAGGCAAGAGCAAGAGCAAATGAAATGTTTCACAATAAAAAATGAGCTCAGCTCATCCAAAGGAAATATAATAGAATAAATGGAGACAACACTGAGGTAACATTGCAAAGACATCAGTGGACAGGATGTTTCAGGAGGAAGGCTAAGTCAAGGACACAAAGAATATTACAGAAATACATCTGCTTGTCCATTACTGAAGAATTAAAAATATTCATGTAAAATGCAGTCTGTGACTTTTCTTTTTAAAAGATAGAAAAATTTGGCAATACTAAGTGACATAACTTCATATATTTTTTCTGGTTTCTAGAGTCCCTCATATGTATTATTTTCTTGTACTTTCTGCTTCGAGCAGGATTTTACAATCTCATATTTTCTGTGATCTTTTCTCAGAGATTTTTAGTAGATTTCATAAAGAACATATTATTCATGAAACAAAATAAAATATCTCAAAACCCAAATCCAGTTTTGATTAAATTTAGGAAATGTCTAGATAATTTTTTTTCAATTTACTTTTTGCTTTTTAGGTTCACTTTATTGGACATGCCTTAAATAAGAAAGAACAAGAGCATACAGTTCATTGAGCTTTATGTGCGCGTGCGCACACACCTACACACACACACACACACACACACACCTCCTAAAATCATAAACACGCAGCAGACTATTTTCAGCACATGTGTATTTTCCTTATATCCATTCCTAGTATACCCTCCACCAGTTAAAAGCCCTTGGAAATTACTGATTGCCTTTCCTAACAATATGTTTCTTTTTGTGTTGGTGATTTTGCTCTTATAATGTTTTAATGATTCACCCAATTTATGTAGTTATAATAGTTTCTTTCTTTCTTTCGATGAGGAGTGTTTGGAGTTAATACATTTTGCTTATTCATTAAATTATTGATGGACATTTGGGTCATTTATAATTTTTGGCTGTTATGAAAAAAGCAGGAGTAAAACTCATAAAGTCATGTACTAATATTGTACAGGCATGCATCACTTTATTCTACCTCATTAAATATCTAAGAATAATGTGTGTGTAGGGAGTACCTATTTTTCTTTAAGTTTTAATTACTTTTCATGCTACCTATGAAAATTTTACATTTGACAGGTTTGCAGCATTTATTTTTCTTCTTTACTGTTTCTTTCTAAAAATGGAATAAATTCTATTTAAATTTTTGTATATGATAATTTTTCAAGCTATTTTTGTTATATGATGAGAAGTGACAGAAAGTTTTCTTGCAAAATAGATATATAGTTGTTCTTGTACAAGTTGTTGGAAGTCAATTTTATTCATATTTATATTACTCTAACACCTTTATCAAAACTGACTTGACTACACATGTGACGTCAGTATCAATTCTGGATTCTTTCATCTATTGCATCCTTACTCCTATTCCAAAGTACTTTGATAGCTGCAGCTTTATGGTAAGTCTTGAGATCAAGTAGTTTACGTCCAAATTTTTTTGCTCTTCTCAAATTCTTTTCAGTGTTCTATGTTTTGCATATTTTCCCAAACTTTATACTTACCTTATTCATTTGTACAAAAATATTTTTGGTTTTGCATTGGAATTTCATAGGGTCTCTAGACTTCTTGGGGGAGAATTTGCATCATGACCATCCATAAACATGTCCCATCTCTCATTTATAGAGGTAATTTTAAATTTCTCTTAGAAATCCTTATAGATTTTGGTTAGTATTTTGAACTTATTTCATTAAGTCAAGTTTTCATTACATTTAATATGTTTCATTAAATTCAAATTTTCATGTGTTCCATTATAAATTATATATTTTATTTTATTTATTTTATTTTTTTAAAAGAGAGAGATATAATTTTTTTAATATTTATTTTTAGTTCTCAGCGGACACAACATCTTTGTTGGTATGTGGTGCTGAGGATCGAACCCGGGCCACACGCATGCCAGGCAAGCGCGATACCACTTCAGCCACATCCCCAGCCCAATAAATTATATATTTTAAATTTCAGTTCTGAATTTTGTTACTATTATTTAGAAATGCAGTTGATGGCAGTGTGATAGCCTCATATCTAGGGATTTTTCTAATTCATTCTACAGTTATAGAGGTACTTTTGTGGAAATTCTAGTTTATTCTAGATACATAATGGCATTATCTGAAAATAACAATATAATAATTATATTTTTCTCGATTGTCTCACTGAATGGCTATTCTTTTCAGCAAAATTGTTAAATAGAATGAATGAGTACTGTTCTTTGTCTTATTGCCATCTTAGTGGAACAACATTCACTCTTCAAGCATTGTTCATTATGCTATTTATGGATTTTTCTTAGATTGATAAAATTCCATTCAATTTTAGTTTGCTCAGAGTTTTACCATGAATAGGTGTTAAAGGATTGAAAAATTATTTTATGCATTCATTGATATGATTATCCAAATTTTCCCTTTGTTTATTTTAGTAAGCTGTATTGTGAGTCTTAAATTTTAAATCAGGTATGCAATTGTAAAATAAACCACAAATGGTCATGGTATATTGTTCTTTCACTGGTTTTCAAGTAACTAAAATTTGGTGAGCAATTTTACATCTATATTCATAAAGAATTTTTTCAATAGAAAAATAATCTTGTTTTTGATATTAAAATAAATATTTTATTTGTGATCTTTTTAAAAGATGAATCTATTTTATTTATTATTAAATTAATTTTATTTTATTATTTACACAAATGAAGCACAACTTTTCATTTCTCTGGTTGAACATGATGTACAGTCAAACCATTCATGCAATCATACCCATACATGGGGATAAAAATGCTCTTCTCATTTCACCATCTTCCCCACAAACACACATCACTTCCATTTCCCTCTCTTCTGCTCAATCCAAAGTTCCTCCATTCTTCCCTTGCTGCCCCCCTCCCCCATTATGATTCAGCATCTACTTATTAGCCAAAACATTTGGCCTTTGTTTTTGAGGATTGGCTTAATTCACTTAGCATGATATTCTCCAACTCCATCAATTTACCTGCAAATGCCATAATTTTATTCTTATTTAAGGCTGAATAATATTCCCTTGAGTATATATACCACAATTTCTTTATCCATTCATCTATTTAAGGGCATCTAGGCTATTTCCACAGTTTAGCCATTGTGAATTGACCTGCTATAAACATTGATGTGGCCCTGTCATTGTAGTGTGCTGATTTTAAGTCTTTTGGGTATAGACCAACGATTGGGATAGCTGGAATAATTGGTGGTTCCATTCCATGTTGTTTAAGAAATCTCCATACTGCTTTCCAAAGTGGCTGCTCCATTTTGCAGTCCCACCAGCAACAAACCAGTGCACCTTTTCCCCATATTCTCGCCAGCACTTATTGTTGCTTGAATTCTTGATGATTTCTGTCCTGACAGGAATGAGATGAAATCTTAGAGTAGTTTTGATTTTCATTTCTCTAACTACTAGAGATGTTGAACATTTCTTCATATATTTGTTTGTCAATTGTAGATCTTCTTCTGAGATGTGTCTGTTCAGCTCCTTAGGCCATTTTTTCTTATTTGGTTATTCGTTTTTTTGGTGTTAAGGTGTCCTGGAGATCAGTGATCTATCTGATGTGCATGTGGTAAAAATTTGCTCTCACTCTGTAGGCTATGACTTCACCTCATTGATTGTTTCTTTTGCTGAGAAGCTTTTTATTTTGAATCCATCCCATTTATTGATTCTTGATTTATCTCTTGCACTTTAGGAATCTTGTTAAAGAAGTCACAGCCTAATTCAACATGACAAGCCTACTTTTCCTCTTTTAGGTTCAAGGTCTCTGATCCACTTTGAGTTTTGTGCAGGGTGAGAGATAGAGGTTTAAATTTATTTTGCTGCATATGAATCTCCAATTTTCCCAGCACCATTTGTTGAAGAGGCTATCTTTTCCTCAATATATGTTTTTTCCACCTTTGTCTAGTATGATGTATCTGTATTTTTGTGAGTTTGTCTCTATGTTCTCTATTCTGTACCATTGGTCTACATGTCTGTTTTGGTGCTGATACCATGTCATTTTTGTTACAGTAGCTCTGTAGTATAGTTTAAGGTCTGGTATTGTGATGACTCTTGCTTCACTCTTATCAGTAAGGATTGCTTTGGCTATTCTGGGTCTTTTATTTTTCCAAATGAATTTCTAGTTCTATGAATAATGTCATTGGGATTTTAATAGAAATTGCTTTAAATTTGTATAAGACTTTTGGTAGTATTAGTAATATTTTAATATTCTAATATGCTTATTAATATTCTAATAATCTCATTCTATTACTAGTATTCTAATTTAATAGCATTGCTTATTAATAGTCTACTATTAATCTTCTAAAATTCTCTAATTAATCTTCTAATTTTTGTAACATCTCTATAATATCTCCTTAATTCTTTTTTTTTCTTTCTTTTCTTTTTTTTTTTTTTTTTTTGGTACCAGGGATTGAACCCAGGAATGCTATACCACTAAGGCCACATCCCCAGCACTTTTTAATATTTTATTCAAGGACAGGGTTCCATTGAGTTACTTATGGCCTCACGAAGTTGCTAAGGCTGGTTCTGAACTTGCCTTCCTCTTACCTCAGCCTCCCAAGTCCCTGGGATTACAGGTGTGTACCATTGCACCTGACAAAAGTGTGTCTGATTTATTAATTAATTTCCATCAACTTTTGTTTCATGAGTTTTGCTCATGAATTCCTCATTGTACCTATTTCAAATGTGTTTTTGTTTTTCTTCTTCTTTGGTTACTTTTAAGATTTTCATTCTTATAATAGTTTTGAGTGATTTGATTATTCTGTGTCTTTCTGTGGTTTTGTTTATACTTGCACACATCTATTGATACCTCTGACTATGTGAGTCTGAGTTTTTCATGCAGTTATAACATATTTGGTCATTCTTATTTTCAGACATTTTTCATGAAATTTCTCCACTTGAACTCTGTGGCACTCCCTGCAAATCCAGTTTACATGTATGTACTTTTCCCTGTTCAATTTTTCAGTGTTTTTTTTTCCACTGTGATTTTGGTCAACTTGCTTTTATTACCTCATTTCACTCACCGAGCTTTTTCATGTATTAAATTAGGACTATCTAATTTATTTGAAATAAGACATTATTTTCAATCTCTAGAAATACTTTTTTGGTTTCTTATATCATCAGTTTCTCTTCTCTATGTTCCTATTTTTTCTCAATCTGTGACAATGAACACATTAGTAGCAGATGTCTAAAATTCCTTCTCTACTACATCTACCCCTTTTGTAATGTATTATTTATATCTATGATTATTTTAATATTTATTTTAAATCCTCTTTTTTTAAAAGTCTCTCTCTCTCTCTCTCTCTCTCTCTCTCTCTCTCTCTCTCTCTCTTTGTAGTTGTAGATGGACCGAATGCCTTTATTTTATTTGTTTATTTTTATGTTGTGCTAAGGATTGTTCCCAGTGCCTCACACAAGCTAGGCAAGCTTCCAGCCTCAGCTCTTAAATCCTCTATTTTAATGACTATTATTTTTTATTGAATGATAGATATTGTCATTATTACATTATTGTGAGCTCAAATTTTTCCTTTCTTTCTTTAAAGTGTGATGAGTTTGTAATAACAAAGAGTTAAATTACTTTCAAGTCAGATTTTTGTTTCTAAGGGTGAGTTTTCAGCTTTGCTAGGGTCCATATGAAGTAGCCTATATTGCAAGGACAGCTTGACTCTGTTATTTCAGTTTAACACTTTTTTTTTTTTGGCATTCCTACTAAATGCTTTGAGTGATGCAACAGAGCTCATTGTTCTATTCTTTCATAGCTTGAGCTTCTTCCTCAAATCATGAATGCTCTGAGAATTTTTTAATTTGTATCTCTTTTTCCAGTATCAGTTTTATAATTTTTTTGCTCTACACATCTCAGAGACATCTCAGAAGAATTAACATAAATAGATTTCATCATCTCCAATCTTACTAATGTAGACCAGACACTAACATGCATGGTTTGGATGACAGTTTAGCTTTCATGAAAACTTTACTCAGCAGCCAGAATATTCCTTTTAATAAAAAAAATTATATTATAGTGCCTTTACACTGGTCTTCTCAGGCTGCTGTAAGAAATTACCATAGACTAAGTGACTTAAAATTTAGACATTTATTTATAACAAGTAAGGAGACTAGAAAATCCAAGGTCAAAGTGTCAGCTGATTTTGTTTCAGATTAGGCCTCTCCTTAGATGCTGTCACCCTGCCAGTTTCCCCAGATGCAAAGTGATCTCTTCCTTTTCTCATAAAGCCATTGATCCAATCATCAGAGTCCCACTCTGATAACTTCATCTAACCTCAGTTACTTCTCAAACTCTCCCTCTCCTAATTCCATCCAATTAGGAGTTATGACTCTTCAGCATAGGAATTTGGATGGGCATTATTCAGTCATAACAACAGAGCATGGACACTCTCCAAAGATTTTATATTTAATTTTGAATAATAGTCAGTCTCCTAATTTTATTCCATTATCTCTATTTCTTCATTGTTCCCTCTTCTCTAGACATCTTGATGCACTGCTATTCTTGAAATAAGTCAAGAACACTTTTGTATCGGGGCCTCTACTTAAAATGTCTCATGGATCACATCATCACTTTTCCTAAGTCTCTTTCACCTTATCACAGCCATACCTGATCTCTTTAGTTGTAATTGAAACCATTCATTTCATCCAATAGGTCATATCTGTCTCCAATGTTTTCTTTTGTCTTTTCAATGCTGGGATCAAATCCTGGGCCTTGTACACGTTAGACAAATGCTCTACCCCCGATTTATGGTCCCAACCTGACCCTGTATTGTTTCTTATTATTTTGTAGAAATAATATCTTTCTTATTATTTTTCTTAAAACGTTTATCACTGTTTGATATATATCTTAGCTTTTTTTTCTGTCTTAATTATGAATTATAAAATAAACTCCAGAGGGTCCTCATCTTTTAATCTTCTATTTGCTGCTTCACCAGTTTCTATTACAGTTCTCGGGATACAGAAACCATTTACAAGTATTTGTTTAATTCATCAGTGGATACTTGGCAAAATAACATTCTAAAGGGTAAAAAAATGGCAGACTAGAATTACCAGCACATTCTGGCTACTCCCCAAGATTAAATCCAATCCACAGTCGCTGAGCTATACAACAATGTAAAGTGTGCCGTGGGGAAGCAATGACGTATAACTGTTATGGATCACACATGAGGTATCTTCCAAAAGCTCATGTGTGAGAAAATGTAAGAAAGTTCAGAGATGAAATGATCCGGTTATAGGAATGTTAGCCTAATCAGTGCATCATCCCCTTCTAAGAATTAACCAGGTGGTAACTGTGGCAGATAAGTGGCTGGAGAATATGGGTCATTGGGGTCATGCCTTTGGCATTTATATTGTGTCCATGGTAAGAAGAGTTGCTCTCTGCTCTGTGCCATGTTCTGACCTTCTTTCCTCCACCACACTTTTCCAGCTTGATGTCCTACTTCACCTCAGACCTTGACGAATGGAGTTGGCCGCCTATGGATGGAGATCTCTGAAATTGTGAGCCCTCAGATTACATTTTCTTCTTTGTTCTTGTCAGGTCTTTTGGTCACAGTGGAAAAAAAAAGCTGAGCAAAACAGTGACACAGAGAGTCAATGACCAGGAGAAACCTATAAATATTGATATTAAGATCATAAAAGAATTTTTAAAATAAATAGACTCCACCAGTGCTGGGCACATGGTGTCTCAGTAGGGTACGGCAAGATGCCCTTCAGTGAGATGAAAGAAAAAAAATATTAGTGATTTCAAGCAGTATAAACTCTTCTACTACAGGCAAATATGCAGTCTGAGCAGAGAGGAGATCTGAATCCTGTCCAATGAGCCTGAACAGAACAGACTCCTTGTACTTTTCCGCAGATTCACTGGAAGTCCAGAAACCACATTAAAAGGGGTTTCATTTGTAGGCTTTCTGTGAAGAAGAACAGAAATCTCTGCATATTTTTTCCCTTCATGTCCCTAAGACCCAGTGACCTTTTTATTTTTTTTTAACTTTTCCTGTGTCAGCAATTGCAGTCAGGTATCAGAAGTGAGACCACAGCACAGAGCCTTTGGGAGCTCTGTGTGACTGCAGATGACATTGCAAATCTTCTGATCTGCAAAGAGGAGCAAAGTAGAGTACACATCATTTCAAAACTGGCACTCTGAGTTTTGTGACAAGGAGACAGTCTGAGTGTGGATGAAGGACAGGGCTGGGTGCAGAAGTGCCATAAGGAAATGAAGAGGAAATCATCCTGCCTGCAAAATCCCATCCTATCCCAGAACCCCTGGCCAGCTTCCTCCATCAAGCTCAGAGGCATTTAAAAGATTTCCTACTGTGAACTGGACACTAATCCCAACCCCACCTGAGGAGATGGACTGAGGCTCTCCAGAGGTAGGATGCTCACAAGCTCTGGATTAGTCTACAAGCTCTGCTGGTGAGAGGATTGGTGGCAGCTACAACTATAGTCATGTCCCCATTCACAGGTACAACAAACAGAATTACTGAGGATAAATTTAGCTCCTTTGCAACCATCTTCCCCTCAGCTCTCACTGGTGGACAGTGAAGGATGAGATCAGCATACAAACTCACCCAGTTTGGCTTGTTCAAATAGAAATTAATAAGGACCAAACTAAACTTTAATTTTATTCCCGCAAACCTCCCTATAGCTGAAGGATTGTAAAATTGAAGCCCTGCAAAGAAGTGTCTTCATTTTAATTACATCAGCAAGGAAAAGTCTTAGTCATTTTTAGTCTATTTTTGTGCTCACTTTTTTTTTCCCTGTGAGTTGTTTTGTTCTATCTTCCATGTTAGTTTCTTTTATATTTCCTCAAATTTTATGTATTTTTCTATTAATTCATGTTTTCTTCAGATGTCGTTTCTTTGTTCTCATTTTATTCTCTTCTTTCTCTCCCCATTTATTTTGTCTCTCTTCCCTCTATCACCTTTTCCCTTCTTTCTATATATTTTAATATTAATTATACTAAAATTAATGTCTATGTTATTAGTTGCAGATATCATATTTAAAAATCTTTTATTATGTATCGATATATTGATTGCTGTTAAATTACCTCTGTTACTGATGGATATTCTCTCTCCTGAAAGCCATGCTTGTGTCTGAACCAAGACACCGGAATGGATGCTCTGATGGAGGTACACCTGAAGCCCAGGAACACTGTAAAGAGATATGTACTCACTACAAATAATATAATGGAAGATATCATGATGGAAGAAACAAATCCATCGCAAACCAAAGTGTAAACATCAACAATAAAATCCAGGAAACATCAGAAAAGGAACCAAAATGATGCTTTCAGAAGTTCCCAATTCCCTAATAACTGAATCCGTAGATATCAGAGTGAGTGGAGGGAATAATGGACAAATAAGTATTAACAATTAATTATTACAATGATCACCTAATCCAAAGAAAATACAAGTAGATGAATGAATTAATAAAGTCATTGTAGGATGTAATTGAAAATCTGATAGATTCCAGAAAAGAATCCAATGGAACTCTTGGAAATAAAAGCTCAATAAATCAAATAAAATATTCAATTGAAACTCTCACCAATAGACTAGGTTAAGCAGAAAACAAATTTCATGGCTTGAAGACAAGGTGGGTGAGCTATAATGTTCAGAAAATAATAAAGAATAAATTAATAATATGAATATGATCAGAAGATACAGAAACTCAGAGAAAGATTGAGAGACATAATTTAAGACTCAGAGGAAATCACACAGCTATAATCATCTGACAGAGTTGCCAAAAACGTACATTGGAGAAAAGAGACAGCCTCTTTATCAAATGGTTCTGGGAAAACTGTCTATATGTCTATAGAAGAATGAAAAAAAAGATTCTTATCTGTCACACTGTACAAAAGTCAACTTAAGGTGGAACAAAGACTTAAATATATGAGCAGAAACTTTGCTGCTAGAAGAAAACATAGAAGAAATACTTCAACAATTTCCCGAGTGGGACTTCTATAACTCAGGAAATGAAATTATAAAGCTTCTGTAAAGCAAAGTAAGCAACAGTGTGAACAGAAAGCCTACAAAATGAGAGAAATCTTTGCCAGCTAGTCTTCCAGTGAAAATTTATACCCAGAATTTGTAACAGACTCAAGAAACTTAACACTAAAATAACAAAGAACCCATTTAATAAATGGCCAGATGAACTGAACAGACTTTTCTGAAAAGAAAAATTGTAAATGACTGACATTTATATAGAGTAATGCTAAATGTCTGTAGCTATTAGGGAACTGCAAATCAAAATCTCACCCTAATCAGAATGGCAGTCACCAAGAATACGAATAATGGAGGCCAGCAAGGATGTTGGGGGTGGGGAAGGAACTTGCTGGTAGAAATGTAAATAAATGCAGTTACTATGGAAATAAGCATGGCGGTTCCTCAAAAATCTGAAATTAAATTACCATGTGATTCAACTCTACCACTTCTTGGTATTCATTGGAAAGAATTAGAATTAGTGTACTTTGGGGAGACATGCATACCCAAGTTTATTGTGGCTCAATTCACAATAGCCAAGTTAGGTGGCCATCACTATCACTAGGTGAAATGATAAAGAAAATGTACATATACAGCATGGAGTTTTATTCATCAGTGAAGAACAGTGAGGTTATATCATTTGCAGGAAAATGGACAGAACTAGAGACCAACATGTTAAGATAATTAGGACTGATATAGAAAGACAAATGTCTTTTTTTCTGAGCCACATCCCCATCCCTATTTTGTATTTTATTTAGACAATGAGTCTCACTGAGTTGCTTAGCTTCTCGCCCTTGCTGAGACTGGTGTTGAACTCAAAATCCTCCTATCACACCAAGCTGCTGGGACTACAGGTGTGCACCACCTCCTCTGGATCTTTTTAATGGAAGAAGTTGAAGAGGAAAAGAGGGTGGGGGGTGTCATGTAAAGTAATATGGGAACCATTAGGGTAAAGTAGTAATGGGACCAGAGGTAGGGGAAAGTAAAGGGAGATATTGGAGAGGGAAATTGATCAAACTATAAGCCTATAAAAATATTCCATGATGAAACTCACTATTATGTAGAACTAATATGCACTGATAAAAATATTCTCAAAAGCACTCTAGGTAATAGAATCATAAATGTCAAAGATTTCAAGGTAGAGATAAACTTGACATGGTAAAATTTCTAGGAAACCTTGAGTTTTTCTTTAGTGTAGTGAGAAAAGAAAAAGAAATATGATGCATACTCCTAAAAAGATAACTTAGGGATTTTGAAATTGGGAACTTTGAGTTACATGAGTGCATGTTTCAGAAAATGTTTGATCCTGGAGATGAACATTTAAGTAATTGTTTTTATTATTTTGTATCTAATATTGTACTTTTTTTTATTAACTTTCTTCCTTTAAAAAGTTTTGGGGTTTTATTACTGGGAAATTAAATGTCTTTCAGGTCAGCTTGACCTTTTTGAGACTAGCTTTTGCACTTTGATAGAATTGTTGGTGACTGAGGACAATCAGCCATAGAGATATCTCAAAAATCATATTAAGTAGGAAGAAAAGATTAAAGTTGCCAAAGTCAATAATTTTCTCAACTGTAAAAATTTTAATTTAAATTTTTTCTTCACATAGTGTATTTTGTTAAATAAATTTTATGTTTTCTATTTATTTCTCTAATTGAAGCATATTTATATCTTAGTAAGATTTCCCTTCATTAAATTATTTGTTAATACCCAAATGCTTAGAAAAATAATTTTTGCCATTGAGAAATATTTAGTGATTATATTAACTACTGTAAAATTTGTGAAGACCACCATTATTTTCTCATTTAAAAAATTTTTCTCATTTATTTTATTTATTTATTCTAAATAGTTATACATGACATCAGGATGCATTTTGATTCATTGTACATAAATGGAGCACAACTTTTCATTTCTCTGATTGTACAAGATGTAGAGTTACAGCATATATGCAGTCATACTTGTACCTATGGTAATGATGTCCATCTCATTCCACCATCTTTCCTGCCCCATTCCTCCTTCCCTCCCAGCCTCCTCTTTGCGCAAAGTTCCTCCATTCTTTCCATGCTTCCTGCCCCATTATGAATGAGCATCTACTTATCAGAGAGAATATTTGGTCTTTGGTTTTTGAGATTTTCTTACTTTTCTTAGCATGATATTGTATAACTCCATACATTTACCTGCAAATGCCATAATTTTATTCTCTTTTATAGCTGAGTAATATTCCATTGTGTATAGATACCACAGTTTCTTTATCCATTCATATATTGAAGGGCATCTAGGTTGGTTCCACAGTTTACTTATTGTGAATTGAGTTGCTATTAACATTGATGTAACTGTATCACTGTTGTATGCTGATTTTAAGTCCTTTGGGTATAGACTGAAGAAAGGGATAGCTGGGTCAAATGATGGTGACATTCCAAGTTTTCTAAGGAGTCTCCATACTGCTTTCCAGAGTCATTGTACAAATTTGCAGTGCCACCAACAATTTAAGAGTGTCTCAGATCATTTTTTATTCCTTCTATATTTTTCTCCCTTTTTCAGGAGTATTTGGATCATTATTCATTGTGCACCATATTTATTGTACAGTGACATAGTATTAAATTGATAGACCTCATTAAGCAGTGCTCAAAAATAAAGCTATAACATCATGAATACTGGCATACATTAGTAGAAATATGAATAAACTTGAATATCTTAACATATGTTTATACAACCTAATAGTGTTTTTTCCCTATATTATAATGAATTTTTGAAATTAGATACCATTTCCCATTTTCATAACGTTTGGTGGTTATGTCTCATGGATTCTTTTCTTGTTTTATTTTTTTTTTTTTACAAGATTAAATTTAGGTCTCCCAGAATATTTTCCTGACATTTTAATTTCATTCTTTTTACTCTTTGCTCTTTTAGCAGAAACTGAGCTGATATCCAGAAGTATAGGGCAATCAAAAGATTCAGGAATTTCTTTTACTACTTTATATCTTTTAGTTGCAATGCATCACTTCTCTTCTTCTTCTCCTGTGTTTTGCAACAGTCTGCAGATGCTTCAGGACTGATTTAATCTCCTATTTTCCTTGACTGATCTGTATATTGATGGAAAAATTCTTCAAGCTCAAAAAGCCATGATCTTCAATTGCTTCTGGCTTCTGTTTTAGAATACTTTTATCATCAATTAGAATATTGAAAGTGTAAAATTACCTCCAGGATTTTATTAACATTTGTTTGGCTTTGTTTTACCTCTGAAAAGTTATTAAATTTATAATTCAAACTGTGTTTCCAAGGACAATGAATGAAAACTCAAGATGTTCCCCATGAGTTAATTTATAACACATTATTATGATCACAATATGTTAATATTATCTAGCCTTTTCTTGAACTGAATTGTCAAGAAGAATGAGACCCATAAAACTAGTATGAAGAGTAAAACAATCAACATAATTACTTATATAATTTACATAGAAGAAAAATATTACGAATAATTTTCTGAGAATAAGTTTTAAAATTTGTATTAGGTAGACAAGTTCTTAACAAATATAACTAATCCACTACATTTATATGAGGGGTTAGAATTTAACATGTGATTGTTTTGGGTAGGAGGAAAGAATTTAATCCATAGTAGTGGTCAAAATATCTTCCTATCAATTGGCTTCAACGATATTAAATAAAAAATTCATTTTCCCATGTTCATGAGTTGGAATCCTCAATATTTTCAAGCTGCCAATATTCTACAAATTAATTTTTAAATTAAATTGAATAATTATCAAATCTTATTACCATATTCTTACCATAAAGTGACTGATTTACAAATCACAGTTATAATTTATAAAGGAATATAAAAAATAAAAATGGCTTATATGATCATATTTTAAAAGCACAATTATATGCATCAATTTATATGATAAAAAGTACAAATCTCATTATATAACTTATATTTAATTTTAATATAATTTCTTGGAAAGTAATAATTTAATCAATGAGATGGTAAGAGTCCAAAAACTGTGTCTGTGTAAAAAAAATATCCTACAGAGAAGCAAGGACAGTGAAGACAAGGTAATTTTTTTTTTTCTGTGTCTACCAGCTATACATTGGAATTAAAGTATCACCGTATATTTTCTCATGCATAAAAATCTGCAACAGGTTCATCATAAACATAAATGTAAAAGAGGAAACGGTAAAAGTTTTGGAATAATTTTTTTAAAGAAAGAGGAAGAATATTGTAATGACATCATAAGAATTTTGAAACAGGCCAGTATCACACAAAATTTATTGGAAAAATGTTAGATTCAGAAAATGAGATGCCCATGAGGGCTTGGAAAAATTGTGACATATTCATGGTGATTAATAAACTGAACAAAGTACAGGACTGCTGCGTATATCTAGAAAAGACCTGAGGAAATTTTGTCTGTCAGCTCTGAGTTGATCTTGATGACATGTGCAGCCATAAGTAAATGATAAGAAAGAATTTTTAACTACCTGACAGTTGAAGGGGATCCCTTTACCCACAGGATCCTTCAGCAAAAGAAGAAGACTTACAATTAAAAGAATTTAAGGCAACTTCTGACTAACAAATAGCTGACCACTGAGAAAAATGAATTGGGGTTCATTACTTAACAACACAGGGAATAAAGAGTTAGTCCAGGAATGTTATTTAGAAACAGACATCATCCACAGCAATGAAACAAAACAATCAACCCAAAATGACAAGGAACCCTTGGAGCAAGCCAGAATCTGACTTCCAGAGTTGCTACATTATATTTTCTAAATTGTACAGTTTTCAAAAAAAAAAAAAAACGGAGACAGGAAAAAAACAAAACAAAAAATAAATAAATAAAACAAAACACTGAAATAAATCATTCCTAAGGCGTTTCACATGTTGGATTCATTACATAAAGATTTTAAATCAGCTATTTTAAGTGAAAATAAAATACCACGTGTAAATAAATGAAGGCAAGTATGACGTGATGTATCACTGAAACAGTAGTCATTCCCTATCTAGGGAAGATAGTACCCAAGACCTCCACTGGATCCATGAAAATGCAGATAGCACTGAACATAGATTTGACTACCCGGTGGGTAGCATGTATTGTGTGGATATGCTGAAAAAAGAAATGATTCACATTTGGGGAAGAACAGAACAGGCAGTGCAATATTTCATCACACTGCCTAAGATGATTTGTAATTTCAAAACTATGAATTGCTTATTTCTAGAATTTTCCATTTAGCATTCTCAGATTATGGTTGACAGTGGGAGAGTGGAACCAAGGAAAGGAAACCGTGCATAAGGGAGACTACGATGAAGGATATAAATAGGCTAAGATGATATTAAAGAACCAATTTGAAGATCTGGAATTGATAAGTACAGTACTGAAATTTAAATAAATAAATAATATATATATTTGATATATATATATATATATATATATTTGATATATATATATATTTGATATATATATATTTGATATATATATATATAGAGAGAGAGGATATATATATATATATATATATATATATATATATATATGGTAAGAACAGTAACAGATATGAACTTGAAGAACAAAATCAGGGAATGTGAAAATAGATCACTAAGAGAACAGTCTGAGAAATAAAAGGAAAAAAGAATGAAGGAAAAGTGCTTGGAGATCCATGGAATCTCACTAAGTGTACTAATACACACAGGATGAAAGTCCCAGGAGGAGAGGAAAGAGTAAAGGAAAAAAGGATATTTGAAGAAATAATGCTTCAAATTTTTCCAAATTTGATAAACAATGCTAATTTAAAAAAAATAAAAACAAACTAAACAACTCCAAATTGTAAAAGCTGAAGAAGAACTATATGTAGAAACATTGTGGTGAAAGAATCAAAAGCAGGAGAGAATCTCAGAACAAGAGAGAAGTGACGCATCCCACACTAGAGACCCTCAGTACAATTTGCAGTCAGTTTCTTAAATCATGACATCCAAAGGACAGTGAGATGATAGATTTTAAATGCTGAAAGAAAGAAACAAAAATTGTTTAACAATACTATGAAAGTCGCTATGGAAAAGTAGGGATTTAAGAAAAATTTTCAGATTTCAATCCAAATTTGCAGTCCAAAGTACAAATCAGAACAGAGTGAGATGTTAGGAATAGCTCTTCTAGAGAAGTCTGGAGAATGTCTCCTGTAAATTTAACATGATACATTACTTTGCTGAATTGTCTCTAAGGTATTAAAATGCCTCATTTCTTTCCAGTTTTAAAATATTATTGTTCATCACAAATGGATTTTCACACCATGTAAAACGTATGTTTGTTTTGATTCTTTTAATATTTACTTAGTGTAGGTGGAACTTTTGTATTTATAAATACATGGCATTTATCTATTCATAATAAAATATCAATAAATAATATTTAGTTATTTGGAAATTTCTTATATTTTAGGCAAAAGTCATAAGTTGAGAGTCATTCATAGTTTAATTAGAGTATGCAAATAACTTTAAATCCAAAATATTATACCAAATATAATTACCTTATGTTTCTAATTTGAGTTAGTATTTTAGATGCTTCCTATATCTTTTTAATCCCAGACTAGATTTTACTGTTACTATTCCTTGTAAACACCTTATTTATAACACTATAGGGCCTATTTGTTTTATCTTTGAATACTCAAGACCTCTACAATGAAAACTACAGAACAATAAAGAAAGAAATTGAAAAAGACCTTTGAAGATGAAAAGATATCCCATGATCTTGCATAGGCAGAATTAGTATTCTCAGAATAACCATACTCTCCAAAGTGCTGTACAGATTTAATGCAGTTCCTATTAAAATCCCAATGATGTTCTTCATAGAAAAAGTAGTCATGAAGTTCATTTGAAAAAAATAAGAGGCCCAGAATGGCCAAAGCAATCCTCAGTGAGAAAAAGAGACTTCAAAATACCAGACCAAAAATCATATACAGAGCCTTAGTAACCAAAATGGCATGATATTGGCACCAAAGCCAACATGGAGACCAATGGTACAGAATAGAAGACACACACAACCCCACATGAATACAGTCATCTCATTGGAGACAAATGCACCGTAAACACACATTGAGATAAAGATAGTCTCTTCAACAAATCCTGTTGGGAAAACTGGAAATCCATCTGTAGTGGAATGAAATCGAAACCCTCTCTCTCACCCTTCACAAAAATCAACTCAACCTGGATCAAGGACCTAGGCATTACACCAGAGAATCTTCACTTACTAGAAGAGAAAGTAGGCCCAACTCTCCATCATGTCGGCTTTGGAACCGAGTTTCTCAACTCTTAAAACACAAGGAGTAAAATCAAGACTCAATAAATGGGATGATATCAAACTAAAAAGCTTCTTCACTGCAAAGGAAACAAACAAGAAGGCAGACATAGAGCCCACGGAGTAGAGAAAATCTTTGCCCCCTGCCCCTCAGAGCATTCATCTCCAAGATATATAAAGAACTCAAAAAAACTTAACACCTCAATACAAATAACCTTACCAATAAATGGGTAAAGGAATTGAACAGCACTTTTCAGAAGAAGAAAGAAAAATATTCAACATCTCTAGCAATTAAAAAAAATGCAAGTGAAATCTACACTGAAATTTGGTATCCTCCTGCCTTAGCCTCCTGAGTCACTGGGGTTACAGAGTGCACCACAGTGACTGGTTTTTATTGTCATTTTTTTATGTCAATCTTTATTAATTTTCCAACTTTTTGCAGAGAAACTGACCTATTAAAATGTTGTCTTATCTTTGGATCAAGATGTTCTATTTGACAAGGCAATTATTAGTTTTCTGTTTATCAAACTGCTGACTATATAGTCATATATAATAGTCCTTTCCAATTTTTTTGACTCAGTCATCTGCATGTATGACTTTCTAATTATCAATCACATATTAATACCATTTTACTTTTCTTTCTTTCCCTTTACCTAGGCCTCTGAGGGCTTTACATATATATATTTACCTTAAAGAATCAGCTTTTGTGTTATTAATTATTATTAGTAGTGAGTTGAAGACCACAGATTCTAGAGCCGGAATACCACGTACCAACTTCTTAATCTTCCACCTCCTTTGTGACTTCAGGCAAGATGCCCAATTGTTCAGTATCTGAGCGATTTTCTCTAATTCAGGAGAATAATAACATTGCCTCTCTTATAAATAATATATATATATATATATATATATATATATATATATATATATATAATTTAGAAACATGCCTAATACAAAGTATGTATTACACATTCAAAAAACAACAACAACATTGATTTCAGGAATGTTTATTTCCTTTTTTAAAAAACACATCCCACCTGGGCATGGTGGTGCAGCACTAAAACAAAACAAAACAAAAACATGTCTTCTCCTTTTCAGGACCATTTTGGTATGCTTCCAGTTTAACTTTTACTTTTTTTTTCTTTTTTTATTGTTGGTCATTCAAAACATTACATAATTCTTGATATATCATATTTCACAGTTTGATTCAAGTGGGTTATGAACTTCCATTTTTAGGGGTAAGGGAAGAATAATACAAGTGGAAGAAATGATTAACTTTTACTTTTAATTTCCTTTAAATTCAGGGATAATTTACAATGGAGTACCGATTTTGTCCACTTTTGTCTTCTCACCCATAAGGCTTTATGTGCTTTTCTGATTTCTAAAATTTCATGATTATTTAAATAACATATTTTTATACTTTACATTCCATCTCTAGAAAAGTGAAAAATGTTTTCATTAAAATTGTGAGGTGAGGGAAATATATATATATATATATATATATTCTTTTATTCTGTCATTTTCCCCAGAAACCTTCACTTCAAAGCTTCTTGTTAACATTTCATATTTTGCAAATGAAGGGATTAAGTGTAGCATCAATGCAATATGCAATAGTATTTTGTCTGTTTTAAGACCCTGATAAATCTTGGAATCTTTGATCTGCAAAATAAACATGCAATAAAATGTAAACATACAAACTACACTGATATTTCATCTCACTCCAGTCAGAATGGCAATTATAAAGAATACAAGTAACAGTAAATGTTGGCAAGGATATGGGAAGAAAGGGACTCTCATTCATTGTTGGTGGGACTGCAAATTGGTGCAACCACTCTGGAAAGCAGTATGGAGATTCCTTAGAAAACTTGAAATGGAACCACTGTTTGATCCAGTTATCCCACTCTTCAGTCTATACCCAGTGGTCTTAAAAATCACCATACTACAGTGACATAGCTACATCAATGTTTATAGAAGCTCAATTCATAATAGTCAAGCTATGGAACAAACCTAGGTGTACTACAAGAGATGAATGGATAAAGAAAATATGGTAAATGTACACAATGGAATATTACTTGGCAATAAAGAATAATGGAATTAGGACATTTGCTGGTAAATGGGTGGAACTGGAGAATACCATACTAAATGAAATAAACCAGTACCAAAAAACCAGAGGCTTAATGTTCTCTCTGATATGTGGATGCTAACCCCAAACAGGGGAAAGATCAAAGTCTAATGGTTAGACAAAGGGGGATGAAGGGAAGGGAAGGTGGAGGGGAATAGGAAGGACAGTAGATTTAATTGGACCTAATTTTCCTAGCCTTGTATTTGAAAACACACCAGGGTTATTTATCATCATGTACAACCACAAGAATAGGATCCTAGTTAGAATAAGTTATACTCTATATATGTATAATATGCTCAAAATACACACTACTGTCGTGTATATATAAAAGGAACACACAAAATGAAAAATTAACAAAATAAGAACTTCATGATTGTAAATGAGTCATACTTTCATCTCTAGAGTTTTAAATATAATTCACTCTCACACACACACACACACACGGAACAAATCATTGAACTACTTTTGCTTTTGTAATCATAAGTTGAGAGACTGTATCTGGTTTTGCTTTTTCTGTTAACACTTTTCAGATGCTCAGCAAATATTAATGTTTCAGGATTCATTTTTCGCCTATGGTAGATGCTTTATCAGATAAGCTTTGTTAGATGCCATTCATGAATGGATTCTGGCAGAATCTCTTATTTTGAGAAGTAGTAGAAACTTGCTATTTCAAAGTTTCTTTCATCTTTTTCTAATCTCTTTTGTAGTAGCAATTCTGCTTAGACTTTGCATTTTAATATGCTCACTGGGATACTATGACTAATGTTGAAGAGCCCCCATAGGATGTTATATAAAAAAAGGCTACATTTATAGTCTGCTAGGACATCATTTATACTTTATATAATTCTGATCCAAATTTCTGAATCCATTGCTCAGAGAACCAGAATATGACACAACATAATTACATTTTATGTTGTGGTGTTTTCCTTGATCTTTATTTGAAATACCTGAGAAGACCCCTCTCCTTATTTCACCATTTATACAAAATATCATTCAGTCATTAATTCCATTTGATCAAAAAATCTTAAAGTAGGGACTGCGGCTGTAGCTCAGTGATAGAGCACTTACCCAGCACAGGTAAGGCACTAGGTTTGATCCTCAGCACCACATAAAAAATAAATAAAATAAAGTTATAAAAATATGTTTAAAAAAGATCTTAAGGTAAAAATCAATGGATAAGAATATTCATCTACATAGTTTGGAACTCAGCTGTTTGTTAGGTACTAAAATATACATATTTATGTTTATGTATGTATAAAGAATTCATAGGGCTTTTAAAAAATGAATTGATATTTGCCTCCTGTGGTAACTGAACTGTAAAGAAGACTTATAAATGCCAAAACTACTTGTGACAAGTATAAAAAAATCAGTGTGCCATCAGGAAAAGAGCAATAATGAAAATCGGTGTGCAATCTTTTTTTCAACTTGTCTTCCCCACTATTATCCATCCTCTTCTATTAAAGTTTCAGTTAAAATAATGACATCTTTAAAGAAAGTTATACCAAGGAAAACATCTTCACTGACATAAATCACCAGGTGAATCATGAAGAAAACGTTTCTTGGCCTGGTCAGTGAAGTGTATATGAGATATTGATAACTGGGGAACAGAGGAAAAATAGTCACAGAAAATGAGCAGGCACAGCACTTCATTATGATTTGCTTGGTTTCCTCTTGAAATTCCAACTCATAAATTTCTGAGTAGCATAAGCCAGCCCCGAGAAATTAGTGTTATACAGTATATTTTATGGAAATTCTTAATCAGAGTAATTAAAAAAGGTTTTCATATGATCCATAATGAACACAGGAGAGATGAGTTGACACTGGTGACTAATTATGTGAACATAAATAAAAACAAACAAAAATCATGTGAACAAAATAAATAAAAAGTAACAGAAATAAAAAGTGGTGAAATAAAAAGAAGGTATATAAAATAAAATAATAATAATAATAATAATAATAATAATAATAATAATATGCAAATCAGGGATCATACATTTTAAAATTAAGCTTTATGTTGCTATATCCTGGGTTAGATGGATGGCAATGATAAGGTAGAAAATAATCAGTTCCAATTGATAGTGCTATATTTGCTTTTAGTAATGTGCTAAGGACTATGCTGAAATAATTCATGGAATTTATTAAAAAGAAATGGAATTAGGTACAGCCCAGTGCTTTTTTGACATGAAATGTGCATTAGAGCCAATCTGCCCTTGGCAACAATGTAGGCACACTGCCTTCTATTTTAAAATTTTATTATAGAAAGTCTATCAAAAACATGATTTAACAACATTTTGTTATATAACAACAATGGAGATTTTTTAACAACATAAATTCTGTATTTTACCTAAAAGTATATTTTAACCAAATTTACACCTGAACCATTTGAGTTAAATTTTTGACACAAAACTCATTTCACTCTAGTGCATGCTTTCTTTTGATAAATTTATATTATTTATCTTTTACTTTTCAAGCTCTATTCTAGGCATCCTGGATTTAGTCAAGTCTTTTTTTTTCTCAAAAGAAGACTAAAGATCTACAGTTCATATCAATGCTGTGTTTCAAAGTTTTAAAGGTCTGCCCGTGATTCATATCAGAAGACTTTAAAAGGTTCCTACAGTATCCATATCTGTGTGCAGATGCTTTGAACACCCCAGAAGACAGAGCAACATGACACAGTACATGGAATCTTTAGAGAACATCTCTTTCCATAAGCTGCATGCTAATATATAGTCTTGGAATCAATGGATTAGAATTTCATTCTCAAATGAACTGTGTTAGTTCCAAAATCTGAAGAGATCCACTAAGATTTGGATCTTTTTCCTCATTGTAGGAAGAAGCATATGCAACATTATTCCTTCTCCTTAAAGTACATCTCTTGATACATCTTAGAACACTGTCTCATAATATTCCCCCATGGTGGCTTTTCCTTGAATTCTGGTGAGAATTCTGGTGAGATTTATGGCACACCAGTGTCTGACCAAAATGTCTGGAGCACTTGGTTAATTCTTTCAGAATGAAAACATCCTTGTCATAGATTCATGTTTTATCTGGTGGAACAGAAGAAATAAAGTTCTGAGCACTGATTATGACATATGGCTAGAAAAGGTGGTAAAATACCTGAGAGATACATACCAGGACAGCATGAATGTGCTATTGTCTCTGCGAGCTTGAACCAAACTACTTCTGATGATCATTCTTCAGAGATACAGAATCAACTTATTAGTACAATGAATACAGTACCAGGGCATATGTTTATTGGTTTCAGCCACAAGACACATCTGGAATAGCAGCTATATTTGGAGAACACTTGTTTCAGTGTAGATGAACCTGTTGTCATTTTCTGAGATACTCTCTTGTCCTGCCTAGAACAAATAGACAGTTAGTAGCAAGGAAGTCAGTACGCGGAAGACATCATGCCAATTACATCTTTCTTGGCCTTGGTGCTAACCACTTACTCTGATATTCCATATTACTTTTGACTTACAATGTATTTAAGTAGAAACGTCCTGATGGTACTCATTGAATCTCATCTATCCTAATAGCCGTCTCTTTGCATGACCAGAAACCAGTATGGAGTTCTGCTAGTTACCAGATACCTATTTTAACTATGAATTTCAGTACTGGGAAAAAAAAAACTTTGAAATGGGTCCAATAATATGTATCAATTTCAGAAGAAACAAGGACAAAATTCCATGCATTAATTGATCTTTCTGAGTCACCCTGTTATTGTATCATAGTTATATTCTTAAAATTTTTAAATTTAATTTCTTCTTTTTAGTTATGCATGACAGTAGAATCTACTTTGATATATTTATACAATCATGGAATATATCTTATTCTAGTTAGGATTCCTTTGGGATGTACACAATGCTGAGATTCACTGTCATGTATGTATATATATATATACACCTAGGAAAATTATGTCAGATTACTCCACTTCTTTCCTATTCCCTTCGCTTCCTTCCCTTCCCCTCCCTTCCCTTCCCTTCCCTTCTATCCCTCCCATTCCCCTTTCCCTCCCTCCCCCTTCCCTTCCTGTTCCTTCTCTTCCTGTTCCTTCCCCTCCCTTCCCCTTCCCTTCCCTTCCTTCCCCTTCCTTCCCTTCCTTCCCCTCCCTTCCCTTCCTTCCCCTCCCTTCCTTCCCCTCCCTTCCCTTCCCTTCCCTTCCCCTTCCCTTTCCCTCCCTTCCCTTCCCTTCTCTTCCCTTCCTTCCCCTCCCTTCCCTTCCTTCCCCTCCCTTCCCTTCCCTTCTCTTCCCTTCCTTCCCCTCCCTTCCCTTCCTTCCCCTTCCTTCCCTTCCTTCCCCTCCCTTCCCTTCCTTCCCCTCCCTTCCCTTCCTTTCCCTCCCTTCCTTCCCCTCCCTTCCCTTCCCTTCCCTTCCCCTTCCCTTTCCCTCCCTTCCTTCCCCTCCCTTCCCTTCCCTTCTCTTCCCTTCCTTCCCCTCCCTTCCCTTCCTTCCCCTCCCTTCCCTTCCCTTCTCTTCCCTTCCTTCCCCTCCCTTCCCTTCCTTCCCCTTCCTTCCCTTCCTTTCCCTCCCTTCCCTTCCTTCCCCTCCCTTCCCTTCCTTCCCCTCCCTTCCTTCCCCTTCCCTTCCCTTCCCTTCCCCTCCCCTTCCTGTTCCTTCCCTTCCTGTTCCTTCCCCTCCCTTCCCTTCCTTCCCCTCCCTTCCTTCCCCTTCCCTTCCCTTCCCTTCCCCTCCCCTTCCTGTTCCTTCCCTTCCTGTTCCTTCCCCTCCATTCCCTTCCCTTCCCTTCCCTTTCACGCCCCCTTCCCCCTCATCTCCGTTTCCCCTCCCCTCCTGTTCTTTCCCTTCCTGTTCCTTCCCTTCTCCTCCTTTCCCCTCCCTTCTCTTCCCTTCCCTTCCCTTCCCTCCTCTCCCTCCCCCTCCCCTCCCTTTCCTATCCTTCTCTTCATATTTTGGATGTCTGGACTTAATGAGAAGAATCTGCGTTCAGTAATATTTAAATGGGGGTTGTTTCCTCTGCCTCTGTGCTTTCTTTTCATGGTAAATGGCTTCAAGTCCTTTGGGTAAAGGTCAGTGATATGATTCACAGTATGGTTTGGCAAATAGTAGTTTGTGGGCCAAATTTGACTCAGCAACACTTGTGTGTGTGTGTGTGTGTAAAAATAATGTGTTATTTGAACACAATCATGACCAGAGTCTACAGCTGATTTCACATTTAATGAAGCAAGTGACATTCTCATCTGGACTTTTGATTGCCCACAAATCTTCAAATATTTACTACGTTGCCCTATATAGATAAAGTTTGCTGATATTTGATTTACAGTATAAATTTTTGGCAGTATATGAGATCTTTCCCAGTGTCCTCCTGACTTCTCCTTTCTAAGGAGCTATGGGTTGTAAATCACCTTAAGTCTGAGAGTTGGTTGAGGGATCAAGGCCTTCATATCACAATTCCAGTAAGTCTTCTTTCTTCCAGATTCAGAGCTTTCCTCCTTAACAAATCAAGCCAGGCTTTAGCAGGCTCTCCATCTATTTTAAATGTGGAAACACAATGATGAATGGCAAATATAAAACATTTTTGTGGTTTAATCTGTTTGGTCCCCATTTCTGCTGAGAGGCCTAATAGAGTGCTAATATCTATTTTTTTCCTCTGGCAGCTAAGTGACACCACATGGCCACGGACTCTCCAAGATGGATTTACCAATTGAATTCAGAAGCCTTCTTGCAATGGCAGACTTTTCCTGTCCTTCCTGGCCTGCAGTAAGCATTATAGAGCTCTTCAAAAATTCGAGTGAAGCCATAATAGATTACTAAGATGATTAGCCCTATTTCTCTCAAGTCCTTCCACATGTAACTGAAATACTGTAGACATAATATCAAAATGCAAGCATAAGAAGATTATGGAAAGTGGAATGAAGAAGGATGGCCACATTGTAACCTTGAGTTTTGAGAAATATAGCATGAGGGTTTGTTCCTTGGGTTTGCTTATTGTTTCCCATATATCCTGCAAAGGGCACTGCAAAGGTTCCAACATACAACTCTAAAGCTCAGATAAAAATGCTGCAAGAAAATCCTATTATCAACCAAAGGCCCAATTAAAAGGTGGCCTAATAACAGAAAACTTTTTTGATAATACACGAACTATTCCAGCCAAACTCCAGTAGAAATACTGTACTCACTGGTATTGCTGCAGAAGTTGATTTTCCACCCCTACTTTATTGCAGTTTAGCAGCAAGGACAGCAACCAGTTCCACTGCATGGCCTGCAGACAGCTAAGCTTCTGGGTATGCTTGAGATAAACATCTGTACAACACAGTGTTGAGGGACTGAGTGGGCTCTACCCCCTTCCCAGAGGAACACATGGGATTAGTGTCAACTGAGTTTGGTAAAAATTAAAACGTTATAACATATTAAAATTAACAAATATTATTTAAGCAAACACATGAGCTTTGCTCCAGCAGTAGGATCAGTGAACTTTTGTAGGTTGAACACAGAAGCAAAGTCAATAAATGACCTAGGCATTTGCTTTATTTAGGTATGGTGTGATAAGGGCATTTGCTTGATTTGATCATGACCAAGTGGAAAATCCCTACTTGTGTAAGCTATAGGTTGATTGCCTATTTGTGATTGACGAAAGTTATTTATGTATTTGATTTTAAGTCAGTTATAGGAAATATTTCCAATTCCTGGTTTACTTATATAAGAACACAATTACAGACACAACTAAAGGCCACCTTCTTATTTATTTTATTGACTGCCCTCTTTTGTCAGCTCTTCAATCTTGAGACACTGACTAAAATGTTGGACATTAGTTTCACTCTTAGTCACCATTTTATGGACTTATTTGGTTTCAATATGTAATTCATATTCAGACAGGCTCTATGAAAGATTCTTGAAGTGTTTGATGTTCCAGAGGGAGGGAGACCATTGGATGCACAGTGGGTATCTTTCATATACCCAAAGTGGGTGTCTTTTCAAATGCAAAGTGTCTTTGCATTTAAGACACTTCAGAGGTTTCAGTGCACCAGAAAGACTAATGTGATGACTACTAGGATAAAAAAAAATCTAAGAACTGAAGCAGTCTTCTTAAACCACACCCCTTAAAAACAAGTGAAGCAAAGAATGACACAGAGGAGGATTCTACTTGTTTTAACTAAGTAGTATTTTTATTGTTTTCATGTAACTGAATTGCTACAATACCAAAAACACTTATTCAAATTCATCAGGAAGTATTATCACACATACTTCTCCCTGTACAGCTACCACCTAGCCCAAATAAATCCTATGATCCAAAGAAAATTGGGAAGCAACTATGGCCTTTGCAGTAGTCAGATATAATAGATAATGTTTGAGACAGACTTCCAATCATTACCTCATTTTTGTTTACACCAAATCAAGAAAGAAGCATCCTACCAAAAGAAGCCCTCTTGGGAGGATTTACATCTCCTGGCAGATTTATTTTTATCCTACAATGTTAATTAAGAGATATTCAGTTATTGACTCATTATGGGGCAACAGTAGTAACTTTAGAATCCCTAAAATCGATTGATTTTCTTATTTACCATTTATTGAAACTTGAAGTTCCATTAACATGATTGACTATTAATCCTCCACAGAATAAAGACATATGTGGGAGGATCACAGAAGACAGTTTCCTGAGGACATATTCTCTTTAGGGGCCACCAGGAGGGGGAACACTAGTAATATTTATCCAACACTTCAGACTAGATGACTAGAAATTTTCCAACTATCTTTCTTTCTTATTTAGTTTTAGGCATGATTTAAGTACAAAACCCTTCATATGGATTTTGCTAATTCTTACCTTTAAGGAGGGATTCTAAAGATGTGGAACTAAATGCCTAACCTTACAAACAAGACCAGATTTACAATTTTAACAAGTAGTCACACTTGAACAATTAGTAAAATTTGTTATAGGTGTACTAGAGAATCTCTAAGATCATTTAGGACTTAATTTTATCATGACATACCCAACATTCAGTTAAGTTTCCTGCAGGAGATGTCTACCGTGAGATCTTTATAACCAAGTTATCTTACCATATAGAAACAGAAACATAACATGGAAAAGAGAGAGTAACACAGTGACATTGTAGAGATGTCTTGGTCTGTGATCTTGAGAAAGCAGTGTTATGTCTAGGCAGTCATATGTTTCTGGAGTAAATCTTACAAGTTGGTTTTCCTTGAGGTCAATAATAGGTGTCCAGTCCCTAGAGTCTGGAGTGGGGCACTTTTGAGGTGAAAATGTGGAGTCACCACTTGAGGCACTAAAATTTTGCTACAGATAGTGAGACGAATTTTGGTATACATCTTATAGCAGAGTTCAAGGACAGTCTTTCTCTGGTGTTATCTTCAAAGTACCTAGTCTCTACGTTCTAGATCATGAAAGGCCTGTCTCATCAGTTAGTAGATCATAAAAGTCTTCTTTTACCCAATATAAATGCACTTTGGCATGATGAATGAAAGCTTTGAAATACTGAGTCATGTAGCATTTAAAAGAACAGGAGATGCATGGATTTCTATTATTAGAGGCTCTGGAATTCTCCTAATAACTCTTTTGTAAAGGGGTTAATCTGTATTTTCTAATAGGTTTATATCTTATTACTAAACAATCCAGTCAATGTAATTAGTTTCATTATTTTCAATTTTAAAATTCCATTTTTCCTTTCAATTTCCCAGAAGATTGATGACAGGGACAGTGGCAATTTCATAGTTACTGTAACACTTCATTCACCTCTCACAACTTATTAAGATTTTCTAATAGTATCCTATAAAGGAAGTACACTTTCCAATAATTTTTTGCTACTGATGTATCACTGACCTTCTTGTATGGGGAAGCTTCTCTGCAACTAGGGAACATAGAATATATTAGAAGAAAATACTGATATTCTATTGAGAGTGACAATTGAGTAAAATTCCTCTGTAAATGTTTAAATGATCTAGGAAATAGGAGAATTGTACCACCCGAGGTTTCTATTGTTCTGCTTGAATTATGAGTTTAATAAAACATTTCAGCCATTTTAGAGCAATTACCCAACCAATATTTTAAAATATAATTGTATTGTATTCCATGATGAGTTGTGAACACAGAACTTTTAATTATAGATTCTTTAAGGATTCAGAAAAGGACCAAGTAACCATCTGGGTGGTACATAGTGTGAGTTTGCGCTTACCACTAAATTTATATCTTCTTAAATACCAATTTTGTTTCTCTGATTCAGGAGAAACACACTATTAAAAAAATTATCATATGTGATCTGACTTGAATCAATGTTATGGAGTTCATTAAAATTGCATATCTCACAGGTTTCAAAGTAACTGAAAGTAATAAAACATGGCAAAGCATTTCCTTGGTATTCAATTAATTCTTTTTCTGCTTGACATTAGGTTATCAGTTTTATGATTCAGTTTCTTCATTAGAGTTCTCAACATTCTTACCCAATCCAGCGGGATGAATGTTCTTAAGGACATCAGAACTGAACTTATCAGAGTCCTTTCCATGAATCTATCAGAGTAAAATGATTCAACTGTATAGATGAGAAAATAATTAGAATGTCCAGGGTTAAAGATATACTTTTGCAGCTCCAAGTCCCTGTCTGAGGGGTAAGTGGGAATGTCATACATACTGCCTTTAACTGTGTTGCATTTTATAACCCATAACTTGCAAAGCTCAGTTTTCAGCTGATGCTTACTTACTCTTCACCTTATGGTGTGGTGCCACAGTCTTGGCTGGGCACAGAATCACGAGCCACCACACACCTTGTAAATTCAAACAGCAATTCTTTATTCCCGAACTCACACCGGTCTCTACCCACGTTCTGGGGAAATCCAAGTTCTGCTGCCGCCCAATTCACCTATTCCACGAGGCAGCAGGATACGCCCTATTCCCCCCCCCCCCCCGCAGGGTACACCTTAAACCTGGAACTTCCCTAAACCCAAGGATGGGATACTCCCTAAAACCTGATCAGCTCTAAACCCGGATCCGCCCTGGTCCTTGAGCAAGGTCACCTTACTAAAGCATACATGCAATGTCCCAGCGAATGTCCTCTAAGCAACATGGGGTATGCTGGCAAGGAAATTTCGATGCGTCATTCCTACTTGGCAATGGCCCTCAGCAGTGTGGAATTTCTTCTTTTCTTCCCACATAGCTTGGATCCCAGACTTCTCTTGTAGATTTGAAAGCTAGTAGACATGCCCTTAGCCCTGTTCTTAATGTTTGTTTTTGTTTTTTCTGTACATTATATGTTACATTTTTCTTTAAGCTATTTTACTGCTGTGAGATTTCAAAAGAGGATCAAATTATTTAAAACAAGAGCTTATATTTCTAAAATAATTCATTTCTGCACTGTTTAAATTTAATGATGAACTTCAATCAATAACTCCCTAATTTTAATTATTAATGACTTCTATTTGTTATTCTACTGACTGCTTTGTAGCTTTTAGTAAACTCATCACTCTTGAAATACGGACCATTTGGAACCCACTTTCTTTCCCTGATTCCAATTCTTTGTCTTTCTATATGAGTAAGGAATCACCAGAGCTTAGTCTTCAGACATTTTCCAAAACTCAGTTGCTTAGGGATTGGGACCCCTCTCTTGGGTTTAATAATCAGGTTGAGCACATGGTGCCCATTGCTATCTCTTTAATTTGATTCTTGGGCTTTTTTAGTCTATGCCAATCGGATTTCAATGTCTAATTTTTAAGTGATAATTTCCTAAAAATATCCCATAGTTCCTTACAAAGAGAATTTGAAGAATTCTTTCATTTTATCTTCTACATTGTTAAAAATATTCAACTTTAAAAAATTATCTATTCCTTTTTATTATTGAGCTAGTGAATACTGTCTATTAAATATTTATCTGTATCCTCATTTGCATTCATTTTTTTCTCCTTACCACCACCTGGTTTAAGTCTAAAGTTCAATTCAACAAGCTTTATAAGAATGTACTAATTGTTTCAAACTAAACTCTTAATCCCAAATCCTTTCATTATAAATATTAATCTTTCAAACTTAATTTGCACCATGTCATGAATGAATTTATGTTTTTCATTACACATTTTTCCCTGACATTAATTCCAAACTTTAAAAAAAGTATACAGGTTAGTAGAATGAAACAGACATTATTATTACTGTGTGTATATATGTTAATGCATGACCAATGTGATTCTGCAACCTGTTTACTCAGAAAAATGAGAAATTATATCCCATCTGATTCAAATGTATGATATGCCAAGGTCATTTTACTGACATGTGTAACTAATTAAAACAAATTAAAAAAATACAGAAAAGTATACATGTTCAACAAGCACATCAAATTAAATGTTGAATATTAGGTCATTTATTATCTATTGCACTACTTTAAAAAAATGAGTATTTAAAAGGTAAGAAACTTAAGATTGCCAAAAAAAAAAGAACAAATAATTGATTTGAAATAACCTAGGTAAGTGTCTTCCATTAATACCACTTATAGAATGTAGGACCAATGTTCAGAAATTAATTTATTTGTTCAAAATCATGTAATAAGTAGTAACTGCATCAGACATTAAAATAATTGAAAACTAGAAACCACATTATCTCCATAGAATTTCATTACATGGGTTTTGAATATAATGTACAACAGTGCATATATTTCATCAATTTGTGCAATTATTTGGATCTAGAATGTTCCCCATAGGCACATGTTTTGTAGGTGTGGTACACAATGCTGCAGTGTGAGTGACAGTGGTCAGTGGTGTGACATTTGGTTAGCAGTTTTATGACTCAGTTTCTTCATTAGAGTTCTCAAAATTCTTACCCAATCCAGTGGAATGTTCTTAAGAAATGCAATTGAATATGACCCTGATCTCCTCAATGAGCTAATCAGCTTATGGGCTGATGGAAATATTGGGTGATGAAGTAAACTTTAGGAAATGGGGTCTACTTAGGACAAACAGGTCATTAGATGCATGTCCTGGAAGAATATATCTTGTCCCTGGTTCTTCTCTCTCAGCTTCCTGGCCACCATGAGGTGAGCATCTTTCTTTTACCACAGACTTCTGATATGATGTTTCTACCTCACCACATGCCTAAAAGGAGTGGAGCCAATGGACTGTGGACCAAAAACTCCAAAATTGTGAGTCAAAATAAACTTTTCCTATTTTAAGTTGATTTTATCAAGTATTTTATTGCTGTGACAGGAAGCTAAAATAATCATATTTATTTATATCATATATTTATAAGCAAGTGTCATATATTTTATAAACACTAAATAATAAGGATTAGATATAAGTTTATGACACTGAACCAAGTGTTTTGTAATTGCTCTTTCAGGTTAATTGACAATAGGATTGTTAGTATTCTAAATATATCATTAAAATTCAAATGAAATGTAACAAAGGTGGCAACTGTATCAGTTAATAATGAACTATAAGTTATCTAACAAATGTCCTCTTACATTTATTTTCCCATTTCATCATACTGTTTTACTTAATTGTGTTTTTACGATTTACATATTGTTCTCAGAATCTTTTTAATCATGAATATTTATTCTTTGGAAGCTGTGAAAATTTAACTAGTTATATATAAGTCCCAAAATAAAATGATCTTATCAGTGAATAAATAAAAGTATTTTTATACTAAAACAAATACTACTACTACCAAAAATAATATTTACATGCTACTACACTATCTATACTTACTAGAACATAATTAAAATATTTCTGTTAAAATTAATTCAATAAATCACTTTTTTTGTGATGTTATCTCAATGTCTACTGTTTTATAATTTTCTGGAGTCTTAATTACATTTATAAGCGAATATGACAGCAGGATAAGCCATCATGTGAGAGAAGAGGTGCAACAAAAATATTTTAAGAGCTATTTTCAAGTGTGTGAATAGAAAAAATATTTAACAAATGAAACACATTTAAATTCAAGTTACCCTATTTTTAGACAAAAAAAAATGTTAATTGAGCTTAGATCATTTAAATTTGCTTTTACAAAATTGGCCGAAAATTGTATTCAGCATGATATCAACTTTTATAAACCTAAAAATATTTTCTTTTAATAGAGCTTACATAAATAGCATTCCATCTTACATGTAATGATTGGAAAACAAAAGTACAAATAAATGCATTTTATATATCTTTTACTGTTATTTTCTCTCATAATTTTTATCTAATGTTAGTTTTCTTAGTATACAGGGAATACATATGCACATATATATTAAAGACTATATTCATGATTATACCCAGTAGAGGAAAATATGTCTTTTTCTTTTTTGCTATAGAGTTTATTTTATAAACTGGCACTGGTAACCTCTTTAAAATATTTCTTTAATAATGAAAAGTCAAACTATATGGATTTTACAGTATTTTTATTGTCTGTTTTCATTCTTTCCATTGAAGAAGTTGATTTATATTTAACTCCCAAAAGTGACAAAAAGGAAAACCTTCTATAAGTTATACTTTCATTTTATTTTTAAAAGTTGCTTCAAATCGCTGCACATTAGGACTCTGCAAATAGGTTCATTTATTTTTTGGATGCTTTTTGAATTTTGAACCAAGATTATAAGCCATATATCTTCAAGTAGAATGCATAGTTCCTCAGTATCTTACATGTATTCATTCTTTGGATTTCTGCAAAGTGATATTATGACAATGTTTAAGGCACTATATTCTTTATTCAGGCCTACCAACTTATTTACTTTTTGGAAAATAACTTGGTTAGAGGTACATCTCTATCATCCATTTCCTTGTTTCTTGTTTTTATTTCCGTCTTGATATGTCAAAATATATCTTCATTAAAGTTTTTTTGTATTTCTGTTGTCATGATTAAAAAATGATAGTTAAGTGACATCCATGATGATCATCATATTGCCAAGGAGGTGAATATTTAAGGTCCCATTTAGAAGTAGGGAAGGAGCTGTGCAGTTTAAGCTCCTCACTATCTTCTTAATCCATTTCAGTGCATTTCAAGGTGAAACTCATCCACATTTTTATAACAGTAATATCATTATTACCCAATCTAAGGATTAATGTTCATGCCACTAAATCCTTTTTTAATAATTGACATCATGGCCACTTACTTCTTGAAACATCTCTGTGGTGGGTAGATTGACAGCTTTTCAAAGATGTCAAATTCTTCATCCGGAGAATGAGTCGGTTGGGCAATATGACAAAGAGGGATAAAGTCTAAGATTGCTACTCATCTGACTTTGTGATGAGGAAATTATCTTGGATTATCCAGAGACGTCCGATGTGGTCACAGATGTCCGTAGGTGTGTAAAAGGAAGGCAGAATCAAAGAGATGCAGCACGGAAAGACCTGTTTGCCATTTAGAGCTTTGAAGATGATGGGGGATATGAGACAAAGAGTGCAGGCACCCTCTAGAAAGGGGTCAAAGAAACAGAGTTCCCCTTACAGGCTCCAGATGAAACCCAGAGCTACAGATACCTTGATTTTAGCCCCATGATATATTTTGAATTTCTGACCTCCAGCACTCTAATTGTATTGTTTTAAATGCTTTTGGTAATTTGTCATAACAGCAATAGGAAATGCACTTTTTTTTCTTAATATACTAAATATCAAATCCTCTCCTTTTTTTTTTTTAAATTTGCGATTGGATTCTATTACTTCTCTTGACCACTTGATATCAGGGTTCTACTGGAATTCTTTTTTAGGCACTCTTTTCTTTATACTCACTCTTTCCATATTTACTAGGCCCTGAAATCTTGTTCCTTGTCTAAATATACTGTATTTGAATTATTGAATGTTTTTATAAAAATCCTTCCTGTTATTTTACATAATTATAATTATTTTCTATTGTTTACCATATCTCATTGGTAACTTCACTATCATTTAATTATCCTGGTGTGAATGGACCACGAAGAACAATCAGTCTTGTTTGGGTATTTTGGTGCAAACCTGTACTTGTTTCTGTTTGCTTTATGTCTACTGATACCATTAGTTAGGCCTTTAGGTATTGATGCTCAGTTTTATGGAGTGGTTATATGAAATGACAATAGTATCAGCTGTGTATAAGCATTTCAATTCATAAATTCGAATTCTTCCTGGCCAACATATTGTATTACCAATCTACATGCATATTATTCTATTCTGATGTGTCTATACTCATATTACATTGGAGTTTATTTTACCCTTCTGTGATGCAGTGAGAATGAAGACACACACACACACACACACACACACACACACACACACACATATATATATATAATCTCATCCACATTTTATATAATATATTTATATAAATATAAGTATATTAGCAATTGTTTTGTGAAAATGATCTGCAAGTCTTTTGTATAATATTTCATTAGTTTGTTTATTTTTCCCAAATGTTTTCTATTCCAGCCTTTAGATGCCTTAGATATTTACATTTTGCCAGTTTATGTGTAGTAACTGTCTTATTTTAGTCTATGGCTTTCCTTTCTCCTATTGCATGTGTGTCTTTTGGGAAACACAAAGTGCTGAGCACATTCAGATAGCCCTTCCCGATCTACATCCTCTTTTCTCCCTTCTCCTCAGGCCTAGAAGGTGGACTTTAACAAACTTCATCAACAAGTTTTTGTGACCTTTGGCTTTTTGTTAGATTCAGGCTATGGGAATCACAGACTGATGATAAGATATTAATTCCCCTGACTTCTTCAGTGCATTTCATTTAAGGCATCCTACTGTACCACACGGATGCCTTCCTTCTGAAGGCAGATAGATCTACATGGGTGTCTTCCTTAAGGCTCTGGGGTATTCTGCCTGGGAAGATCTCTTCAGGCTTTGTAATTGATTATGGTTTGACAGTAACCAAGCCCTGGGACTGTGTATTATCTTTGTGGTCACCTTTCAATCACACCTTCTAAATGGCCCCATTGAGACGGATCCATTCTCAATTTATTTTTTTAAGACCATGTACTCTAAGTTGTTTTTATTTTAATCAATTAGAAAATGAACTGAGAATGTGTGTGTGTATTACAATTTTTCTTCTAATATCAAAAATAATATTGAAAAATTAAGAGAAGAAGAGCCTATTATATTTACCCATATACATAATTCATTTTCTTTTCCTCTCTCTTCCTTGCTTCAGATATTTTTATTTTACTGTTTCTATTCTGTTTACAGAATTTCCATTAAGCTATTGTTTTAGAGTAGCTTTACTGTGGCACATTATTTTTAGTTTTCCTTCATCTGATATCTTAATTTTTCTTTATTCTGAAGGATTTTTCTTCTACTGGTTGTAGGATTCTTGGCACCTTTCTTTTAGTACTTGCAAACTATGCTGTCACTTCATTTGGACCTCTGGTTTCCTGATGAAAACTTTACCGCCATTTAAGTTGATTTTTGCTGCTTCCCATATTTTTCTTTGCATCTATTTTTCAGGAATATGACTATCAAATATATTACCATGGATTTCTCTGAGGTTTTTCTCTGACATCCATCCAGTCATAGGAATCTTTTGATTTGTGTTTTGTCATTTGGGCAAGTTTTCAGCCATCATTTCATGACTCATATTGTATTTTTCTCTCTCCTTCCTTTCCATGACTCCAGTTATACAAATGTTACATCTTCAACTTTAAGTGTATATTGCTTTTTCTGTATATTCATGTATTTATTTTTGAACATACTTTCTGTAGTACACAGTGGATAATAACTATTGTTCTATCTTCCAGTTCACCCCCTTTTTTTCCATTATGTTCTTGATTATCTTTTCATTTTGGTTATAAAATTTGAATTTGATTTTTATTATTTTAATTTGTTTACTGAGACTTCATGCTTTTTTTAGTTTTAACAGTATTTATAATTGCATAGTAAAGCATTTTCATGAGAGCTGCTTTAAAATCTTTGCGAGACAATTCCTACAGATAATTCTATATTGTTTAACATTTCCATACCTTGTTTAATACTTTTTTTTTTATATGACGTGGGATTTCCATGGTCCTTGATAGGAAAAGTAATTTTTGAAGCCTGGATATTGCGGTTATTTTGTTTTGAGAATACAAATCTTATTTAAATTTCCTTTTTTTTTTACCTGTAGTTTAAAAATTTTTGCAGCATAAATAAAAGGGTGTCATATTCAACACAAGGGTAGCAGTCTCTGGTCAACACCCATGTCACTCAAAGGTCAAGGGATAGGTATGACTACAGGATTGTGAAGTTCTGGCTCTCTATTTGGCCTATGTCAATACTTCCCTGGTTGTGAAGATTAGGGGTACCTCAAAATTCCTCCCTCATGGTCTCCACTGACTTCACAGGTTAGGGGTGCACCATCAGTTGATAGCCCAAATTCACCAGTAAGCCTCCTGTGTCAACAGTCCTGTGGAGAGCAGGACCTTGTGACAGCAGAGTGTTAGACCTCCATGACATAAAGGTGGAAGTCTTGGCTCCCCATTAAACATCTTCCGGGATAGATGAAGATGGAACAGAGATGTTTAATTGTGTGTGTGTGTGTGTGTGTGTGTGTGTGTGTGTGTGTGTGTGTAATGTATGTTTTTCCAGTATTTTTCTGGACTACAGTAGTCAGCAACAGTTATTGTTAAGGTTAGTTTTGTTTGTGTCCATAGTTATTGGTTTCTTTGGCTTTTGGGCTTTGTTAGCCAAAAGTCTTGATATGAAAGGAAAAAAGAAAACTCAGAGAAATTACCCACCAATTCTTCTTTGGTTTCCCAAATCTTTAGGCTATTTACCTTCCTGCTCCACCTTTCATCATCTTCTATTTGCTATCCATATATAAAACATCAAGATTTTTAGTTGTGCTTACAATTTCGATCTCTTGAACACATGGAAGTTTTCGATAATCATTGTTTTAATGTTTTTTAAAACTAATCTTCTCATGTCTATTATTTCTCAGTTGATTTCAGTCATTTATTTGATTACTGGTTATGTATCATATTTTCTTGCTTCTTTGTGTGCCTGGACATTTCTATTTAGATTGCAAGCAAAGGTTTTATCATTCTCTCTTAGGTAGTTGTGAGCATTGTTCTGTGATATAAAGTTTCTTGAATTCACCTTACTTCCTTTAGTGTTGCATTATACTTTGTTATCAAGGGTGAAAAGCAGCTTTTTTTGGAGCAGGCCAATTTTCTTTCAAGGAATTCAGTGGATGGCCTATTTGGAAATCTTGTCTACGTAGCTGATACAACTGATGCTTTTGTGTAAGCTCTAGTAATTGTTTTGATTCCTCTCTCCAATGGTTCTGTTCCATTATTGGCAGATTTCTTATATGTAGTTCAGATCAGGACTAAACCAGAAATGTAAGGGGACTTAAATGAAGATCTCCAGAGTACCCTCTTCAACCTCTCACTTCCATATTCTCTCACTCTCATATTCCCATATTTTCCCCACATTTTCTAGCTGCTTTGGAATCCATAAGTTTCCTGTTGTCTCCTCAACTCAATGAACTCTGTTTAAATTCCATTTTCTGGACTTTTGATAGCATATTCCCTCCAGACAAAGCAGAGAAATTTTATGTTTCAGACTATTTCCTTTCTTTCAAAAACTAGGATCTTGTGTGGCTTCTGAAATATTTTTCTTACATTTGAAAAATTTTACTACAGGTTCATTAAGAATGATGAATGTATGGTTCATAATAGCCAAAGGTGAAATTTATATTATTAATTTTGGGGGGGAATAATTAGTGATTTGAAGGAATTCTTTTAGATGCAGAGATAGCACTGGAATGTTCTGTGAGCTGTTTTTCCTGTTTCCACTATTGCTTGCATCATACAAAGTTAAAGTACAATTATCCTGATTTTATTATGGCACATCATGTGTATGTATCAAATTATCACACTATACATCATAAATGTGCAAAATAAACAAGCAAGTTATCATTGGCATAATGTGTGTGTGTGTAGTTCTATGCCATTATAGATGTGTATATCCACCTCTGCATCTATTTACAAAACCATTTCATCACAACAAAGTTCTCACTCATGTAACACACTTAACATCACACCTACTCACCCAGCTCCTACAATCTCTCCTCTTTATAAATCACTACCTGTTACATAGTTCTATAATTTTGTCATTTTGAGAATATTCTGTAAATATTCACCTACAGTATGTGCATGCTTGGTATTCTTGTTCTTTTTTTGTGCATCTATATCCAGAATAATGACCTTAAAAGCCATTCAAACTTGACTGCTCATGTAATGAGGAATATTTGACTTGTTTCAGGTTTTGAACTTCTACAGGTGAAGTTACAGGTATGATCGTTTTTATGTTGCATGTGCCATACAGCTTTATTTTCCTGGGACAAATTACTAGGAGTGATATTACTGGCTTGTATAATAATTTAAGTTCAATAGTCAAAAAGCAAATAAACAGAGGGTGCCAAACTGTTTTCCAAAGTAGGTGTTCATTTGCTTACACGTTGACCATGTATCAGAGATCCAGTTTTGTCACATCTTTGTAGACTTGGTTATTGTCACTGATTTTTATTTCAGCTCTCTAATAGGTATGCGATAATATCATACTCCTTACCAAGTCATAAATTATTCTTCCAGTTTTCCTCTGTTTTATTATGTGTTGTTTTGACTTTTTAATTTAAGTCTATGAGTAATAGCTGAGGACATTATACAGTTTAAGTCAGGCTGCAATTTTGCCTAGGTATAATGAACTATTCCACGAACATTTGTTGAAATGAGATCCTTCATCTATCGAATTGCTTTTGCATCTTTGTTAAAAGTCTTTTATCCATTCTGTAGGGAGCTATTTCTGCATGCTCTGCAATTTTCCATTGATCGATGTGTCTGTCATCACAGTTTCCACATAGTATTGATCACTATGACTACATACTACATCTGAAAATCAGGTAAAGTGTTCTATATCAATCTGTTTTTCTTTTTTCTTCCAGAATTATAAGCTTTTCTAGTTATTTTGTTTTTCAGATGAATTTAAATGTATCTTATTTATTCTTATATAGATCATCACTACATTATCAAATTTTATTTTTTACTTTAATATGGTTAGGATACAGAAATTTATTTGATGTTTATGTATTACCTTCTAAAGATAGAAGATACAATAAATAAATAAATAAATAAATTGTTAATTCTACTAAGATTTTATTTTTTAAAATTGAGATTTTTCTTATTAGAAAATCATGACAGGAAGATGGCCGCTGCGTACGGGGGTTGCTGAAGTGCTGAGCGTGGTGCTCAGAGCAGCGGCTTTAATCGAGATTTTGCGCAGCTTGTTAGAGCTCCTTTCACCATTAATCTGTAGCGGACCACTTTGCCAAGCAGCAGAAAGAACAAAGAGATTGAAAAAGAGACGCTTGGCTCCCGGACGCTTTGCTGCTCAGAGCTGCGGGCGCTTTGCGCCCATCTGCTTCCTCTTTCACTTCGCTCTCGGCAGAGAAGCTGAATGTGTAATCAGCAGTGGATTGTAAGTACTTGAGGCAAAGAAAGCTCAGTGCGCCCAGCCCCCTTTTTTTTTGTTGAATATTTTCTATACAGGGAGAGTTAGTAGATTGGGATTGTTGGCTGGGCTGTGGTTTCGGGGCTGAAAATCCACTCCGCGGGAGCCGCCATTTGCTTTCTGCTTGCTGTCTTGATGGCTCTGTCTACATTGTACAGCAGCCGCATCTAGAGGCTGGAACTGGGCTGCGTGCCGAGCCCTGTCCTCCGAAGGCTGGACCACGGCCTCGAGTGCCTCGGTAGCCTGTTCGCCACTGCACCTTCGGGCAGAGCCTGCTCCCGGGTCGTTTGGCATCCCCCTGCGAGGGGACCCGTGCTCCGGAGGAGGGGGCCAGAGAGCCGCGGCAGTAGCCGCTTGGGCCCCGGGAGCCAGGCACCAGGCCGAGGAGTGGCAGAGGCCGCGGCGGCGCTGCTAAGGTCGCGGACAAGCGTGGCTCCCGTGAGCGCAGCCCAGAGGTGGAGGCGACGGCAGCAGGGTTTCATTTCTAGAAAACTGGACTGGAAACAGAAGCAGCAGTGTGTATAACCCCAAGATCTTGCTTATGCCAGGAAGCTGTAAGGGTAACATGAATATCATTGAGGAGGTCTAACATGACGGCAGGCATGGAGAGATCAAGTCTCTGACCTCTTCAACTGTGCGGGCATAGGGAGCTGTAAATTATCTAAAGGCTGTTTGCTCAGGATCACTAGGCAATGCTGAGCTGATGTGGATCTGGGGCGTATGGTCTGGGTCCCTCAGAAAACACACACTGAGCACAGATCAGCTACATTCAAGCTCCAAATTCCGGTTCGCTGCTTCTCATGACTCAGCACTAACGATCCCGCTGAAATAACTGGTTGGCCCTTCTGAACTTAGAGGTAAAAGCCAACTGAGCCTTCATAGGCAGTGGCCACAGGACTGAAACGGGGATTGGGAGAGATAGTGAGAACCCACCCGTTGCATTGGTCACCTGGCATAGGGAACGAACGGTCACCATTTGCATGGGATACCACCTTGGCAGAGAACTGACGTCATGGGCGGAGGAGATAACTGCATTGAAACCAACGAGACAGGTGTGTAATCCCCTAGTCATCTCCCTCCACACAGCGGGGGAAACCTTAAGGGCCCCTCCCAGCTCTCCTCTGAGCACGATAGCCAGACCGAGGGAATCAGGAGTGGTGCAGGACTCGCTGCGCGAAACTCCCGGCTACCACTCCCACCAGTGCTGACAGCTGAGGTCTCTTGCACCAGCTACCGGGGGCGTGGCTACCAGAGGGCAAGCAAATTTGCTGGGGGTTCTCAGCCGCAAGCTCTACAAACTTAGGGTCTGAGGGAGGCAAATAGGGAGAGGGAGCCCAGGTGTTCATGAAAACAGGGCTCCCAGGAACAGCAGACCTGGCGTGTACCAGTATTGTGGTGAGAGTCACAGGTGAGCATGGCCTGGATTGAGGAACCACAAAAGAAGGCCCAGGGCACTCAGGATTGGAGACCCGCCCAGTCTGGGAGGAAGAGCTGCTGCACAGCGATCAGTTTCCATATATTGAGAGGAGAAGCTTGACCCAGTGGGCACAGCGCCACCTACTGGAAGAGAAGTTAATCGAAATCTTGGACTATATTTATTATTATTATTATTATTATCATTTTTTTCTCTTTTTCTCTTTTTCCTATTTCTTTCATTTTAAATTTTTGTTGTTGTTGTTCTTTAAATTTTTTTAATGTTTTTAATTTTTTGTTTAAATTTTTTTTATTTTATTATTTTTTTTTCATTTTCATTTTCATTTTTCTATTATCATTATTATTTTTGTAAAAAAAATATTCATTTCTTTCTTTCTTTATTGTCTAATTTTTGTTTGTTTGTTTGTTTTTGTTTCTTTTGTCTTTTCATTTCTTTTCAATTTTCTTAATCACCCTTCCTTGAATTCTACCTGCCTACTCTCATTCTCTTTAGTGACTTCTTCCCTGCCCTTCTAATATCCTTCCTCCCAAGCATCAAATAAATTTATAAGAGTAAAGAGTAACTCAGCACTCAAACAGAACAAGAAGTAACATGAACAGTATAAAAAAGCAAGGAAGAAAAGGACTACAAACAATGAAGGACAGCCTAAATATTCAGGAGGAACTAGAGTCACCAGAAGAATGGTCACATAAAGAACTCAAGGAATACCTTAGATAGATGGAATGGAACCTTAAAAAAGGATATGAGACAGCAAATTCAAACAGTGAAAGAACACATTGAGAATGAATTACATAAACAGATAAAAGAAGAAGTTAAGCATCTTTATCAGGAGATAGAGATTATAAAAAATCAAACAATAATTCTAGAAATGAAGGAAACGATAAACCAAATTAAAAACTCAAACGAGAGTATCACTAACAGAATGGAGCAAGTAGAAACCAGAACATCAAATAATGAAGACAAAATATATCATATTGAAAACAGCCTAGCCAACTCAGAAAGGCTGGTTAAAAATCACGAGAAAAACATCCAAGAGATATGGGATAACATAAAAAAACCAAATCTACGAGTCATCGGGATAGAGGAAGGTACAGAGATTCAAACCAGGGGAATGAGTAACCTGCTGAATGAAAAATTACAGAAAACTTTCCAGAATAAAAAAGGAAACAGATATACAAATTGAAGATGCATACAGGACACCAAGCACACAAAATCACAGTAGACCAATGCCAAGACACATTGTTATGAAGATATCCAATATACAGAACAAAGGGAAAATATTAAAAGCTACAAGAGAAAGGAGGCAGATCACATTCAGGGGTAAATCAATAAGGTTAACAACGGATTTTTTATCACAGACGCTGAAAGTGAGAAGATCCTGGAACAACGTATTTCAAACACTGAAAGACAATCGATGCCAACCAAGAATTCTGTATCCAGCAAAATTAAGCTTCAGGTATGACAACGAAATAAAAATCTTTCATGATAAACAAAAGCTAAAAGAATTTGCAGCCAGAAAACCAGCATTGCAAAGCATTTTGAGCAAAACATTACATGAGGGAGAAATGAAAAACAATAACCAAAACCATCAGTGGTAAGTGCCTTGGTAAAGACAGAGGGCAAGGGGAAAGATAATCATGGAGAAACAAACTAAAAGAAGGTAAATAATCAAACATGGCTGGAAGTACAAACCATATATCAATAGTAACTCTGAATGTTAATGGCTTAAACTCTCCAATAAAGCGACATAGGCTGGTATCATGGATTTAAAAAAACAAATCCAACAATATGCTGCCTCCAGGAGACACATCTGATTGGAAAAGACATACACAGGCTGAAGGTGAAAGGATGGGAAAAAAATATACCACGCACACGGTCCTCGTAAGCAAGCAGGGGTGGCCATCCTCATATCAAATAAAATCGACTTCAAGACTAAGTTAATCAAAAGGGATAAAGAAGGTCATTATATACTGTTAAAAGGAACCGTTCACCAACAAGACATAACAATTATCAATATTTATGCACCAAATAATGGTGCTGCGACGTTCATAAAAGAAATTCTCCTCAAATTCAAGAATCAAATAGACCACAACACAATAATTATGGGTGACTTCAACACACCTCTCTCACCATTGGACAGATCTTCTAAAAAAAAGTTGAATAAAGAAACTATAGAACTCAATATCACAATCAACAACCTAGACTTAACTGACATATATATAATATATCAACTAACATCAAGTGGATATAATTTTTTTCTCAGCAGCACATGGATCCTTCTCAAAAATAGACCATTTATCATGCCATAGGGCATCCCTCAGTAAATATACAGGGGTGGAGATAATACCATGCATTTTATCTGATCATAATGGAATGAAAATGGAAATCAATGATAAAAGAAGGAAGGAAAAATCCTACATCACATGGAAAATGAACAATATGTTACTGAATGATCAATGGGTTACAGAAGACATAAAGGAGGAAATCAAAAAATTCTTAGAGTTAAATGAAAACACAGACACAACATATCTGAATCTATGGGACACAATGAAAGCAGTTTTAAGAGGGAAATTCATCGCCTGGAGGTCATTCCTCAAAAAAAGGAAAAATCAACAAATAAATGAGCTCACACTTCATCTCAAAGCCCTAGAAAAGGAAGAGCAAAACAACAGCAAATGTAGCAGAAGGCAAGAAATAATTAAAATCAGAGCGGAAATCAATGAAATTGAAACAAAAGAAACTATTGAAAAAATTAACAAAACTAAAAGTTGGTTCTTTGAAAAAATAAATAAGATCGACAGACCCCTAGCCATGCTAACGAAGAGAAGAAGAGAGAGAACTCAAATTACTAACATACGGGATTAAAAAGGCAATATCACAAGAGACGCTACAGAAATACAGAAGACAATTAGAAATTATTTTGAAAACCTATATTCCAATAAAATAAAAGATAGTGAAGACATCGATAAATTCCTTAAGTCATATGATTTGCTCAGACTGAGTCAGGAGGATACACACAATTTGAACAGACCAATATCAATGGATGAAATAGAAGAAGCAATCAAAGACTTCCAACCAAGAAAAGCCCAGGACCGGATGGGTATACAGCGGACTTTTACAAAACCTTTAAAGAAGAATTAATACCAATACTTTCAAGTTATTTCAGGAAATAGAAAAAGAGGGAGCTCTGCCAAATTCATTCTATGAGGCCAACATCACCCTGTTTCCGAAACCAAAGACACCTCAAAGAAAGAAAACTACAGACCAATATCTCTGATGAACCTAGATGCAAAAATCCTCAATAAAATTCTGGCGAATCGGATACAAAGGCACATCAAAAAAATTGTACACCATGATCAAGTAGGATTCATCCCTGAGATGCAAGGCTGGTTCAATATACGGAAATCAATGTTATTCACCACATCAATAGACTTAAAGATAAGAACTATATGATCATCTCAATAGATGCAGAAAAAGCATTCGACAAAGTACAGCATCCCTTTATGTTCAAAACACTAGAAAAACTAGGGATAACAGGAACTTACCTCAACATTGTAAAAGCTATCTATGCTAAGCCTCAGGCTAGCATCATTCTCAATGGAGAAAAATTGAAGGCATTTCCCCTAAAATCTGGAACAAGACAGGGATGCCCTCTATCACCACTTCTATTCAATATAGTTCTCGAAACACTGGCCAGAGCAATTAGACAGATGAAAGAAATTAAAGGCATAAAAATAGGAAAAGAAGAACTTAAATTATCACTATTTGCGGATGACATGATTCTATACCTAGAAGACCCAAAAGGGTCTACAAAAAAACTACTAGAACTAATAAATGAATTCAGCAAAGTGGCAGGATATAAAATCAACACGCATAAATCAAAGGCATTTCTGTATATCAGCGACAAAACTTCTGAAACGGAAATGAGGAAAAACACTCCATTCACAATATCCTCAAAAAAAATAAAATACTTGGGAATCAACCTAACAAAAGAGGTGAAAGATTTATACAACGAAAACTACAAAACCCTAAAAAGAGAAGTAGAAGAAGATCTTAGAAGATGGAAAAATATACCCTGTTCATGGATAGGCAGAACTAACATCATCAAAATGGCGATATTACCCAAAGTTCTCTATAGGTTTAATGCAATCCCAATCAAAATCTCAACAGCATTTCTTGTAGAAATAGATAAAGCAATCATGAAATTCATATGGAAAAATAAAAGACCCAGAATAGCAAAAGCAATTCTAAGCAGGAAGCGTGAATCAGGCGGTATAGCGATACCAGATTTCAAACTATATTACAGAGCAATACTAACAAAGACAGCATGGTACTGGTACCAAAACAGGCGGGTGGACCAATGGTACAGAATAGAGGACACAGAGACTAATCCACAAAGCTACAACTATCTTATATTTGATAAAGGAGCTAAAAGCATGCAATGGAGGAAGGATAGCATCTTCAACAAATGGTGCTGGCAAAACTGGAAATCCATATGCAACAAAGTGAAACTGAATCCTCTCCTCTCACCATGCACAAAAGTTAACTCAAAGTGGATCAAGGAGCTAGATATCAAATCAGAGACTCTGCGTCTGATAGAAGAAAAAGTTGGCTCCAATCTACATATTGTGGGGTCGGGCTCCAAATTCCTAAATAGGACACCCATAGCACAAGAGTTAATAACAAGAATCAACAAATGGGACTTACTTAAACTGAAAAGTTTTTTCTCAGCAAGAGAAACAATAAGAGAGGTAAATAGGGAGCCTACATCATGGGAACAAATTTTTACTCCTCACACTTCAGATAGAGCCCTAATATCCATTGTATACAAAGAACTCAAAAAATTAAACAATAAGAAAACAAATAACCCAATCAACAAATGGGCCAAGGACCTGAACAGACACTTCTCAGAGGAGGACATACAATCAATCAATAAGTACATGAAAAAATGCTCACCATCTCTAGCAGTCAGAGAAATGCAAATCAAAACCACCCTAAGATACCATCTCACTCCAGTAAGATTGGCAGCCATCATGAAGTCAAACAACAACAAGTGCTGGCGAGGATGTGGGGAAAAGGGTACTCTTGTACATTGCTGGTGGGGCTGCAAACTGGTGCGGCCAATTTGGAAAGCAGTATGGAGATTCCTGGGAAAGCTGGGAATGGAACCACCATTCGACTCAGCTATTGCCCTTCTCGGCCTATTCCCTGAAGACCTTAAAAGAGCATGCTACAGGGATACTGCCACATCTATGTTCATAGCAGCACAATTCACAATAGCTAGACTGTGGAACCAACCCAGATGCCCTTCAATAGATGAATGGATAAAAAAAAATGTGGCATTTATACACCATGGAATATTACGCAGCACTAAAAAATGACAAAGTCATGGAATTTGCAGGGAAATGGATGGCACTAGAGCAGATTATGCTTAGTGAAGCTAGCCAATCCCTAAAAAGACCCTCATTGTTATACAAAATTTCACATAAGAGGTTGTGAGGGGAACCGGAAAATAAACAAGGAGAGAAATGAATTACGTTAGATGGGGTAGAGAGAGAAGATGGGAGGGGAGGGGAGGGGGGATAGTAGAGGATAGGAAAGGTAGCAGAATACAACAGTTACTAATAGGGCATTATGTAAAACTGTGGATGTGTAACTGATGTGATTCTGCAATCCGTATATGGGGTAAAATTGGGAGTTCATAACCAACTTGAATCTAATGTATGAAACATGATATGTCAAGAGCTTTGTAATGTTTGAACAACCAATAAAAAAAAATAAAATCATGACATAGGTGAACACAAACTGTTTAGTATTCACATTCCATACATACATGCTTTTGTGATTTTCCTTGCCTTATTGTTCTCAAAATAAGGTCAAATAAAAATGGTGAGAACAATTATCTTTGCTTTATTTAATAATGTAGAAAAATTAAAATTCCATGGATCATTATTTACCATGATATTAGCTACAGATATTTTTTAGAACCTTTTCTTTTTCAGGTAGAATTATTTCTCTTTTATATACATTATTCTAAGGTTTTTTTCTCATAAAAGGTGTTGGATTTTGTCAAAGATTTGATATGACTATATCAAGATAATCAAATAATTTTCTCCTTTATTTTACTACTGCAATGAACATAAAATTATTTTGCATGTTTTGATATTGCCATATTATATTTGTTATTTATTTGTAGGTATTTATGTACCTATGTTTATGAGGGATGACATTTGTATACACTTTTTATTTTCCTTTTCAAATTTTTGGTATTTGTACTATAATTATCTTAAATGAGTTTGGAACTTTTCTTTCCCCTATATTTTGTCATATAAAGAATAGAATTTACTCCTGGTAAGGGACTCTCAATCCTATGGTGTGAACTTTCTTGTGTCTCTAACATGTCAGTAATGTTAGTAAGTAGTCCTTGTTCATGTTATACCAGAACCGAACATTTATTTTTGCTTTATAAGATCTTGCCTCTTCATTTTTCTAAGACATAGAAAATTGTTTTCTGCTGAGCCGTTTGAAATGATATTGTGCTTATTTGCAGCCTAGCTGTCAGTCAAGAGTATACAGGCAACTTCTGGACTTCTGGACTCCCCACCTTCTGTGATCCTACTTTCCAAGTTTCATCTATGGCCTCCCTTTCTTATCAATAGGTGTAGCTAAATAATTTGTAAGGCATAGTGCAAAATGATATGTGGGATCCCTGTTCAAAAACAGGAAAAAAAATAATAAAGTTAAAAAAATTAGTTTTTACTTACCTTCTTCAGTGGTCTCTAGATTTGTCATGATATTTAAAATTTGATATTTATTTTCTTAAAGATATTTAAGTATCAGATATAATTTTACTCTTAACTTTATACTTTCAGATTCCAGGTTTTCAAAAGCAAATATAGGAGGACTTAACCCATACATGGAGTCAATGAAATTGCACAGTTTGCATTTATATACATTTATATCTCGATCTTATCAGAAACATATAAACACTGAACAAAAAACAACTCAACTGTTTAAAAAAATCTTCCTTGTTGTTGTATGCACATTATATCTACACACTCTGCCTTTGGCTGAAAAATTAATTAGAGAGAAATGAAGGGAAAGAAACGATGGATTCACCAATCTTTCACATTCTCTGGCATTGTTTCAGCACCTAAGGTTAAACTTGGAAGTAACATAAATAAGAAAGAATATGATAGAGTTTCTTAGAATATCAATGCTTTCTTTTTGTGTCTGAATCAAGTTCTATTTGGAGATGAAAGCTTAACCTTTCAGTGCTATCAGCTCCCCCACTTAGCTCTGATCTGCTCACTCTGCACTGACCTGAATTCTCATTGAACTTCACACATTTTGAGCCAACCAGAATTCAGTGCCTATGGAGCATCACAAATGCAATATGTGAATGGAACAGCAAGGAAGAGCAGGCATGCATATTGCAGGTCTCTCCTCTGTTCACTTACATGCTCTATTGCACCATTGAACTTCAATTACAAAACACAAGTTCAAAGATGAAAGTATTAAGAACTCTCAGATGGCAGCACCAGAGGATTAAACCAAGTGTGACATCTTTCTGAGCATGAGGTCTGTCACTGGACAGGCTACAGGCCACAAAGCTGGTCCTGTCTCAGCTCCAGCAGTCTTGATGTGTGCATATTGATCTCCATTACTTTTCCCTGGATGCAGTAGTGACATTACCTTTTAGGCACGAAGCTCTTTATGTGGACATTCATTGTGTATCTTCATTCTTTCAGGAACAACAGCTCTCTGACAGCTATTTACCTAATACTTGAGAAAGACTGCCTTATGATTTTTCCAGTTATGGCTGTTTAAGGAAATAAAAATAAATCTGGGACCAACCATTGACTGTCCTGGATGACAATGGAAGTCAAGTTAATTTTCTCACATGTTTGCAAATTTCTTAGCTGTTTGCTATAGAGTATATAGCAATGATTATTGCATAATTAAGCTCATTTTAAAACTTATTTAAGTCAGTGAATTATTATATTAAATATTATGTTAACAAAATATGATACATCTGTTTCTGGGCTTTTATTTTCTCTTTTCCTGAAGTTGCAGTTCAATGTTGTCATTGAATTCCCTGTGATGATCATCCAATGTGGTAACAGATGAATTGTGTCTTATATACTATTTTTACCTTCCTGCTGCTATTAAATCATCTACAAAGGCAATTCAAGACAGGTGGGAAAAAAAAACAAGTGATATATATATATTTATAGAGAGATATATAGATATACATATACTATATATGGATATATATGTAGATATATCTATATGTATCTATATATCCATATATATATGGATATATAGATACAGTTTAGATATACATAACTAAGGTTGAACAAAAAGAAATGTTTATTCAGTATAAGATGTTTTGTTCTCTGTTACAACTTACTTTTTTCTGCTGAAATTGTCTTTATGTTCCTATGCAGTTCTTACATACCCTATGTGTAATACACAATAAGCCATATACAGTTATGTAACACTTTATTCTTCAATATAAACATTTCTCTACCATAAGTTCACATCACTTTTACTCTGTGTATCTTTGGACCAGACTGTTGTAAGAGGCCTCATGATCCTCCCCAGGGAGATGCTGCAGCTTATGAGGGGCTGAAGGAGCTCAAGGCACCAGAGCTCTGCCAGACTCTCCTTTGGTATCCAGATGCCTAAGGAAAACTGCTACAAAAAAATGGCAAAAATGGAACAAGGAACAAGAAAGGCCACTTTCTACCTTAGGTCCTATGGCAGTTGATTCTAAAGGTTGTGTCACCAAACGTGGTTGCAAATAAAAATGCTATAACAGATTTGACAACAGAAGCTGTAAGCATGATGATAGTAGCACCTCCACAGAGGGAGAGGCTAAGGCTGAGCCCTGTGGGTTTTCTTCCAAGATCTTAGAACTCAGGAAATGATGTGGTTTTGGATAAGGGTGGTAAATCTCATAAAAAGGTAGTGATGATTTTGGCCTCTATGACTGCAGAAGAGATCATGGAAAATTTTTAAAAGGGAAGCTGAAAAATAAATAAATAAAAACAAGATATGAAAAGTAGATCCTTGATCCTTGAAGGACTTTATAATATCTAATGATGAAGAGACTACTAAATAAGGAAAACGTATTTAAATGCAGAAATGAACACACACACACACACACACACACACACACACACAATATGGCAACTAGAACCCAGATCCTTTGACTTTTCATTGAATGCAGTTATCCTAATTATAACCTAAAATGGTGATATCTCTACAATATATGTGGAATTATGGAGATTGCCTTCTAATGTTGTTTTAAAGTAACAAAAAAAATCAGGTTGGTTTTGTAGTCTTAACATATTTTAAGATGCTTATCTAAATGTAAAACTGTTTTATGATTTTTAAAAACTATATAGAATAATTTGTAAAAATATAGTAAAGAATAATCAAGGGCTGGGGATGTGGCTCAAACGGTAGCGCGCTCGCCTGGCATGCGTGTGGCACGGGTTCGATCCTCAGCACCACATACAAACAAAGATGTTGTGTCCGCCGAAAACTAAAAAGTAAATATTAAAATTCTCTCTCTCTCTGTCTCAAAAAAAAAAAAAAGAATAATAAAGACATGTAAGTTGAAAAAGTTAATTATTTTTGAGAAGACACTAAATTTCAGTTCTCCTCAATAGTCATCTTCAATCTTCAAATCCATTAATTAGTTGTTATGAATTTCCAAAAATTATTAAAAGAATGAAGAAATCTGTTCATTATTTTTCAAAGTCTATCAGAAATCATATCTAAAAAAGATAATACATATATTTTCACAATTAAAAAATAATGTTGTAAGGTAAGAAGGTAAAATGGTGTTTGAGTAGTTAAGTTCTGCACATCTCAATTACAGTAATTCAAGTGGCTGGCTGGAGTAAAATTACTAGATTATGCCCTGTCACTAAGTGAATTTTTAGTAATTGGAAATTAAAAGATGAAAATAAGTGAGAATAAAGATATTTAATTGAAATAACTTATTCAATATGTTGTCTCATAATTCATGTTTGGGGACACATGAAATTTTATGTCTATTTTCTGCTATGAATTAAACATAATATATTTTCTTTTGGTTCCTAAGATTTCCAATTTGTGTTTTTTTTTCTCTTTGGTCTGACAATTGTTCTCTAATTTAGTCTCAAAAATCTAATTTTTATTTTTTGTGAATTTTTGCCCATGGGAATGATTTCTATTTTTTTTTTAATTTACTAAAGACTAATTTATAAAATAATGCATTTGTTATAAGATGAAATATATCTAACAAATAGTTTTGACCTTTTGGGAATGAAAAAATATTTTGATGACTTCAAATTATAAAAGTATATTTCTTGGTCACCAATGAGTGCAAAAAAAGATAACTGAAAGTGGACACTGGTATTTTACACTCAATGATGCCTAAACAGCAACCTCGGGTCCATTCAGTGAAGAAATAACTTTGTGGAAATGAGCCAGAATTCAATAAGGAATGGTTGATATGTTTTGGATAGTGTTCCCTAGTGACCCAGGTGTTAAGGACTTGGTCCCTAGCCTTTGGCACCATGCAGAGAGGGTGGAAACATTAAGAGTTAGACTTAGTGGGAAGTGTTAGGTCATTGATATGTACCCTCAAAAGTGATTGGGGGACCCTGATCTCTTCTTTCCAACCTGGACATGAGGTAGTGGGGCTTATGCTGCCACATGCTCTTGCCATGATGTACTGCAATGTCATACGCCCAAAAGCAAAAGGGCAACAGACAGTGGACTAAAACCCCCACAACTCTGAAACAAAATAAATTCTCTTCTTTTTAAGTTAATTTATCTCAGGCATTTGTTATAATAACCAAAAGCAGAATATAATAATGATGAAGACTTGAAAAATAGAATTAAAGGCTTTAAAAATTAGAGAATAAAATAACAATGTCTAACATGTAACTAAATTGCTAAGAATAGAGGGAAAAGTGAGAATAAGGAGATTTAATTGAAATTACTATGTTTAGTATGAAATATAAAATAACTCACCTTAGTGGGCACATGAAATTTTATTTTTATTTTCTACAATGAATTAAACATAGTGTGTTTTCCCAGCAAGAGAGAAATAGCCAATATCATAGGATTTTTGATATAACTATAAGGGGATGGATAGATAAGAGTGGTGGGAACAAAAGACTAAGAGGATAATTCCATAAAATGGGCCCATTGTGCTGACACCCACCTGCTTTCTTTGCCAAAAGGCCATCTGCCTGTACTCTCCCTGGCTTAAATGGACAGGGTATGTCACATTTCTCAACAAACTGGGGCAGGTGCAAAAGTCAGATATTCACGGTAGGTCATAAATGATGAGGTCCAGAGAGCATGAGGATTGGTTATCAAAGAAAGAACAAAGGGTTATTAACCCCTGTGATTGAGCACTCTGGGTTGCTAACAATTAACTTCTGCATCCCTGCCCTCATGACTTATATGGGGAAGAAGGAGGAGACAATAATTAAAGAGGGAGTTCTGGGGTCTATAAAAGACCCAGATGCACCTTCTCCCATGAACATCCACCTCTGGAGCCCCTTCTCTTTGGAGAAATCTGTCTCTGAAACTTTCTTAAACAAAACTTGCTTCCTACACGTACTTGCCTCCTCATTTCTCAGGTGCTTAATTGTCAACACTGGGGAATAAGGACCCGTTCCTGACCTCCAAGACCTGTGTCATTACTAGGTTTGGAGGAGTGAGCATGCTTTCTGAGCCACCCAGATAAAAATCAATTATTTTATAGACAAGCTGTTGTGAAATTCCATACAGACACCAAATAAACAGACTATTGAGAACATCTGGGGAGGGGAAGAGACAGATTACCTTAAAACAAGCAGAATTCTCTGCAGCAATATTAAGAGCTAAAAATATATTAGAATTCTATTTTTAAAATGCTTATGGAAAAATAACTATCTCTTAGGTGATCACTATTCAAGAATCCAAGAACAAAATAGTATAAGGTAACTATTTGTGGGAAAGAGTGCTCTCCACTATGGATTGTTGACAGCCAACTTTGAAGCCTCAGTCATTCTTTCCTCTTTGGCCCCACATTTGAATAGCCTAATCAGTAAACTCATGATGATAAGAATCTTCTTTGGCACTGAAAAGGGAGAATAGGTAAGGATATTAAGAGAATAATTCTATAAAATGAGCCCACTGTAATGACTCCCCACATGCTTTCCTTGCCCAAAAGCAATCTACCTGCAGCCCCCACCCCCAGCCCTTGACAGGACAGGAAACGCCATGTTCCTTAACAAACTGAGGCAGGGGCAGAAGGCCTGTCAGTCAGTGTAGATAATGAATGATGGTGGTACACAGAGGATGATGCCTTGTTACCACTGGCTTACTAACAGCCAATCTCCAGGATCCTACTTCCCGGCTTAATGAGTTGCTAATGCCTCTGGAGATCACATTTTCCAACACAAGTGATTGCCCCCTGGGCTGCTCCTTCTTCCCTTAGGCACATACACAGAGATGAAAGAGAAGGGGGGGGGTATTTGGGGGAAGTCTATAAAAGAGACAGACAGCCACCTTCACTGGCCCCCAGCTCTAGGCCCCAAATCTTTTTTTTTTTTTTTTTTAAGAGAGAGAGAACTTTTAATATTTTATTTTTTAGTTTTTGGTGGACACAATATCTTTGTTGGTATGTGGTGCTGAGGATCGAATCCGGGCCGCACGCATGCCAGGCGAGTGCGCTACCGCTTGAGCCACATCTCCAGCCCATAGGCCCCAAATCTTTCCTGAGAAACCTGAACCTCTGTCTCTTTCTTAAATGAAACTTTCTTTTTTTTTTCACATCTTCTTACGTGTATTTTGTATAATGATGAGAGGTCTCCTTCCACCATCCATGCAATTCCCCTTTTCCCTCCATTTTCTCTTCTACCCGTCTTTCCTATCTAGAGGTAATCTTCTCCCCATGCTCTTCCTCCCTACCCCATTTTGAGTCACCCCTCTTATATCAGAGAAGACATTCGGCATTTGTATTTTGGGGATTGGCTAACTTCATTTAGCATAATTTGCTCTAATGCCATCCATTTCCCTGCAAATGCCATGATCTTATTATTTTTTAGTGCTGAGTAATATTCCATTGTGTATAAATGCCACATTTTTTTAAATCCATTCATCCATTGAAGGACATCTAGGTTGGCTCCACAGTTTAGCTATTATGAATTGTGTTGCTATAAACATTAATGTGGCTGTATCCCTGTATTATGCTGTTTTTTTTAGGTCCTTTGGGTATAGTCCCAGAAGAGGAATAGCTGGGTCAAATGGTAGTTCCATTCCTAGCTTTCAAAGGAATCTCCACACTGCTTTCCAAATTGGCTGCAGCAATTTGCAGTCCCACCAGAAACTTTCTTTTTACACTTGCCTCAGCAAGTGTATAATCTTCAACACCAGGACTGAGACCCCTTTTCTGATCAGTATCAGCACCAGCAAGAACTTAATCTGCAGCACACGAGCATTGACCAACTTACCGTGTGGCCACTTCAGATGTTCACCCTCCTGACCTGCTTGGAGTGATCCAGCCTGGACCAGGACATGTCTGCCAACTCTCACTGGAGGCATTTGGTATAAAAGACAGTTAAAAGACAGATTTATTAAATGTATTTCAGATTTTAGGTTATCAGAATGAAAGCATTTAAAAGATATTATGATTCTTAAGAAGGATAGAGATATTAATTAATTTGAATTGTTTCTAAGTGAATATGTATTAGAGATGTAGGGGAATCCCAGACCAATAGAAGGAACATGGAGTTCTTATACTTTGGAGGAAAACTGAACTCAGGAAAATCAAGCAGTGGAACAGAAGTCACAAAAGGAGAAGAGACAAAACCAAAGAACACCATGGTCTGTAGAAAGCATAAGACACAAAGAATGAAAGTACAAAAGTATAATAGGTCACAGGAATTACAATATGTTCTCCTGATTATATTTTTATTTATTTGGCAACAAGGATCAAACCAGAAGCCCCATATCCCCAGACCTTTATTTTTATTAATTCATTTATTTTCATCTTGATTATTTGTTTGTTTGTTTGTTGTTTATTTATTTATTTTGAGACAGATTTCACTTTTGCTAAATTGCTAAGGCTCTCTTTGAACCTGTGATCCTCCTGCCTCCGCGTTTTGAGCAGCTGGGATTATGGGTGTGAGCCACCACACCCATCTCACCTGATATTCCTAATGGAATTTGTAATTTTTTCCACAGAATCATCATGATCAGCATAATATGATCACTGGCAGACATTCTTTTGTTTATTTGTGGTGAAGGATCCAGTATTTAAAAAATGTGAAGAGACTGGATGAGTTCATGTTTTATAAAATAAGATATGGTCTCAACTGGTATATAGTTTTATTTTACCACCACCCACCACTTACTGGTTGCCTAATGCAGATGTGATAGCTTCAGACAGAGCAGGAATTTGGCATTTGTGAAGTTGAGATCTACAGATAGAGCAGGGTGAAATGGAAGTCCCGAGCATCATTTCTTCATGATTCAGTCAAGTGCCTCTAGCAGTCCTGGACTGGCTCCCTCTGATATTCCTAATACCTTGGGGAAAAACAATATCCTATTCAGTGAGGCTGATTTAAAGATTTTTCTGTGTGGGCAGTCAAATGAAACCCAAACAGGTAAAATCAGTCAGCTAAAATCATGAAAATATGTTAAACATACTTTGAAAATTAGAGGTAATAGAATAAGATTAAAACCAAACCAACCAACACGAGAGCAAAACAAATCATCTATATGATGATGATCAAGAGAAGCACATCTAAAATTCAAGGACAAACAAAAGTGTTGAAAACCAATGTGTGTGAAATTGTGCATGCTGACTCTGCTGGGTACTATTTACTTCTTTAGATCCCTTTTCTACCATTTCTATTCTGTTCTCTGCCCTAGGAGGACGGATGACCTTCTGACCTTTAATTTTTGTTCTCTGCCTTCCTGCTTGGATTGTACAAGGGTATATACTCGGAGATTGAAGATGATATTCTAGAAGGTGGGTTAGATCTAACGTGCTATCTGAGGTACTTCACTGCTGAATTGTTACATTTCGGCTGTTTCCTCTAATGGAAAGCTACAATCTTATCAGGCAACTCCCATAAAAGTTTGAATATTCTCTCAGTTTCCAGCAACAGAACAATTTTCTTGTTTCTTCAGCTATAGGGCATGACAAGGGCCCTAAACAGATTTAACAAGTGCAGGTAAACTTCAATTTACAAGCAAACTCTTCATTTCAGCTTCTTCTCATCTTTGTATACTTTCCTTAAAAGGAAGTTCTACTTACCATAAGAGGAAAAGGCCCAGGACTGATTGAGGTATGTCTTCAAATTATGTACTCACACTGGCCACAAATGAATGGACACTGAATTCCATCTCTACTCAATGGTGTACACAAATGTATGAAAAATGGTGAATCTGTCAGTCTTAGCCTAGATGTTTTGTCATGACAGCATTGATTACCACTTGTAGCATACTTACTGCTGAGATACAGTAATATTCTTTAATATATATGTATGTGTTTTTGATTAATTGATTGATTGATTGTGGTGCTGGGTATTGAACCCAGGGCTTTGTACATACATGGCAAGCACTCTACCAACAGAGCTATATCCCTAGCCCGTACATTCTTTAATATTTTAAGTAAATGTTTGTCTTTAAATTTTTCCAAGTGGATTTGGTTCATAAATGAATCTTCATATAATTTATTAAAATGTCCACCAGTATGTTAGCTTTCCTAATGATGGAGCAATAAAATATAGGATTTAGAATCTAGTTAACCACAAATGTTGTATTTTTACGTGCATGCCTCCTTACTTAAGCACTTTAAATAACAAACTAAACATAGGTGTTTATATATGCCTGAATGATAGATGCCTACAGTGGCAAGAAAAACTTTATAATTAAAAAAAAAACTAATTTGATTTTGTAAAAACATCACTCCTTTAATGTTTGCATATACATATATGAAATATATACACATAATATTTATATGAATTTATAATATATGTTATACATATTTTTCACATCCTTCCTAGTATTATTTTCACTGCATTCATTGCTGTGGTAATTATTTATTCTTCCAGATAATTCTTATAGTGTTAATAATAGCCCATGCAGGTTTCAAGCAACTGAGTTAGGGCTGCCTAAGATCAGTACATATATGAAGAATGGGTATTTAGAACTGCATAATGCTATTTGAAATATAATCCTAAGAAACCCCAGTCAATATGCATATTTACTTTGGTGATTGAACCGAGGGTGTTTTAACACTAAGCTACACCACCAGTGCTTTTAAATCTTTATTTTTTTATTTTTGAAATGAGATTTTAATAAGTTGCTGGATAAGTTGCTGAGGCTGGCCTTGAACTTGTAATCCTCTTGCCTTATCCTCCAGAGGCACTGGAGTTAACAGGCATGTGCTACTGCACTCAGCTACATTTTGTTTTAAAAATGAAATGGTTGGCAAAGATGCTGCTGTTCTTCTGTCACCTGGCAATTACCTGTTATGGAAACTGTGAAACAAGGTGCATGATCCCGAATAATTGCTGCCTCACTCACTTCCAGCTAGTGTTGTCTCTATTTTCTTTACTTTATAAACATAAAATTTGAGAAAAATGTTTCAGAAGGCTCTCAGAAATAAGAATTATGTTTTCCAATATAGAAAATCTCATCCATTGAAAGTATATGCTCTCAATCATTTGTGTTAACTAGTAAAGGAAACGAGAGGAATATTCTTCAAAAATTTCACAGAAAGAAAAATGGGACTTCTCCAATTATTTACATGAAACCAGCATTTTATATTCATAATTTCTAGACCCAAATTGGGCAGTGCAAGAAAGGTCTGGCTTAAATTAGAAATGCAACAATTTCAATAAAATAACCTCATGCTGAAGGCTACTAATATATAAGATTGTTATACCAAAATCAAGGTATTGTTTTGTAAAACTCATATTTATATTAGCATCTAAAATTAGTGAATACAATTTACACATTAAAAGTTAAAGGGTAGGAAAGGTCTTTGTTGGGGTTAGTGTTTTTGTCAGCTCTGTGACCCTGAAACTTGGGGCCTGAGAACATATTACCAGATTCACCAGTGGAGGCCCCTCGTTCTGAAGTGGCCTTCTCTTGACTGGAGTACCTCAAGTTCTTAAAATTTTCAGTGTACATCTGTGGGTGCTTCTCCTCTGCTTAGGACATCCAGGTTTCTCTGCTCTGCAAAGACTGGAAGTTCTATAGGAAGAACTCCTGACAACCTGAAAGCCAGAAAATATTTTAAGAGCTCATTGAAAAAACTCAAGATGGCGGAGTGGAGGTAAGCATCCATCTCTGACACCTCCAGAGCACAAAAGGAGGCAGGGAAGGAACAGCTGATCAGAGAGAACTTTGCTACAAGTTTGTACCTGGATTAGAGGGACTTTGGATAACTGTCTTAACAAGTTCTTTATTTTTCATAGGTTGAATAGTACATGACTTTGCCTTAAAGTGATTATAGTAAGCAGGGTTCAGTGTCTGCTCTTCCTGCGAAGAGTTGAAGTATCAATAACTGGATATTTGCTGAGTGTGGTGCTTTTCTGGAAAGAAACTCACTAAATAGTTCCCTGCATAAAATAATAAGTGATAATCATCACCGTAGATGATGACATGCAAGCAGTATGAAAAATTAAGAGAACAAACCACCCAAACAGCCCACAACACTAACAACTGAGCTCATCAACACCATGAGGGTGAAAATGTTGGAGAAAGAATTTAGAAAGTTCATAGTCAAAATGTTCACTGCAAAGGAATATGGAAGGAATGAACTTAGAATAGGAAGTGAAAGATCATTTCAATAAGGAAATAGACTCTGGAAAAGAACCAAATCCTGGAAATAAACAACCAGCACACCCAAAACAAAAATTCTTAATAAGATATTGGCAAACTTCATTCAAAAATATATTAAAAAGATAATGAAACCTGATAAAGTGGGTTTCCATCCCAGAGATGCAAACTGTGTTCAGCATACAAAAGTCGATAAATGTAGTTCTCCACATAAATAGACTTAAGGGCAAGAATTACATAATTACCTCAACAGATGAAGAAAAAAAATAGAAAATTCCAGGTGCCTTTCATATTTAAAACATTAGAGAATCTAGGGATAGAAGGCACTTATCTCAATACTGTAAAGGCTATGTATGACAAACCCAAGGCCAACTTCATACTGAACAGAGAAAAACTTAAAGCATTTTCTAAAATCAGGAACAGGACAAGGACATCCACTCTCACCACTCCTCTTAAACATAGTCCTTGAAATTCTACTCAGAACAATAAGATAGGAGAAGGAAATTCAAGGGATAAGAATAGTAAAAGGAGAAGTAAAATAATCTCTACTTGTTGATGATATAATGTTAAATTTAGAAGATGCAAAAATCTTCACAAGCAGACTTCTAGAGCTGATAAACCAATTTATCAAGGTATCAGGATATGAGATCAATATATAAATCAATCAACCATTTTCCTATAATGAATTTGCTGAGAAAATCAAGAAAATTATCCCATTTACAATATCCTCAGAAAATACTTGGAAATAAATATAATCAACATTCTTCACAGAATGTGAAGAAGAAGAAAAAAACAGTTGTAAAATTAATTTGGAAGAGTTAAGGACACAGAGAGCTAAAGCAATTCTGAACAAGAAGCTTAATGCTGCAGACATCACAATATGGTATCTCAAATTATACTGCAAAGCTATTGTAACAAAACCTGTAGAATATTGGTCCCAAAACAGACATGAAAACCAATGGAACAGAAGACATAGAAAAGTATTCACAGTCATCTGATACTCAACAAAAGTAGCAAAAACATACATTGGAGAAAAAAATATCTTTTTAACAAATGATGCTATAAAAACTAGATATCCATATAGAGTATAATGAAACTTGACCTCTGTCTCTCATTCTGCACAAAAATCAACTGAATGCAGATTAAACAGAGACCTAGAAATTAGACCAGAAATTCTGAAACTTAAAGAAGAATACACAGGTTCAACAATCCAACATAGAGACACAGACATTAATTGCCTTGACAAGAGTCCTAAAATGAAAAGAAAATAAATGAAGAATTAATATGTGGGATAGTATCAAATTAAAAAGCTTCTGCACATCAAAGGTAACAATTAAAAGCCTGCAGACAGAGCCTACAGAATAGAAGAAGGTTTTCACTACCAGCTTCTCAGGTAAGGGATTAATATTAAATATATATAAAGAACTCAAAAAAACCTTAAAGTTGAGAAATAAAGAAACCAGTAATAAATGGGCAAAATAACTAAAGAGACACTTCTCTAAAAAGAAATACCAATGACCAATAAATATAGGAAAAGAAGACGTTCTGCATCTCTTGCAATGAGCAAAATGCAAATCAAAACTACACATTTATTTTGTCTCAAGTCTGAATGGCAGATATTATGATACAAATAATAATAAATGTTGGTGTGAATGTGGGGAAAAAGGTAAATTCATACATTGTTGATAAGACTATAAATTAGTATAACCACTCTTGAAAGCAGCATTGGAGATTCTACAAAATGCTAAAAAAGAAAACACCATATGACACAGTTATCTTACTCTTTGGTACTATCCCAAAGCACTAAAATCTGAATACTATAGGAATGCAGCCACATCAGTGTTCATAACAGCATAATGCACAACTTTCAAGCTGTGCAACCAGCTTAGGTCCCCATTGACAGATCGATGGGTAAATAAACTATGACATATACACACAATGGAGTTCACTCAGCCTTAAAGAAGATACAGTTATGTCATTTTATGGTAAATGGATGGAACTGGAGAACATCATGCTAAGTGAAATAAACCAGACTCAGGATGTCAATGGTGGAAGATTTTCTCTCATATGTGAAAGCTAGATCACAAAAAGGAAAAAGAAAAGAGAAAAAAAAGGAATGAGATCTCATGAAAATGGAAGAGAGATCAGTGGAGTAGAGGTAGGGGATTGAGAAGGAGGGAAGAGAGATTGGAAAAAAAAAGGAGGAACTGAAAATGAATCTGACCAAAGTTTTTACTGTACTTATGGGCCATAGTCATTTCCCAATTATGTATATCTGTAATGCACTAATTTATATATATATATATATATATATATATATATATATATATATATATATATATATATATATCACCAGAAACCAAGATCAATGTAAGCAGCAAAGAGGTGTTTATTGCGAGCTAGCTCGGTCCACCATGCACACATAGCAATTGGTGATGCTGAGAGGCCCCAAGCCCAGGGTTTGCAGCAGTTTTATACACTCTTTGGGGAAGGCAGGGACTTCGCATACATCATAGCATCTCTTAGCAAATTGTCACACAATTATATATATATATATATATATATATATATATATATATATATATATAAATAAAAGAAAGATCAGTAGAGAAACTGTCACAAGGGAAGAGAAAGTACAGGGGATTAAACTAGAGAAAATTACATTCCATACCTGTATAATTAGATCAAAATGAATCCCAGCATTATGTATAACTATAATGAACTAATAAAAAATTTTAAAAGACAAAAATTATGTTTTAATCTCAATAGATGCAGTTAAAACACTGGATAATATTCAATATCTATATGTTAGTAAATTAAATATTTAGCAAGTTAAGAATAAAATATGTCTTTAATTTTAAGAAGACATGCAAAAATATAGAAAATCTTATCCCTTGAAAGTAGATGTTTTGTATTTAGTAGTGCGAGAAATGTTGATTTTTATAAAAAATTAAATTAGGAAAAAACACTGTTGTTTATATTAACCCAGTATTTTTATACCACATCATGAAAAGAGCACTGCAAAAAAGGTTCCACTCATTTTGTTTTGAATGGTTGCCTCTCTATTTATGACTGATAAACCAGCAAAAAACAAAACAAAACAAAAACTCCAAAAAAATAAAACAAGTCTGATCATCATTTGCAGATACTTTCACTGTGTATGTTAAACATTAATCTACAGACAAGGTAGTTACATAAAAAAAAAATCAGCAAGATGGCTGAATTTAAACCAATACACAAAAGCTATTTTTACATGGAGGACTCACACAGCCCCATTTCAAAACCTACTCTGCAGCTGCAGAAATCACACACACACACACACACACACACACACACACACACACCCTCTGAAACAAACACTCAAAACAAAATGTGGACAGTCCTGAAAGATACGATGACCTTTGGTGACTGATAAATAATATCATGATGTTTGGCCTCTCTCTACAACATTTTTTAGATGCAGATATGAAGAAAATAGAAAAAGAAAGAAAAAATGAATAAAAAACAGGACCTTATAGGGGAAGAACAAATGTGTGTGGTAGCATAGTGGACTGGACATCATTAGTTTCCAGGAGTAAAACCATATTTGACCAAAATGCATTTTCTATCTATAAATAACCAAAACCTTAGGACATTGTCTCAGGGGTCGTCCTGAGTAGGGATGCGTCACAAGCAGCACTTGCCTTCTTTCCATTCTTGCCTGTTTGAGTGAGAGTGTTCATCACGTTGATTGTTGCCCATTACACTGGGACGTGGGAGGGAAATAACATACATTCCGTCATCAGGACCAAGAGGAGTCTGATGTGGACATGATATAGATGGAGTGCTTTTTCGCCTTTGTGTCTGATATCCAAAGTGCCTTGGGTTATTTGGGGAGAGGTTTGAGTATATTTTGTGTATCAATGGGAAATATATATCCATGATCAACAAGATGAATGGAAATACTATTTCCAATAATTCTTATCTCTGTAATAGAAATATTGGCCTTAGCCTTCACAGCACCTATAAGTAAGCAATGTATAATTCTTCATCCCATGAACTTTGATATCTTTTCACAATCTTTAATGTGGATAAAAATTCCACCTCTGAACAAAGTGTCCTGAAAGGTCATAAATGTTTCTATCCCTGTTTTTTTTTTTTTTTTGCTATGTGGAATAAGAGGAGCAGAGGAGCATATCTCAGGGAGTATTTCCTACTTTACTTTTTTATTAATTTATTTATGTTAATTAGATATATATGATAGCGGAATGCATTTTGATTCATTGTACACAATTGCATCCAACTTTGAATTTCTCTGGTTGTACGGATGTAGCATCACACCACATGTGCAGTCATACATGTACCTAGGGTAATGAAGCCCATCTCATTCCACATCTTTCCTGGCCCAATGCACCCTTCCTACCCTCCCTATCCTTATCATGGATTCAGAAAAATGTGCAAATCTGAAACTGAGGACAGCTGAGCTCAGCTGAGCCTTGCAAAGTTTAGCTGATTCTAACTTGAAGGATTGCAAGAAAATAAAAGTGTTATAAAACACTCATATTCTAGAGTTGCTTCTTGCTACAGCAAAAGAGAACAAACATGATAAAGGGTGGCAAAGTGAAAAATAATCATTAATTAAAGACAGAATACAATTATAGGATAAATTGGATCTATTCATTCCGCTCTTGTTGTGATGTAATGGACAGCACATAGAAACAGGAGATTTTCAAATACACTGTGTTAATGCAAAATATCAACAAACCAAGTGGCTTAAAAAACAGAAATCATTGCTTTGCAGTCTAGAGGGAGAAGTTTAACATCAACACATGAAAAGGGCCTTTTTGCTGTTTTTTTTTTTTTTTGCTGGCATTTTACTGGCAGTCTTTGGTTTTGTTGGTTTATATGTTCATCACTATTTTCATGTGATTCTCTTCCTGTGTGTTTTCATATCCTCTTTGCTTTTGTGCATATCTGTCTCTGAGTCTGTATCTTCTCCTTTCATAAAGACTCAGTCATTTCAGTTTAAGGTACATCATGATGACCTCATCTTAATTTGATTACCTCTGTAATGGTCCTATGTCCAAATAAGATGTCATTTTGAGATCCTAGTCTGTTGACACTCCAGCATAGCTTTTACTGGGGGAAGGTAGGATAAAATTCAACTCATCAAAATTACATAGTGGCTTGACATTTTTAATTATTTAATTGAAAGTCATGATTTATGGAAGCCATAAGTTGTTAATATTCTTTGCATTGTATACACCCCAAATTGCATAAGTAATTGAATGTCAGGAACTTGATGGAACCCAGGATAAACACCCAGGTCAAGAACTACTGGAAGGTTTTATTTATTTTTTTTTATGTTCTCTGCAATACAAGTAGATACAATATCATGTGTTACATGAATATATTTTTGCTGAAGTGAAATTGAAACTCTGAAGTGCCTTCCAATCCTACATCTTTAAAATGCTGTGGATGTTTTTATAAAACTTTCCAATATATATTTATTTATATATATTTATTCATGGTTCTTCTTCAGTCTATGATTACTCCAGAAATAACTAGATCTACATGATTCTAAAAACTCTGCTAAGTAATGCTGTTTTTGGAAAAGGAGGGGTGACATGGTGATTTATGTTAGAATATAAGTTCATATTTAAAGCATACTATTTTAAACATGAGAAGAGAAATAACAAAAAAAACAAAAAATAGAATTGGATTTTCCTTTGGAACAACTATGTCTTGTCCTTGGAAAATTCAAAATTCACATTAAATCATTTTCTTTGTCTGCTTTTTATTTTTATATCCTTTCTTTGACTGCTTTTTATATTTTTATCACAAAGATCATATCAGGTGATATTTTCATATCTGTTTTACTGTACATTACTTTGTATTAGGACATAATAAAATCTGGTAATATATGGGGTAAAAATAAATGTATCCTTCTAATAGTTTACTTTCTTCAGAAAGGCATGAATTAAAAATAGTGTTTTCATCTGGCCACAATTCTTCTCCTTCATTCCCTCTCCCATCCTGGTTTGATAACAACTTTTTTTGAGGAATTCATTCCTCCACATTAATTTACTGCCAATTCTCTGACAGGACTATGGGTAAGACCACAAATGTAGAGGCAAAAAAAAAAAAAAGCAAAAATAGACAATTGGGTTTATATACCAAACTAAAGCTTCTACATGGTAAAAGAATTTGAATCTCAAGAGAAGAAGGATTAGAATGAAAGAAATAGGTGGTTTGTCCAGAGGACTGAACATGATACAGACAACATTGCTACTTGCTATTTCACAGCTGTCCAGATTCTTGTCATTGCTGAGCCTTTGTTTTGAGCAACTCATCTGATAATATGAAATATGCAGATGTCCATCCAATCAACCTTTTCTTAATTAATCAAAGTAAGTTTTATTATATCTCACAGGGCAAAAAGTCCTAAACCATGGGTTCTGTGAGAGGTGTGTATGCTGGCATCTTGGCAGCCCACTTCTTTGAGTGCTATTTTTGTGGCTGCATGGAATGTTGACAGCATATTGGATCAGAAACCTACCTGGTTCCCTAGAATCACTTTGATTTCCCCTGATATGCTGTGATAATCTTCTGAGTTCATTGTCTCCAGCCTATCCTACACATTAATGTCAGAATGACATTTTAGAATCAAGGCTGATAATATCACTCCTTTATTTAAAAATTCCCAAGACTGCCTTATCATCTATTAAATGTTCTTTGTGTTCCTGAGATTAGCATTCAATGTCCTCCACAATATGACTTGAGCTTAACTTTCTAGCTATAAATTTATACTTTAATTTCTCATGTGTACTACATTTCTGAAAACCTGAATAGTGTCTACTCCACAGATATGCTGTTATATATTGTCATATCTTTCTTCACCTATTATTTTATCTACGTAGAATATGCATCTTTCCTCAAACTATTCTCGATAAAATTCTACCCACTTATTAAATTTCATTGTTTCCCACATGTTAAATTAATATACAATTCTTATATAAAATCTTAGTGTTGGCATAACTACAGCCATCTGCCTTTCCCCACCTCCACTTTATGAATACTGTTATTATTCTCAAGAAATAGAAACTTGCTGGTCTCTGTTCTCTCCTCCAGAGATAAAGAGTTGCTCTTCTCTGTACCCAAGAAACAGTAACTTGACTTCCACAAAATTAGGTGATGCTTGCTATGCCAGTCACAAGGGCTACACCCGCCCCTAACAGATCGACATGATTCTGGCCTATAAAAGGTAATGCTCAAGGGGGAGCTGATGCTGCTCTCCCTCCTGCAGCTCTCTCTCCTGCTGCTCTCCCTTGCTTGTTACTGCTCTTTCTCCCTCTCTTTGCATGGAACAGCCTGTCAGGGGTCTGACAATAAATCTGCTTATGCCTTTATCCTTGGAGTATGCTTGTGTGATCAGTCCTGGGCCAGTTTTCTTTCACTTAGAACTTTCATTGCTTCTTAACTTCATGTATTTTAAAATTAGTTTTGTGACTCTTATAGTGCACAGTTTTGTCAATGATAAAATTATACTTTTATCTAATACTAAACTCAAATTTTAAAAGAAATGTTGGTGTCTTGGGATGATTTCCTGAACCACCTTGACAAAGTTTTATATAGTAGATGCTCAGAAAACAGTTTTAGTTTGAATAGAAACTTTAATTATTTACATTAATTTTTTTTCTTAGTTGTGCTAGTCTATGAACCAGATAGGTTCAAGTTAAGCTTCAGTTAATAGGAAGTACAAATTGGCTTAAAACAGAAAAAGATATCCTAACTAATTAAATCATAAAACAGAGGTGTTAGACTAAGAAGAGTCAGGGATTTAGAATGTTCTAGCACCATTTTTTTATATTATTATCCTGGTTCTACCTTGTTCTGAATTTAATTTTAGTCTCAGGTCATGGCAAATCTAAGATTGACATAGTGCCTAGAACTGTACAAAACAGACATAACCTCTATGTTTGTCAGCTTTCTGTCACTGTGAAAAAACACATGAGACAATCAACAATTAGGAGGAATCATTTAATTTTTGATCACAGTTTCACTATTTGGTCACTTGATTCTGTTGTTTTAGGGGTTGTGGTGATGAATGATATCATGGTGAGGAGCTTGACATTAAGGAAACATGCCCTTCTCACGTTGGTTGGGAAGCAAAGAGAAAGGGTTCAGGGTCCCATTATTCCTTCAAGGACCTAACTCCCTTCTCCTAGGCCTCATCTCCTAATGGTTCCACCACCTCTCATTAACCCCACTAGCAGGAGACCAAGCCTTCAACCAATGAGTCTTAGGGAGACATTTAAGGTCCAAATCGTAACAGACTCTAATCACATCAAGGAACCTCATAATAGGCTCAAAGCAGAGGAAATACCATTCCTATAAAACCCAGAGGAGTTCCTTGAAAAGTGTTGGTTGAAGATAGGTTAATTTTAACCCCTTTGGAAATGGATTTCATGTCATTATTGGCTTGGATTTGGGTCAGTAGTTTACTTGAAAGCACAATGGTAAAAACAGGCTGCATTTTATCTTTAAGGAAAAGTACACTTATGGTTTGGAAAAGTGGTCCCTGAGAGAATGGGACCATCGCAGTAAAAAAGCTGATGCATAGGAGAGAAACACACTGTAGGTTGACCAAGCCTGAACCAAATCAACCCCAGCTTCCTGGCCTGACTCTAATCCGGAGGCTAGACGATACAATATGCTCCCTCTCAGGCAAAATTATTGAATAAAATATAAGCAGTGCTTCAGTGTTTTCTCTCCTGCTTTCTTCATTAATCCTGTCTATCAAATTTCCATAATGGCTCACTTGTATCAGTCATCCTGTAACCAAGATGGAAAAGTCAATAAGACCACAGAGATGTCAAAGTGATATAATTGAGCCCCTGAAAGAACTTCACTAGCTGCCTTATTGCTTAAGAAAAACAATACTCTGCTTAAATGAGTTGATTGAGTTTTCCATCATAATCAAGTGATAGTATAACTAATTGATAGAGTGGGATAGCAAAAATAGAGGTGCAAAATTCAAAAACTGAAAACAATTTAATTTGCCTCAGCCTTTGACATGCTACAGAATTTTCAAGTGAGAACATCATTGAACTTTAATTTTACCATTTATAAAATGACCTGTGTAGAAGTATAACGCAGTTGATTCTAAAATCCTCTCTTGCTTAAAAATTCTAGGAATTTGTAATACTTCTGTGAAAAGCTCTTATAAAATGCAGGTTGAAAGCTGTATTATTTTTCAAAATATTTTATAAGGATTCTTTGAAAAAATGTCAACATCTTTGGAAAAAATAACTTCTCATTAAAGTTGAGTAATATTTTCTTCTTTTTTTTTTAAAGAGAGAGTGAGAGAGGAGAGAGAGAGAGAGAGAGAGAGAGAGAGAGAGAGAGAGAGAGAGAATTTTTAATATTTATTTTTTAGTTCTCGGCGGACACAACATCCTTGTTGGTATGTGGTGCTGAAGATCGAACCCGGGCCGCACGCACTCCAGGCGAGCACGCTACCGCTTGAGCCACATCCCCAGCCCATATTTTCTTCTTTCTTGTGATGGGCACATTTGGCCTAGGAGCAGTCAAAATCCACCAATTATGGAACAAGGGTAAATGGGATTACTTTCCACATTCCCCCTTGCTGGCTTTGGGAGCCTTGTTTATAAATTTTTCCTTCTGATTATGTTTGGATATATACATTTCTCCTCTCTTCTCCAGTGTATTTTCTCTGTATTTTAAAATTCTTTTCAATTCTTCCCTTTGAGGGAGTAGTTCTCAAAGTTTAGGTTATAAACCCCAAGGGCCCCCAGACATATTCAGAGGATCTTTAAATGAAAACTTATTTTCCATGATAATAATAGAGTGCAGCCTGTTTTTACCATTGTGTTTTCAAGTAAACTAATGGTCATGAGCAATGGCAGCTGAAGCCACCTACTCATTAATATGGATTAAGGCACAGACACAGAGCTGTAATAGTAGCCATTGAACCCCTCGTTGCCAACCCCCTTATGGAAAGAAAAAAATAAAGCTATTTCCATTTGAACATAACCTGGATGATTCATCAAAATTGTTGATTTTTCTTAAATCTCAAACCTGACATGTACATATTTTTAATGTTCAGAGAGATAGCGTGAGAAACGTGTACAAGCACTTCTGAAACCTGCAGCATGACAGTTGGCTCTCTAGAGGGAAAGCAGTCTGGAGATGGTTTCAGTTGTGACCTGAATTAATTTCTTTCATAACCAATCATCATTTTTCAATGAAAAGAATGACAAGCAAACTAACATTATGTAGGTACTTGGAAGCCAGTTCCATGAAAAGCATTAAAAATTAGCTTGTCCTTTCAAGGAAAGGCACTATTAGCTTTGTTTATTAGATTGATTTTTGTTTGTTTGTTTGCCAAATATGACACTCTAGTGACAGCTAAAATTTTTGAAAACTGTGTGTGCCACTCTGAAACAGGCAGCTTCTCATATGAAAGACTGTTTGATAAATTGCAAATAACAAGATGAAAATGACTTTTAAAAAATGTATTATTAAGAACTCATCATTATTTGGAAGAATTATTTTATTTATTGAATTGACAGTTTCCAAATGATCCATGCATTGTGGTATAAAATCATGAATGGGAGGGATGGAGAGAGGCTGATAAATGAATACTAAGGTATAAATAGAAAAGAATAAGAAGTTCTGGTATTCCACTGCACAGTGGAGTGACTATAGATAATGATGATATATTAATTATTTAAAAACTAAATGATTTTCAGTGTTTTCACCATACAGAAATGATGAATGTTTGAAGATATAGATAGGTTTACATAATGTATACAAGCATCCAAACATAATAAGGTGTCCTTAAATATGTGCTATTTTTATGCATCAGTTTAAAATTTTAAAATATCATGCATAGATCACAGATTTATTCAAGTAGAAATTTAGAATGTTATGTTTTAGTTTAATGGGCAAAACGTTTACTGATATTTTACATTCCAGACTGCTACCAAGAGCCAATTCTTTATTGAATTTCAGGGTAAGATTAGTAAAGAATATACAGACTTTTTTGAAGACACAACTAAAATGCATATGTATAATGCCAGGGCTTCCTAACATCAACCAAAACAACACATCATGAGTTTGAATGAAGAAACCAAAATGCTACACATTAAGGATTTATTCATTTGTACTCTACATTAAGTTCCATATCAAGTTTTTATATGCTTACACATTATTTATGTATAGCAATATATTGATGAATCACACATTTATCCTATTCAATAAGAATTTATAAAATCATGTATGTAAGAGTTATGTTATCATGAAACAATGTCATTACTCATCTTGATGCTTTTTATGAGAATAATCATCGTTCTTTAAAGATACTTTATTTAAATATTTTATTACTAAAAAGTTTGTTAAATTATAAAATTAATTTTAAGTTATATCCATGATATCATAGGTTTAATACTTATGTTTAAATGAATTAATATATAACTCTGTTTTTTTTCGTACTGAGAATTGAACCCAGGGATGCTTAACCACTGATCCACATCCAGAGTACTTTTTATTTTTTTTTTATTTTTTTGAGACAGGGTCTCAATAAGTTGTTTAATGCATTAAGTTTTACAAGACATATTGGCACACACACACATACAGATATAGGCATACACACACACACACACACACACACACACACACATATATATATATGAAAAAAAAATATATATATATATCATGTACCCAAAGCATTTTAACTTTTCAGTGTTTTTAAAACAAGATTGGAATCTCTGAGAATCATTTTCCCATAGAACACTTTTTGTTGTTTTCCTTAGCTATAGACTACAAAATAGTGTAACAATTGTATTTTGTCAGAGAATGAAATGTTTCTCTTTAAAATTACTAATTAGCCATTTAAATTGATTATTCTAACTGAAAATTTATCAATCTGAATTTAACTTTTAAGCACATTCACACACACACATACACACACACACATGCACACACATACATAACTGCATATCCATGTGTTCACATATAATTTATACATAAACGTTGATTTTGTTATGGTTTGGGTATGAAGTATCTCCAAAAAGTTCCTGTGTTAATGCAGAGGTATGAATGGAGTTGAAATGATTGGATTATGGGAGCTGTAACATAACCAGTCCCTCCTACTTTGATTGGACTGCCTGGGTGGTAACTGTAGGTAGGTGGGGCATGGAAGGAGGTGATGGGTCACTGGTGGCATACCTTGGACCTCATCTTAACTTGAGGTCCCTTTCCTGTTTCCCCCTCTGCTTTATAGCCATCATAAGGAAAGTTGCTTTCCTTCACAAAGCCCTTCCACCATGACATCCTGCCTCCTCACTTGGAGCCCAAATCAAGAGACTTACCTATCTATGAACTAAAGCAACTGAAACTGAGCCCCAAATAACTTCTCTCCTCTAAGTTGTTATTGTGATGTATTTTGGTTACTATGTGGAAACATTAACACAGATTTATTTATAGATATTTATTTATAGGCTTTTAATTTATGTTTATTTATTCATAGACCTAAGTGTGTATGAAATTTTAGAGGACAAATGATATGGATGAAATAAAAAGACATTCAGTCATGTTAAGCCTGCTTCTGTTAAACACACATTCAAAACTTATTTTTAATTCACATCACAGATTAGGAAAGGTACTATAAACAATACAAGAGGTATGCTTGTTTCTTGTGCTCAGTCAAGTAGCATATACTCTAATTAGCATGACAACCTGAAAACAATATAGATAAGTTTTCCTGCTTGAAGCAGCTGTAAAGTTATGCAATTATGCTTTTGCTTGCTGAAAACTGCAAGTGGAAAATCTAGAGTGTATATATGTTCTATAATAATTTCCCATTATTTACTGTAGCTAGATGAGTCTAAGATTGTCATACAGTTTAATGAGTATTACCTTATATTTATCATCCCACTTTTAAGGTTTTGTGGCATACATCCCTCTAAAACATTTGAAAAAGAATAACTCAACTCTAGACTAACAAAGAACTCAGTGTCATAGAGAAGATTATACACAAGGGGCAGGGTTTTGTGTCCTGGATACCTCTATCCTTCCACCTATCATTTCTAATTCTGACTCTTATCCTGGTAGTTTTAATGGCTACACTATTACAACTATAAACATAGAATTGGAAGAAATGATCTGAAAGGGAAGATTGAGAGTGATTTATAAATTAAGGAAATGAAAAATGAGTGTATGACTTTGGTAAAACTGAAGGAGAAGGTAAAACAATTAGGGTTACTTCAGAGAGCCTAAAAGAGGTGGCATATGCTCTATTAGCTAATTTCAGACACAGAGAACTAGTTTAGAAGAGCTGGCTCTCAGCATTTCTACACCTATTTTAGTAGGTAGTACAAGGGCAAATGTGCTTATTTATAGAATCAGGAATTTATAGAAATTCCATTTACTAGACATGTAAGTTTCAATTATGAAGATTTCTAAATCTTGCAAGAAGTTATTGAAACATTTATTGCAAAAGATTGTGTATCCATTTTCTCGAGTGTATACAGTTAAAACAGTCCATGGAATCAGTTTTATAAAGAAGCAGCAAGCACAAAACAACTAACAATAATAGGACCATAAATAAATCAGGAGAGCAGGAAGTATGCACTTGTTCAATATTTTTTTTTTCTTGATGTTACCCCGCGCATGACGACTCTGGTAATGTTATTATTTTCTAATTCCAACTCTGGAAGTAAATTTCTGCATAAATCTTGATGAAATAAATTAAATGATGCCTGCTTCTATAGTGTTGCATGACATATGGTTTAAACTGTTTTTGCTACATAAAACTTTTATCTTCTCTAAGAAACTATTTGTGAATATCATGGGAGTTTGGTAGTAGAATATATACATATGAAAAGAAGTATTCTGCATAATATAGGGGTCAAAATTGATTTTAGGGTGGATAGATAGTTTCAATAGGAAATAAATAAGAATTAAGGCTTTATTTTGCCTTGTTTTTTGAGTTTTTGTCACTGAGTGTCAAAAGACAGTGTTAAAACATCTGAAGTTTTTAGTACTTCTTCAGTCACTCAAAAAATAATACAAATAATAGAATATTTTAACAGAAATTCTGTGAAGTTGTTAATGCTCATAATCTAATACTTCATCAAAATCTTTAGTATTTATAAAATGAATTGTTAGATTGGTGTGAGTATATTTCTTATAGAAAATATTGTTTTTAATCATAATGGAACTCAAAAGGAGCCAGGTAAAATGGATTCAGAGGATAATTACATTTAGGGATAAATGTCAAATTCATGTATTCACATTTTATACTTTATAGTGTTTTATAAACTTAACTAATATGAAAGAAAGAAATAAATTTTACATAAGCAAAAAGAATTATATCTCTGTATATATATATGCACATACATATGAATATGCATACAAATATAGATATATATGTATATATAACATGTATATATCTATACAAATGTACATAAATGTATATATATAAGAGCTTTAATATAAGTATATAATTTATACACATATATGTATGTGAATTTCTCATTCATACATATATTTATTTTAAAAAGAAGGATTTCAAAGTGAAACTGTAACTGATAAATAACAGATTATACACACCTAATTAAAATAAATAGCAAGAGCCTACTTTGCAATTGAAACTACAGATAAAAATGAAAAGACTGCTAGCTTTGGACTCTAATTGAATTTGATAAATGCTGTATATTTTTCCTTAAAGCCTTACTATTTTAACTCATCATGCTAGTGCAACCAGTCATAGCAAAACATTTAGGGACATCAATGAGTACGTTATTACAAGCAGGAAGGAATATGTTATTTTATGTATGAAACCTAATATGCCTCAGATGGAATAAGCTTTATACATTATTTCTAACAAGCCACAGACAGACAGCTAAGAAGATCAAGTGAAATGAAATGATTTTTTTTTTTTGAGGTAAGGTTAAAAGTTGAAAATTGGGAAAGCTGAGAGATCTGATCTTAGCTCTGAAATGTCTAATTTCTTAAAAGGGAAGAACTTATTTTCTAACATATTTCCGAGGTCTCATATATTCAGGTTTTTAAATGAAAATCACAATTGACATTGACCAGGACAGTTTGCTCTGAGGAAAAGGGCATAGGCTTCAGGTTCATTCAGGCAGAAAGGGAGAATAGAACAGGGGAGTGATTCCCTCCATTGTCTTGCCAGGTTCCTGCCAAAGTGAAGCTTGAGATAATGGGGACAAAAGCAACTTTGTCATCTTCAAATGTTTTCCTGGGCTTATCTTCTACTATTTTAGGCTTACTGTTCTTCACATGATATTTAATTAGTTAACTCTGGGATAAAAAGGTAAACAAAACATGACAATATAATTTTAATTATCTTGATGCAATTTTATCCTTGACTGTTGAGATAAACATATATAATCATACGCCACAAATTTTGTAAGACAGAGTCATTTACAACTCATGAGAATGTCATGTAATTCCAATATGATAGCAATTTTACTTTCTTACCTTCTTTACCTGCTATAAAGTCCATTTCTTTCGCTAAGTTTTTGTCAGGAAAAGATTTCCTAAATTCAATTTGGATGAATTGCTGTGTGAACTAGCTTGAGTGTGAGATTCTAAGGTACTCTAGTCTTCATGGCCTTCTATATTTTGTGTTTTCTGCCTTCTGGAAATTCACTGGGTCCTCAAGATGAAGAGCAGTGAAGGCCCCTGCTATGGCTCTGGAAAAGGTGGGAATCATAATCTTTGTTGGTACATCTTGAGCCAACTCTTCACCATGAAGTGCTTCTTCTCAGGGACCAAGATTTTATGAGTCCTGTCCCATAAAATCAGATGTGTCTCTGACTTAGACTCCTCTTGTCTCTCAGTCTGAGTGGAGGCACAAAAGAAGCACATTTGAGAATGTAACAGACTGGAAACACACATCATTAAAAGATTGAGATTTAATAGTAAAATTATAGAACCACTACCCCAATCCCTTAATATCATACTAAAAGACTACAACATAATAGCAAGAAATTATAGGTGAAAAAGCAACATGGCACATAGTTTTGACTCCAGAAAAGACTTCTTAGAGAAACCCAAACACAGCAGGGAAGACAAAATTAAGCACATAGGCGCCTTTGAAATTTCTGCAACCTGTGGCTTCAACAAACATGAAATACAGCCAACTCATAGCCAGATACACAGAAATCCTCACCCTAAAAACCATTTCCTCAGTTATTTTTGATAAGAGCTGATGTCTGCTTTTAAAAAATGTATTACAAGTCATGCTGAAAAAAAAATACAGTCTAAAGAGAAAAATAAGACATCAGAACTGGTTTCAGGTATGTTTTGAAATGATTTGAAATGTTTTGAACTGATTAGACAAGTAGTTTAAAACTATAATTAATAAGCTAACTATCAACTATTATTAATTATAAATTATAATTAACATGTCAACATGTTAATATGACAAAAAGTCACTCAACATGAGAAAAAGATGGGTAATGGAGCAGCGAGGGGAAAACATTAAGAAAGAATCAAAAGAAAATGTTAGAAACAAAAAACATTCTAACAAAAATAAGAAATGCCTCTTTTTTTCTCAATACTATGAATCGAACCAAGGAGTATTTTACCGCGGAGTTATATCTCCAGACATTTTTATTTTTCATTTTTGAAACATATTCTTACTAAGTTGCCTAGGCTGAACTCAAATTTGCCGTCCTCCTAAGGAGCCTTAGTCTTCCAAATTGCTGAGATTACTAGTGTGTGCCACCATGTCTGGCAAGAAATGTCTTTCATGGGCTCATCAATACAATGAACACAGCCACAGAAGGACTTCTTGAAATTTGTGAATGTTCAATAGACTCTGCAAAAACAGAAATTCAAAAATGAAAATAATTTAACAAATTCAAGCTGAAGATACATGAAATTTGGCACAAACTCAAACGTATTACAGACATGTAATTGAAAAGCAGAAAGGGGATTGAAAAGAGAACAAATCAAAGGAAATATTTAAGATAATAATGGCAAAGCACTTTCTAAAATTAAGATGAACACCAAACTATAGATGCAGAAGGCTCAGAAGAACATCAGCTAGGTAAATGTCCATAATTCTATGCCTAGACATAGTTCATTAAAGCTGAAAAAAATTAAAAAAAAATTCTTGAAAGTAGTTTGGGGCAGGCGGTGGACACACAGCAACAAAAAGATTCATGGTGAACTTATCAGAAATCACCAGAGAGTGAAGGAAAACAACCAACACAGATCTAGAATTTAATATCCAGCAAAATTGTAATGGAAAGGTGAAATAAAGACTTTTTCAAATAAATGATATCTGAGGGATTTCTTTACCAAGAGGCTTCCCATACAAAAAATGTTATAAGAAGTGTCCTTGAGGAAAAGGGATGTAAATCAGAGTTTCAGCACTCCATACGTATGTGTCAAAGGTGGGCTTAGATTAGTTTAAAATGCTTTTGAAAATTTGCAAGCAGATAGTACATTAATTACAAAGAGAAAAATTATAATTACTAAACTAAGATAGGAGATAATATAGAATTATAAAAAAATACCAAAGCAGAACAAAAAAAATGTGAATAATCAGGGGAAAGAAAGAACAGACACAATGGATAGAAAACAGATGTAAACAAGGTAGACATTAATTCAACTATCTCCATAAGTGAGAATGGGACTAATGAAATGACCAAGAACAGCAGAGTGTTAAACATGCTGTCTACCATCCTATCTTTCCACAATATGAAAACCTGTATTAGAGAATTACAAGTATTCCGTTGATTGCCAATATTGTATGGCTTTTTATACCTACACAATATTATACAATTATATTGGATTCTATCTCATGCTCACATCCTTAGTGGTCCAAGGAATGGGTTCCTCTGGGAGGGATGAGCTGGCTGCAAAATAAATGCTTTTAAAGTATTACCACAAAATAGACACAAAACACCAGAAATATATTTTAAAGAACACCTTCTAACAAACAGGGAGACCATGCTTGCTTTATTTACAGAGGTAGGATTCAAAAGATATTGGTAGGTATAAGGTTTCAGTGTGGGGGGAATCTTGGTGCTTCCTTCTTCAAAAACAGAATATGCGGGGGGAGTAAGCAGTCACTCCCATCTTTGACTCTGTGCTTGAGTGTGAGCAGTGAGCTAGGATAGGGAGCCACATCAAGCATTCTGATTGGGAGGTCCCAAAATCAGGCTTCCCTGCCTAAGGGCTCAAACTTCGCTCAGTTCACATATGGTTCATAGACAGCTTCCCGTATCTATTACTTACTAAATACATGAAGACACGCAACAAAAGTGCAGTATGACACTGTATCCAGTAATCGTTTCAATTTTTCATGCACTTATTGAGAAAAACATAACATGTTTCATACTGTGTTTAAAGGAAATGAAATGACCAAATTCTTGTGTTATTGTAGATTCTATAAATTGTATTTGAATAGTGTATATGGCAAATGTATTGGCATAAACAAATCAAACAATTCGGAACTGTTGCCTATGGTTTTAAAGAAATAAAATAAGAGAGGCTCACTTAAAGGACTTTGCTACTGTTTGATGACAATATGGGCTATAAAATGATCAAGGAATAATTTTTATCACACAAAAGAACCTTAAATCATGAAAATAATTCAAAAATTTCTCCTTGTTCTGTTTTTCGTGTTATCTCCTGGCAATTTATACCAACAAATAGGACAAAACTCAAAACTTTCATTAAAAGAAGAGTCTTTACTCAGTCTTCTCCCTATTACAAAGTCATTGGGCTAAGAGAATTTTTTTTACTTCCTTCTATTCTCTACTGTGAAAAAAAATATGATGGGATGAAAATATTCTTCTTCATTTTCATTAGAGGTACCAAGGCAGTGTTAGATTGTTTTTATCATGATTTCAAGGATTTTTATTTGTTACTCTTTGATTCTAGATTTATTATTTATAATTACTCTTAGCACTTCCTGAACTCTCTTGCACTTTTTGGTAAATACTTAAGGTTTCTTTCAATTTATTATTTATCAAGTTATATAATGTAAAAGAACACTCTGTTTTGAACTTGGAATTTATAAGTGAAAAAACAAATTTGTTTAACTTTGTATCACAGCAAACATTTTTCCATACTTCACAAATCCTCTTTTTCAGTCAACTTTAGTTTCACACACACAAAAAGAATAAATTATAATTTCTGAACTAAAATGAAATTAACTAGGGACTTATAAGAATGTGACAGAAAGGATGTGAACCAAAGGCCTAAGGCAGTTCATTTGCAGAAAGATGATCAGAGATAGAGTTCATAACAAATCCGTCAGAAAAACCCCAGAGAATGAAGTACTTTATATAGTATACCTAAATTTTGGATTTTAGGGTATTACTAAAGGTGCATTTTATATTTTTAAAAGCCATATATACCATCCTGTTCTCTATGAATTCATATACATTTACATCATTGAGTCACAGAAATTTAAAAATAAATGAAATAAAACATTCTTTCCCGAAGGACAATGTTGATTAGCCTGAATAGTTGGAGAAGTTCTTCGCTTCTTACCTCAGTACTGAAATAACTCTCCATCATTTTACCCCCAACTTCAGACACTCTCACACTCATGTATACATCTAGTTCCATTACTGCCCACTCTTCTCCCTCTACCTACCCGGCTGCATGGTAAACTTCAAAGGAGGTTTTTAAAGGATAAGAAAAAAATAATAGTTTTCAATGATTTATATGTATGTGTGTGTGTGTGTGTGCAAAATTTTATTTTGTTTGTAATCTTAAACCTGGAGGTAGATAAAGGGATTTCAAAGGAAAAATATGTCTTTTGTAAAGGATGAAAGAAAAATGGAAGGGGAAATACCATCAGGTTAAAACAAAAATTTCTTCCTGAGCAGAACCATACCTAAGATAAAAAGACTTGGTTTCTCTAAGGTGATTATAGACTTCTCGAAAGGATTAATCCTGAATAGCACACTTCACCATCAGAGGAACAAAGAGAGTCAAACTGAAAAAAAGAGAGAGGGGCGAAATCAGCTGTACAAAATAAAGCCTTGTGTTATTTCTTGATTTGATTCCAACTTACTATCAATAGCAACACAAGGTCAAAGGCATTGCATTAACTGTTTCATAAGTAAAAGAGCCCCATAAGCTATTTCATTTCTTGCCTCTGATTTTTCCAACAATACGAATTCCAGTGATTGGAAAACGATTTATCTCACACATAGTAAGAATTTAGGAAATTTTACCTGCCTCTCTGTGGTTTCATAAACAAAGGCTAATTTCAGAGAGAGGTTTTGGAAAGGAAACAAATCCCAATGTACTGAGTCTGAGGTTGTAGCTATTCTGGGAAAAGGAAAGCTGAGTCTCTAGGGTTTGTTGAAAAGAAATAGAAACAACAAGGAGTGGGCTGGGAAATTAATCCCAGAGCTTAATTATGGCACAGAGATGTAGGAATCCTTAACACTCATCTTGAGATATTTTTATCTCAATAGAATTTATATGTGTGCCATTTCTTGCTTTTGAATTTATTATAAGAAAAATGAAAAAAAATAACAAGAAGGAAAGTTTGAAAGAAAACATCATTTTGTATATAAAATAAGCAAACACTTTTGTTAACTCTGAGTTCCTTTTTCAATATTACTGGGTATTTTGTTTCAAAGTTTGTTATTTGTAAACAATGAAAGAAGGAAATTAGAAAAAAAAATCAATGTATAATAGATAACATTAAAATAATAAAATATTTAGGAAGGACTGGGGTCAGCTTTGTGGGATAGTGCTTATCTAGCACGCAGAAGGTCCTGGATTTGAACTCTAGCAATATGAAAATAAAACAAACAAAAAACAAGATTAGGATAAAATCCTTAAGAATAGATTTATGCAACCCAATGCAAGACTTATTCATTGAAAACTATTTAATATTACTGGAGGAAATTGATTAAGAGCTAAACAAATGGAATGGCAACCCGTGTTCATGGATTGGAAGATATAGCATTGTTAACATGGCAATATTCCCCAAAGCCTTTACAAATACACTATCTTCCCTATCAAAAGGGCAATGTCCCTTTCTGCAAAAAAGGACAGGTAGATCCTAAATTGCATAAGGAATTACAAGGAACCCCAGAATACCTAAGACAATTTTGAACAAGAATAATCTTGGAGGAAACACACTTCCATTTTCAGACCTTTCTACAACAGTGTCATACTTAAAATGGCATGGGAATGTCACAACGAAAGGCAATTGGGAGTGCAGAAATATATCTGTACCTCTGAGATCACTAACAGGAAATAAATAGTCTCCTCAACAAATGGCACTGGAGCAACTGGATATGTAAAAGAATGGAGTTTGATGCCTACCTCCCATCAGGTGAAAAAATAAATGCAAAATGAATCAAAGACATATAAATAAAAACACTAAATTTCTTAGAGGAAAATATGGTTTAAATACTTATAACATTGTATTTTAGTCAGTTTTTCCACTGACTAAAGGACCAAATCAGCACAATTGCAGAGAAGAATAGTTTTACTTAAGGGCTCATAGTTTCAGAGGTCTTAGTTCACACAAGGCTAACTCCATGGCCAGTTCCTTTCCTTGGTCCTGGAAGTGAGGCAGACCATCATGGAGGAAGAATGTGACAGAGGGATGCAGCTCACAATTTGATCAGAAAGCAGAGAGAGTCCACTCTCCAGATACAAAATATGTACCCCATAGCCATGCCCCCAATGAATCACTCCCTCTAACCACACCCCACCACTTCAGATACCACTGTGAATCCCTATCACAGGATTAATTCACAGGTTGGGTTAAAGTTCTCCCAACCCCAATCATTTCTTCTCCAAACCTTCTTGCATTGTCTCATATGGGAAATTTTGAGGAGACCACATCTATACCATAGCACATTGGATTTAAGATTGGCTTTATGTATCACACCAAAGCACAAGCAAACATAGAAAAAAATAGAAAATTTGGTTTAATCAAAATTAAAAATTAATTCATGTTCATCAAGAGAATGAAAAGAAGATCTACAGAATCTACAGAATGGTTGCAAATTATGGATATTTTAGGGGCCTAGTATCCCCAATACATAAGAAATTCTTATAGTGTAACAAAAACAACAAGACCAAATAAAATTTCAAAAATAAACAAATGGGCAAAGATTTGGAAAGAAATTTCTTCAAAACAGATATACAAGTGGTTAACAAGCATCTAACAAAGGCTCAATTTCATTAGTTCTTAGATATTTAACTCAAAATTAAAAACCACAAGAGAGATTATTTCACAACCACTAGGATAGCAATAATTTTTTTAAATTAAATATTGGCAAGGATATGCAGAAATCAGAGGAACTCTTATACATTGCTGGATAGAATATAAAATAATACAGCCACTGTGGGAAAAAAAATGGTGGCTTATAAGTAAGTTAAACATAGAATTAATATATGAGCCAGCAATTATACACTAAGATTCATAATCTAAAGAGCTTACAAAAGGTGTTGAAACAAAAATTGTGCCATGATGTTCATAGCAACTCTATTCACAATAGACAAAGGCAAAAGCAACCCAAATGTCTATAAATTGAAAACTGGAAAAACAAAATATAATATTTCCATACAGCAGAATATTATTCAGCTATAAAAAGGAATGCAATTCTGATATATATTATTATGACATTGAAAAAGCTTGAAAAACATGTTAAATTTAAGAAGTCAGTTGCAAAAAGCTACATATTTTATAATTTCATTTACATTAAATATTCAATACAAGCAAATTTGTATGAAAAGATTAGTATTTGCCAGGGTTTGGGTGGAGGAAGGAATGAGACACAACTACTTATTGAATATGGGATTTCTTTCTTTCTTTTTCTTTTTCTTTTTTTTCTTTTTTTCTACCAGGGATTGAACTCAGGGGCACTTGACCACAGAGTCACAACCCCAGTGCTACTTTGTATTTATTTAGAGTCAGGGTTTCACTGAGTTACTTAGGGCCTTGCTAAGTTGTTGAGGCTGGCTTTCCACTCAAGTTCCTTCTGCCTCAGATTCCCCAGCTGCTAGAACAGGCTTGTGCCACCACACCGGGCTTGGGGTTTCTTTTTGAGTTAACGAAAATATTTTACAAGTAGATAATGATGATAGTCATCTAACCTTGCAGTTTTACTAAATATCACTGAATTTTACAATGATAAAATGGTTAACATGGTAAGTTTCATGATAAGCATGTCTTACCAAATAAAAATTAATTAAAATTTAATGTTAAAACAATTTAGAAATATTTTTCTCTTGCTAGAATTTTAGCAAGTTTGTAAAGATACATTATATACACATCATATTGCCCTATTGCTTTTGGTACCTATAAATAACTCTTGAATATCTAGAAATATTCTATGTGAGTAGAAATTTATTCACTGTGTATTACTGTTATTGGTGGAAAATAGTATGTATGGAGGGCCATATACCTCGAACCATGATATATAAGACTCATATTGAAGGTAGTGGGATAACAAGATGTAGGAGCATGGTCTTTTGATGCTCACAGTGTCATCTATCAGACCTGGACTACATGCCTCTAGAATTGATTCTTACACGTTATAGGGAAATAGTTCATGTTCCTTTAATATTCTGTGAGTTACAGTAAAATTCTTTTTTTATTATTTACTGCTATGTTGCTATGAATATTTTCACAAAAATATCTGTATATTTGTGCCATTACTTCTATGTTATGGAATGGTAGACATGGGACTACCAAATTACACCCAACAAATTTGCACAAAGAATAAACTCCAGATAACTTTATGTGAACTCGTTTTACAATACTTGTTGGAACTAGATATTTTTCATTGTTAAATAGTATTCTCCAATCTAATAAGAGATTATTATGTCTCCTCTTTAAAAGGTGTACATTCTGTTCTCCTTAATCATTAATGGAATTAAATATATTAACCTGTTTATTGTATATTTACATTTCTTTGTAAATTATGTGGTCATATCCTGTTTCAGCTAGCCTTTGTGCAAGACATTGGCTGGTCCTTTTCATGAGTATGTGGTTCTCTGGGAACTTCTGGGGATTGGAAGATCTTTATGTCCTTATAGCACATGTCCAAAGATTGGTGGAATGTCAGCTCAGATAACAGCAATGGTCCGGACCCACACTTTCTATTCTACTGAAGTTTAATCTGGGATTCTTTATAAATTGTCTCTACCATACACAGTGGTTTAAGAGTTATTCCAAGGATCCTTGAGACTTCTGAATAAAATAAACATCATGTTTTATTGGTCAAATCAAATCATAATGTCAGACAAGATGCAAAAGTGAGGGAAATTGTCTCAACCTATTGTGAGAGGGTCTAAAAATCACTATGGCTTTTTGTACAACCCTGCAAATGACATTTGTCCAGATATTGCAATTGAGATGTTTGGAACATGCTAACCTGTCTGTTTGCCCATGAGAAAAAGTGCATTCTTTATCAGCCTTATGATGCCCTTTTTCTGTTTGTTCTGTTTTCAACTATGCTTATGCTATCTCTCACCTTATGTGCATTTATGATTATTAGTAGCTATATTTATCTTATTTTTTCACTTATGGTTACATGTATTTTCTAGGAAAGAATTACACATGTCCAAATATTATTAGTGTAATGTTTTATTTTTTAGACCATGCTCCATCATTTATTATCTCAGGGGAAAACCAAGACCCTGCCTGAAAAAAAAAAAAAAAGTAGGATCATTTAGGCACTGGCCACACAACTGTTTTTCATTCTGCCTAACAGTAAACCTGAGAATTAGGGGAAATGACTTCTCAAGACATTCTTTAGCTGCAGGACTCCTGGAAGAGGTATACACATGTATTTACCATAAAAGAAAAATAGCCATCCCCCCATGAGAATACTTGAGGATAGCCTGACAGGCACCATATTTCCATAGGAGCAGGCAGATACTCGCTCCTTCAGGGATGGAAAGCCTTTGAAACAGCTGTGCTCCATCTACTGGAGACATTGCATCCTTATCTGTGGGGTGAGGACAGAGAGGATAGCAATGACACTCGTGCCCTGTAATGGGCGAACAGATGCCTCTGTGAAGTAATTAAAGCTGGGACTGGTCTCCTCATTCTGCTCTGGTACTTTGATGCATCAATCATGAACTCATATTCTCTAAAATCTGCTTCAGTATTCCCTTGAATAAGTCAGAGGCATATGCATTTTATATGGTCGGAAACCAAGATTAACAGCATTTGATCATAGTCTCATTTGTCAAACTCCTTACATATTGATTCGCCTCCCTAAAGCTCTCCAGATTTTGCTTTCAACTTCTGTGAAGTTTAAGAATTTTTTTTTAGAAAACAATTATAAAACACTAGATGATCACATATAACTGTTTTACCAAAACACGTAAGTGAGCAGAAATTTTGTTCTAAATGAGCATATTTAAAGCCTGTTTAGTAGCAGTTGAATTAACTTTTTGAAATTTAAATTTCAGTATACCAGAAAACAACAACTAAACACCTTAGGAGAGAAGTCTGTCAAGGAGGGACTTTTTTTTTTTCCTTTTTATTATTCATTTGAATGTTTCTATAATTCAGTAAGTGCACAGTTTGAAAAGAGGATCTAACCGAAATATGGAAAATTTGTAACACAATGAATTTTTAAAAAATCTCTAAATTAATAAGCCTGTTACAAAGGCTAACAAATGAGTTGTACTGTACTAATTATATTTCTGTACTAACTATATTGTTCTTCTTCTGTTTTGGTGTTATAGAAGAAATAATTTAATAAATGGATATGTGGTGATATTGCTTCAATAAATGTTTGATGAACTGACATTAAGCAACTCACTTTCCATGGGTATTTGTTTTATGAAATCAGATTCTTCACTTTGGAGTCATTATATGCTTTTACTTCTACAAGGAAACTAAATGCTTAGAAACTGCAAATAGATAAGGACACTATCCCTATCATCCACTAGGTTCCTAATGCCCCCTCCCGATCATCACTGATCTTGTTCCTAAGAATGACAAACCAGAAGGGAAAAGAGCTCAGTGGGAGTGGGGCATTCCATAACCATTAAGATGTTTAGGACCAAGGACAAATAATGAAGCAGCCACTTAGCTCATTCTATATCATATAATTTCAGTTTCAATTGCTGACACCAGGCAATTTGAGATGCATTTGTTCTCAGTAGCAGGGATTACAATAAAGACAAGGGCTCTTTGGGTAGGTAAAATTAAGAAAAATAAGGCAGACCTCACAGTGCTTTTCAAAAAACGTTGATTGCCTAATTTGTGTCTGTGGGAGAGAAAAATTAATAGAACAATATGATAGTCCCCAGGGAGCTTATTAGAGGAACTAAAGAAATACACTGAAAAATATGATCACAATAACTGTGAAGACTGGAGCAGGAAACAGATGTTATAATAGATGGGCATAGTAATATGAAAGTACAGAGTGGGGCAGGCTGCATTTCACATCACATAATTGAATGAATAAGATATCCTTGCCTGTTATCCAAGTGACAGATTATTTGAAATGTATAAACTTGTGCATAAACTCCAAGTTTATTAGCAAACGGAGGGTTCTGCTATTTATATAAAATACAATTATGTTCATAAATATTTAAAATTAAGTACTCTTTGACAAGCACTTTATGCTAAATGCTTATTTGTCTACTTTTTAAGCATCAAGAAAATTAGGTTCTTTGTCACATAATTCATAAGTTTGAGTTTAATTAATAGCTATATTAGCTATTCAAGCAGTATTAAACATTTGTATACACAGAGTAACTAGATAGATATATGGTAGAAAACAGATAGGAAGCCATGAAATACTGGATTAGAATACCACCTATTCTTTACGCATAGACATTCAGATCATATATAAATAAATATTTATTTATCAGAGTCTGAAATTGGAAAGAAAAGAAGGTACTAAAGAAGAATGACTTCAAATGAATTCCTATTTTTTAACCATCTCCGAGGGAAAAATAGAGAAAAATAATTAAAAAACAGAGATAGGCATTTTTATAGACTCCCTGCGGATTCATTTCAGTCTTTTTTAAAATGCCTGCCTCCAATAGTTCTTCTATATAAATCATCTCAGATGAATAAGATATGAAATATTCACAGAAGTGTTGTTTGCAACTTTTAATTTATGTCTAATTTAAAGAGAATCATTTATCCTGAAACTTTTCCCCCATTCTCTGGGGGCTGAATATGAGTGTGGCCCTGTGTCATCTTGAATATAGCAACAAAAACAAAACCCTCAAAAATGATGAGTGTGAAATTAACCAAACTATGTCATGCATATGTATGAGCATTCCACAATGAATTTCACATTTATGTATAACTATGATGCACCAATTACAATAAATAAATAAATAGATTTAGAATTGCTTTTAAACTGAAAAACAAAAAACAAAGAAGGAAAAGATGAACAAGATCTGCTTATGAGTGATCTCATGTATTGTAGTGGCTCATATTCTTCAAGCTTGCCTTCTTACCCTCAAATTCTCACTTTAGACAAATAAAGGTTCATCTTTTAGACTACATTGGTGGGATCTCCTTATTTTAGCAACATATCCTTTCCAACCAGTCATGCTGACAGTAAGAATGATCTTCCTATCTCATTTCACACACTTTGACAGACTGACTCTAATACATCCTTCAGGTTTGAGGCTGTGCATACCATCTCTAAGGATTCCTTCCTGTCTCTTGAAATGTAGATGACACTAGTGAATATCTTATATACTCCATGTTGGTTAACTTCTTATGTCTCCCTATTGTAGATTTTAGAAAAAATATTGAATAAAGCAACGAATCTGTGTTCTTATTATTCCCTTCCAATGTTCGTTATCTTTTAAATATATGTAAAAATATTTGGTATCAAATATTGTTAAATATGTCATCTTGCAACATATTACTCTGAAATTAAAATGTGAAAAAAACACAAGTGTTTATATTTTTTAAAGAAGGCTATGCAATGACACATCAAGTCATGTTTTTTTTGTTTTTATTATTTAAAATGATAATAACAAAAATGATATAAAATCTTCAAAGTGAAGCTAAACTATATTTTACTAATGTGTATTTCAAGAAAATAATGCCATTTAGCATACAGAATTACATCTCTTCAAGAAGTAGTGATATTTTATACTCTCATATTAATATTTATTAATTTGTATTATTTTATTAATTTTTTAATTTATATATGACATTGAATATATTATAATTCATATTACACATATACAGCACAAATTTCTCATATCTCATATATTCACAATTTGCATCTTCATACATGTACTTTGGATAATAATATCCATCACATTTTACCGTCATATCTAATCCCATGCCCCCTCCATTGCCCTCCCACCCCTCTGCCCTATCTAGAGTTCATCTATTCCTCTCATGCTCTCCCTCCCTACCCCACTATGAGTCAGCCTCCTTGTATCAGAGAAAACATTTGGAATTTGGTATTTTGATATTAGCTAACTTCACTTATCATTATCTTCTCCAACTCCATCCATTTACCTGCAAATGCCATGATTTTATTCTCTTTTGTTGCTGAGTAATATTCCATCGTGTATATATGCCACATTTTTAATCCATTCATCTACTGAAGGGCATCTAGGTTGGTTCCACAGTTTAGCTATTGCGAATTGTACTGCTATAAACATTGATGTGGCGGTGTCCCTGTAGTAAGCTGTTTTTAAATCCTTTGGCTATAGACCTAGGAAAAGGATAGCTGGGTCAAATGGTGGGTCCATTCCCAGTTTTCCAAGGATTCTCCATACTGCTTTCCATATTGGCTGCAACAATTTGCAATCCCACCAGAAATGTATGAGCCTTTTCCCCCACATCCTTGCCAACACTTATTGTTGTTTGTCTTCATAATAGCTGCCATTCTGACTAGAGTGAGAGGGTATCTGTTTTTATTTGCATTTCTCTAATTGCTAGAGGTGATGAACATTTTTTATATATATTTGTGATTGATTGTATATCATCTTCTAAGAAGTGTCTGTTCAGGTTCTTTGCACATTTATTGATTGGGTTATTTATATTTTTTGGTGTTTAGCTTTTTGAGTTCTTTATATAACCTAGAAATTAGTGCTCTATCTGATGTGTGAGGGGTAAAAATTTTCTCCCAAGATGTAGGCTCTCTATTCGCCTCACAGATGT